>NC_085136.1:247305229-247616427 GCF_035046485.1 Aedes albopictus
GTGTTTATGTGTGCCTAATTTATGAACCTTTATTATGCCCTGAGAGCTATTCAATTCAAACACTGTGCATAAGAAAATGTAACTGCGGCAACGTTGGCCGGTGGGATTTCAGAGGATCTCAGAAGCATTTCATGAGGGTTCCAGGAGGTCTCAAATGGATTCCAGGAAGTGTCCAGGGAATCTCAGGGGGTTCCAGATGGTCTCAGGGGCATTTTAAGGCAATTCAGGGGTCCCAGGGGGTCGTGGGTTCCAGGAAGTCTCAAAGGGTTTTCAGGTACTTTCAGAGGCGTTTCAGTGGGTGTCAGGGGCACTTCAGAGGGCCCCAGGAAGTCTCAGGAACGTATCAGCTGGTCTCAGGGCTGTTAAAGGTGAAACATCAAGAAATCCCATTGCAATTTTGCATACAAACTTCAAAGGCACAAATCTGACGAACAAAGCATCGAACGTAGCCGCACTAGTTTATTCTGGTTTTGCTCACTTGCAAAAAGAGGCAGCTGAGAGGCGCTTTAAGTGGGTTCCATGTGGCCACAGGAGCGGTTTAGGGTCTCATGGGGTTCCATTGATCCTCAGTGGGGTTCCTAAAAGTGTCATGCACGCAACTAAGGACCCTAGTGAGTTTGAGGAGGCTCCCGGGGGTTTTAGATGTTCTCCAGGGGTCTCAGGGGCGTTTATGGGGTCTCAGGAGGCTTTAGGGACTTTTCAAGGATCTGAAACCTGTTTCAGGAGTTTCAGGGGTTTCAGGTTGCCTCAAGAGGTTCCAGAAAATCTGGGGTCTTAGGACTGGGATGCAGGTTTTATCCCAGTTGGGACGTTACACCAACAAAAGAGAAAGGAATTTTAGTGAAGATTCTGGGGTGTTACAGGGGTTTCCGTGTGGCTCCAAGGATGGTTTATGGGGATTTAGAGATTTTTAGGGGCTTCGAAGTCAAGGCTATTCAAGGGTATTCAAGAGCTTCCTGAGGGTGTTTCAGGGGGCTTAGGAAGTTTTAGTGGATTTTTGCAGATCCTCAAGAAGAACTACTGGCTGAAATGTTGCAGTAACTTCCAACTTTTTTCCAGTTAAAGTAAATCTTTTGAGAAATGAAACCGAAATTAAGAGTAATGCATTATTGTGTTCGGCTAGAATAGATGCGTTTTGAATATCGTTGCCGCTTGGAAAATGTTTTCTGTTTGCGTGAAACCTCGCATTTTTAACATGGCAAAGCATGGCAAGTCAAGTTTAAAGTTATACAAAACCCAAAAAATAAATGGAAGTGAAAAAAGTTTTCTTTTGCTAATCTACTGTAAATACAAGTTAAGCAGATGAATCAAGCTAGCCAATTGAAAGAAGTTTTTTTTTAAATTTCTACATGAAAATAATTTGTCTTATTAATTACAGTTAATTTCAGCCACCCTGTAGGCAATCAAAGTAAACGTAAACTGTTTGTATCAGTAATTTCACTTTCTGTGGAAGAATATATTTTTTTTCTATCAAGCAAACCACAGACTGAAGCAGTTCCTACGGACGGACATCAGTGTTGTGTTTAGCTCACCGGCTTACTAATACAACAGTTTGCCCCGGCAACGTCCAAGCAGAGAGTATAATCGGTATACAATCTCTCGAGAGCGCTCTCAGCTATCCGCGATTGCACTAGTATTGGTGCAATGTGTCCGGGAACATGAAAGAATGCCAAATGCCGGCCGGCTTGACGTTTCGATGCCTATGTTAATGACAGTCACGTGTGGAGGTGCTCGAAAGACTGATAGATAGTGAAATAAAAAAACACAAAAGGGAAGTCGTTTCGTTTGCTGGCGCTGGTGGTTTATTCCAGAGAAGTTGTTATAGAGAAGCGCGAAGAGGATTTAGGTTATGTTTATTTACATCACGCCCAATAACAATCAATTTTTGCGGTGAACAAAATTATATTTTCGCGTGCGTGTTAGTTTGATCTGCCCATAAGATGTCAAGCATACAAGTGACGTCATGCTATGCACTAATACACTTTCATGTGCTTTCATGTTGCGCTTTGTTTCCCATGTTTTTATATTTCCTTGAATTTGCTCGATTGGGACCGCGTTTGACGGTTCAATTGGAACCTTTGGTTTCAGTCTTCGCGCATCTCTATAACAACTTCTCTGGTTTATTCGATTGGACAAAGGTTTAGCCAGGAGACAGCAGATGGCAGGTCGAGTATCATTTTCAACTAACCATTGACCGTTGATATTCGGAAGGATGCTTAACTTATATTAAACCAATCGGTTTTCATGTTAAATGATAATGTAATTCATTCATTAAACAATTACTTATAGATATTTATTTATATTGTATTTTTTACGAATAATCAGACTTTGGCGACGAAATTGAACTCGCCCTAATATGGTACTAACCTAGCATTTATGACACATTTTCGCCTTCTTTCACCGATTCAGGCGAAACCAGCTGATTTTGTTATGAAAACATAAACAGCTGGTAGCCGAGAACAATAAGGATGAACGTAAACATCGGTGAACCAGCTGATTTTGTTGTGTAAACATGACCAGCTGGTGGACCGAGAACAAAAGACCTTAATGATAAACATTGAGACGGCCGGCGAAATCTGTCACATTATCGGGCGAGTTGCAAAAACCCTGCGACTGAGATTGGCAGCGAAATCGAAAGCGAAATATGAGTACGACGAAATTTATCGCATCAAAGTCTAAGTCGAAAAAAAAATCGCAATATTTTTCCGGGATAATCCTCAATTAGGCGCAATGCCCAAGTACCCAAAAGTTCCGCTTCCCATGACAAAATGTACTTTCAAGTTCCGCGAAGTTCAGATAAAGTTCCAGATGGAACTTTCTGGCAGATTAAGAGGCTAACGATGAGCTATGCTAAAACTTCGGTCACAAGTTCCGTCAAGGCTCATTGTTAGCCTCTAAAGCAACCAGAAAGTTCCATTCGGAACTTTATCTGAACTTCGTTGAACTTTAAAGCTGCTTAAAATGCTACTCGGAACTTTGTCGAAATTTCCAAGTTCATAGTAGTTCAGTTCAGTAGCATTGTGTTTCAATTAAGATTAAATTTATTTCATTTACAGAAAACAACTGTTTAAGCACAGACAACGTCGTTACGCTTTATAACGATTTGTTCAAATATTTTGAAGTTCGCAAATCTTTCGGTCACGGCGCTCGCATCGTTTTCGCACGTATTTGACTTTTGCTCACTATCGCCACCTACTGAGTGATTTGCGTAACACAGCGTGGTTAGCATTGGGCGATTATGATTTCGTGACGATGATTTTTATCGCAATTTGTTTTAAGTGATACGTCTGTTTGTCTGGTTTAAGCATACACGAATAAAAGACAAATATGAATTCATCAAATCAATGAATACTAGGCTTGAGCAAAAAAACTGCTGCCCATCGGATTCGAACCGATAGTCGCTGCGTGAGAACCCTACGCTCCGCCTCTGTACTACAGTTGCGATTGAGGAAACAGCAGCTTAAGTCTGGCTCGAATCGATTTTCTGTCGGCAGCTAGTTTTGCACATTTGTACAGTAGTGAAGTTAGCTGGACTTTGTCAAGTGTCTTCAGCAGCGCAGCGGTAAGTCGGTAGGCTATCACGCAGAAGGATCCAGTTCAAATCTACATAGCAGCAACAAGTGTGAAACAACTATCGCTCTTGCGTCCACGAAATCGTTAAAGTCGCAATTATTCATGTATGGCAATCTAGCTAGGTTTACTAATGACCTTGGCAAACCAAAAAATATAGACATTTCGCATCTAGAATAGTGTACGAGCAGAGTTTGTGAATATGTTACACATTTTATGTGTGGTATGGAAATTATGCATTTATGAGTAGGTCTAACACATTTTTAGTGCTGAGCAGTTTTAGCGTGTTTTCATTATTTTCACATTTGCTTAATAAAGTTATCAGTGAGTCGCGTGCAAAATTCGACTGTGATGATAATGAATTTCGGCCGAGTCTAAATGGGTGCAAATGTTGCAATACCACCGACGAACCGACGTGACAGCTAGAACAAACAAATTCAAATTTGTTGTCCACGACGCCATGATGAAAAAGAGTCGAACACAACCGCCACCTCTATAACGGTTCGCGTTGGTTTGCTAGCTTGATCTCAAACTCTCGTGTGTTCATATAGGAAGAGGTTCGCGTCTGCGCTGATTTGACAGAAGGGTTCGCTCGCTTTGCTGGTCGACCGTTAAATTGAGGGGGGACAGTTTTAAAACACCACTGTCACGTCGGTTCGTCGGTGGCAATACATCAACTTCTTGTTTTTCTCCAAACAGGACACTTTCCACGAAAATTTGTTCCGGGAAATCTGGGAGAGAAACATTTCAGAATGTATTCTTTTTATTATTGCGAATGTTTTGTTCATATTATATTCATATTATATTCAGTTCATATTTATATTCAGGAGCAAGGAAGCAGACGACGTCGTTGCGCGCCAAAGATACTCGCAGCACGTTTCTATTGTCTGCGACCAAAACAAACATCGACGCTCGCCCACCGGCTGATTGTTGTTGTTGATAACTTGCGTGGAGAGGTAAGTTAACTCATTATGGTCCCTTTCGAGATTGTTTTAATGAAATGGAAATAAAACAATATTTTCTGGAATTGTTACTGATTCGATTGGTTGTGCAATTATTTGTTGCATTCAGTCTTGTACTGATCGAACGCGGTTGATACCGGTTGGGTATGTTTTAAGTAACGCAAATATGGATACTGCCCATGATATGAGATTCACCCTTGCGCACAACTGACTGACAGATCGGTAAAAGTGTGAAACTTAAATTTTTCTTGCTAAGCGCAATACACAAGTCGAATTTTTTAATCTCAGATGATGGATTGATTATACGTCGTTTCCCGGAAAACCATTTCCCGGAAACCCGTTTCCCGGAAAGCCATTTCCCAGAATGTACCATTTCCCGGAAAACATGTTCAATATCAAAAAACAACATTTCTATAATTTTCATTATTTTGTAAAAATTTCTTTGCATAAAAATAATAAAATTATGTTCTACTTTCAATTTGAATTATTTTTTTATGACGAGTAGGTATTATGAATAATTGAAAGCTTTTAATTACGGTATGCCTCCACCTCCACAGCTAATCGGTTGGACAAGAACATTGCGATTGTATAACATTTCGCCGAAAACCATTTCGCGGAATTCCTTTTCGCGGTGTAACATTTCGCGGAATGACATATGGCGGAATGTACCATTTCGCGGAATGCGCCATTTTCCCGAATACCGTTTCGCGGAATGTACCATTTCGCGGAATGTACCATTACGCGGAATGTTTTACTTTTGATTAAACGCGACGCATTTAACCAAAAGTAAAGAGGAACTGCAATATAAGAATGATATCGTTAAAATGCAAATAAAAACAAGAAAGTAGTTAATTTAATGATTTATTGTTCCGCTTTAAATGATGGATGACTTTATAAAATAAATAATCAACTGATTGATGGTTTTGCGTTTGGAAGCCGCTGATCGCATCACTTTATCGACAACAGCAGAGCAACGGCTTGCAGATACTCGAGAATGGGAACGTCAGTTTTGTCATACTTTTCCACCAATTTGCGCAGTTTTTGCTCACGTTTAATGTCCTTTGCAGTTGTTCTACTTATCGGTTCATCTTAAAGAACGCGTAGTTAGTCTGCACTAGTAGAACGCTCCTCCTGTCGAAAGGCTTCCACAACTGCATAAAACTTTAAAGCGCTTTTGTCAATCAAGCGGTTAAATTTGTTGTGGAACCCTTCAATAGAGTTTGATGTCCTGGGATATCCATTCTCCGTTTAGACTTCATACTCCAGAAGTCTGGAGAGTACCGAGGACAAGTTCTTTCTATTTCACCATTTCGCTTAACTTTCTGCGTTCCGGAAACGTACACTTTATCAACGTAATCAAAAAAATCTCCCATCGACCGAGGTGCATTACCACGTAGCGCAGCAAGACCTTTGCGAACATCTTCCGGAGGTAAAAATGCTAAAGCCTCGGTCTGTCGGAAAGCGATCTGAATTTTCAGGAACTTGTTGTAAACTTTTGTTAGTCCTGTTTTCTGAAGACGTTTCCATAAGTTCTTGGAAAAATGAAAGTAACAGCCTTTCAACGTGATTTCCTTGAAAACTCGTTGAGCTGCTGCAATTTCCGCCTTTTCAAAATCAGTAAGGATCATGTCAGGATCGAGCCGGATCTTATGTTCCTGTAGACTCTTCATGA
Source organism: Aedes albopictus (assembly GCF_035046485.1). NCBI lineage: Eukaryota > Metazoa > Arthropoda > Insecta > Diptera > Culicidae > Aedes > Aedes albopictus. Next base: position 247,311,434 of record NC_085136.1, read on the forward strand.
GGATGGTTAGAACAATAATGATTTATTATTACGGTACATAGGGTATGTGTGCCATCAGTAATCTCACGCTCCCATATTCATCCTATTCGAAAACAAGCGATTACGGCACCGATTGATTCCGTTCTTTTTGTTTTCATGCGTGCTCACTTCTAACAAAAAATACAAAAATATGAAACAAAACAAACAACGCTTTAATCCTTTGTTTTTCGTAGGATGAAAATGGGAGCCACACGCTTAATAAGGGAACCGATACCCTATGTCAATTACATATAACAAGACCACTATGATCAAATCTAAGATCCTACATCTTTCCCCCCTTTCATACTTTTTGCTTACAGTTATTTTAATATACATTATGTAATGGCATATGGGAACATCTATGTGCCAAAGGCTTCCTTCTGATCAGAGTATGAAATGCGTCGTTGAACAATTCTAGCAGCCTTCCAGTAAGATGATCGTATTCCGGTTCTTTGACCTTCCGGTTATTTTTGCCGAGGCCTCGATACTAGTCAATATCTGAAATGGCGGATAAAATGTAGAAGTGATCTGAACATAAACTTTTATGATACAAAAATAGAACCAGTGATGCACTCTTTCTCTTGACAAAGATTTTGATAAGATGTTTATCTTGATTTTTGAAAACAACATGTACTCATCCTTTTTTTCCTTGGGGCTTCGATGCCTTGGTTTTACTTTTTCATCAAGCTTCGCTATCTGCTAATGATCAGAATTGATTCATCGAAGAAACAGAACTGCCTTATCCGATTTTACAAGCCTTGAATCTTTGCAAAATTATACTAATATTTGAATCAGTTTGGGTAGGTTGATAAATAGTGGCAATGTTTAAAACATAATTATGATACTATATGATTTATTTTCCTACTTTGGTTTGAATTGATATTTTATATTATCAACTTTCACTGTTGTACGAACATCCTAATTTACAATTGGAAGCTTTTGAGAAACATATATAAGCACCCATGTAACCATTGGCACGATATTTTGCTTTTTTTTACAGAACTATTGCACGGCCTATCAGCCTTTTAAGAGCAATATATTGACACGCAAAGCGAAATAAGTACTTTGGGTAGAGCCAAGGTAGAGCTCATTAATAGTATTCCAAGCTGATAAAATTATAAGTTGCTATTTTGATACACCATATTAACATTTATTTTACACAGTTATTGCACAAAGCCTAGTGTTTCAAATGAAAACTTTAAAAGAAAGCTCTTCAACTGTAGACAAAAGTGATCGCTATTCTACTATTCATGCAGCGTTAATCTACTGACTGCTTTAAAGCTTTTATAACTCTTTTATAACTGTTGAACTATAACAAATTGGTTTTACACCATTTCAACTCAAACTGCAATACATATATATATATATATATATATATATATATATATATATATATATATATATATTTTAAATTATTGAGCAGCATACATTGAATAATGACAGTTTTAATCAAATTATTTGAATTATTATTTTTTTTATCATACTTTCCAAAAACTTCCAACTGTAAATATTTCAAAATTGCATATTTGAATGCATAGGTTTGATGTCGATCATTTCAAAACATTTCTTTTTATTATTTTAGTCTTCATAGGAATTTTGATGATAGAAGCAAAATCATCTCAGTTGTATCTCAACAAAGTATAGAAATACATAGTAAATCATCATGACCTTCTGAGAATGATATTTCAATCTCAAAACTAATGAGATTTTCGCTAAGTAATACAAGCGTGTGTGGCAGACTAAAGTACAAGTACTGAATATTACCATGTAGAGCGATATTTACAGCTCGTTTTTATTTTTATTTATTTTTTCTTATTGTCTACTGAACAAAGAGAAAAGTTGATTGAGAAATGTTTAAGGGTTTTGAGAGTTTTGAGGGTTGTTAATATACGTCAACTAATCTCCATAATAACCGAATCAATTATTTTATTGCTGTATAATATTTCTTACTTTTCAATTCTCCATCAACTTTTCTTATTCGATCATTGATCACGTTTGTAATCTCCATAATTTTACACTGCATAGTGATGAGAAGCATCTCCATACTTCTTCGAAAACTTGGATAAAATGGTTGTAATATGTGTAGTGTGACAAATTTATATTTTACTGCAATTAATAGAATTGAATTCACAAATCACAATTTCCGGGAGCAGAATTGTTCATAATATGTACAATATTATTTTTTCCGGCTGAAATCCATTCAAAAAAATTTCAGTCCTGGTTTTCAAACATTCCAATTTTAATCACTTCACTTTTCTAAAAGCTGAATCAAATTGATAAGAATACTTTTGAAGTTATAATTAGTAGATTTGTACTATCCCAAAACATTGTTTTTCTGCGTAGGCGTTGATTGACATAATCTATACTATTATGCTGTTATCAATAATTTTCTAGCTAGAATAATGTTCAAGAAAAAGTATAAATAACTCACCCGCCATTTCATGTTCTGCCAGCTCATTGTTATTTTTCTTACAGCCTTTAGATCAAGTCCAGTCTGCTATATTGTGACGACATGCTATTCCTTTTTCGTTAAATCATCAAATCCATAGTGGTTCCTCTCTCCATGATTGTAATATCGGCGTTGAATCCATTCGCTTCGGTCTTGACTTCGCTGCTATGCCTTCAATATGAAAATAAAGTCAACAGTCTACTAGAGATTTTCAATGGATTGATCTCGATACCTGTACTTCGGGTTTCCAATGTTCAATTCCACAAACAAAATTTCACGTAATGCTCACCATGCATAGTTTTGGTTGTGGGAATTAAACATACGTAAACCATCCCTAAAAGTACCAGGACTTTTACTGAGTCATTTCACGAATTGAATTAGATTGTGCTTTCGTGGTTGTCCATTGAAAATTCTCATAATTATCCATTGAGAATCATACCGCCAGATTTGGCCTGGCGTACTTCATCCTTTTGTCTGGGTTCCACTATCATATATTAGTGTACTCCATCCCAACAACAAGGTTCCGCCTTTGATTCTACTTTAGGTAGAACTGCGTACTTCATCCCAATTCAATTGGGTTCCGCCGATCAGTGGATTCATCCCTCGAGGATCGCCTCTGGGTCCATTTTATTTAGCGTACTAACAACCCACATCATGGGTTCCGCATAACCTGTGAGCTTCATCCCTCAAGGATCGCCTCTGGGACTCACGTTAACTCCGTTTCTCTGGGTGCATCATCCCTAAGATTCCGGGTTTTATAACTGATGGAAGTTCTCACTCAATGAAGGGACCTCTTTCAAGCTATAAAATGCATCCCTAAGAATCCGGGTCCCATTTTCAGAATGGTTGCAATCATCCCTGAGAGCATCCGGGACCATTTTACTTGCTCCGGGACCAGACCTTTTCAAATTGGTTTCATCCCTAAGATTCTGGGATTTACGTGAGAAACGAGTAATCGCTCAGCGAAATGACTCTTACTCATAGTAAACTTCATCCCTGAGAATCCGGGCCAATTTTAAGGATCACTGGCATCATCCCTAAGAGCAATCCATTGCACTTATACTTACAAACCAATCAACTTTGTTTTGAAGAGACAATCTTGAGCACAATTTCAGATCTAGGTAGGGTAAACAGGTATAATATGCCCCCCTAAGGAAAAATGGAAATATTTCTGCACTCGTCACCGTAGTTTACTCAATCAATGCATTTATTGATTGAGCAAAGTGTTAGCTTTTATCCGATAATAACCTTTGGCACGAAACAACAGCATTTATTCCGTAATAACATGTTTTCTAAAATGATCAAAATCAGAAACTCACAAAAACGTCGGGGCTAAACGCCCCAGCTACGGTATAATATGATCCGCAACAACGGGCTAGTATGCCCCTCTGTAGCGGGGCATTACGCTCCATAACAACGGGGTTATATGCCCCTACCGAGTGAATTCGAGCCGGACAAACGTCAAATATCGGAACTGAGATCAGCTGATGCAGTGCATTGGCTGTGAGCCATACTATCCAGCTGACGGTGGGGCATATTGCCCGTTTGAGTGTGACTATGAAAAAAACTTATTATTTAAAAATTTTATTACAATTTTCTTATTTTAACTGCAGAGGTAAGTTATTTTACTTCATAATTTAGTAGACAACAGTTAATTTCTTTGGTTTTGTTTCATTGGCGCCTGCTAGCGCTTAATTTAAACGCATCGATAATTACAACAAATCCGTGCGTTTTCAATTTCGTGTTGTATATTTGTTTTAAAGGGTACAGCAACCACAAAATTGACATAGTAGACTAGTCTCATGAATATGAAGCCTTATACAATGATTTTATCCATTCACTATTTCAAATTCCCTGGAAATTGAAGGGGGGCGTTTTGCCCCGTGGGGGCGCATTATACCTGTTTACCCTAATCCTTTTGCCTTTCTTCCTGCTTGCTGTCGTTGCAAATTTATCCTCGTCGCCAAATGTAGACTCTTCATGAGGATGGTTAGAACAATAATGATTTATTATTACGGTACATATGTCAATTACATATAACAAGACTACTATGATCAAATCTAAGATCCTACAGTTCCTTGGCAAGATTTTTGATCATTTTTAATGACTTTCGATACGTTTTCTCGGTCTTGTCCGGTAGCAAAAAATGCGCAAAAGGTAGAAACTTCCTGTGTACCTGCTCTCCAACGGATCCATGGATTGTAAAAATCTGCGCGAATCCATTGGGAGCCGAAGAAAAAGTGCCGTCCATAATAAACACTTTTGATTGCGCCTTTGCAAATTTTGAATAGTCGTGAAAAGCATGATTCTACCACTATTGAACCTCACATACTTCATCAAAAATGGTCGTTCGTCGAATGTGTAGCAGAATTGGTATTTGATGCGCTTGTAACAGGTAGGATCTTTGAGCAACTTAGCTCGGGTTCTTTGTCGTTGGCAAATGCGTCGCTGTGCGCACTTAGACCAAAGATAAATACTAAGATCAAACAGTAGGAAAAAAATCTATTTAATTTTGGGGTATTTTCATTTTTAAAGATACGGGGTCTTTTCATCCGCGAACCCCTTGTTTTGGCACCTAGTGGGTTTACTTACGCGAACCCCTCGGTACAATGTTTTGTTTTGAAATGTTTATTTATGTTCGTTGGTTCCTTTGTTTTTCTGGTTTTGCTATTGCTACGTTCGCGTTTTCAAACTCCACCGTGTGGGGGTAAGTTGATCAGTAAATTTTCTAAAATTAATATATTTAAACGAGTTAACATCTAAACATTATCCGTTTCAGCTTCCGGATGCTTCACAGAAATTTCCGACCAGTTCATACAGTGAATCGAAGCCAAATCCGAGTGGTTATTATTTCGCGCTGCCACCGAAATATATCAGGCACGGACTGCACTTCACTTCCAGGACCGCTCTACATTAGCATTCCTGAAGCACCGATTCCCGCAAGTGGCTGGAAACATTTGCGTAGATGAAATTGGTAAGATCCTTTCGATACGTTTGAAACCACTCGAACACACATCGCCGGAACATCCCCGTCACCTTCAAGTAACCGCTCCGGCTCGGTTATGCTCAACGTTCAAATCAACCACCACAAAATAATTTACACCAAGGATCTTCGCAACATCCGGCCCTTGCTGAATTTCACAAGGGGAATGGTATATCTTGATTTCCAACCGGAAAATCCGCGTTTATCAGTTCCTAACCGTCGCTAACCACTGCTAACTAGCAGAAGTTAGACGCAGTTATCGACGATTAGCAACGGATAAATGCGGATGTTTCCTGTTAGCAAACGAAGTGTCATTCCCCCAGAAATTTCGCCCCCGACGTAATCTAAACAACTATCTTTTTTCTAACCGCAGTGTCGCTATCTACAACCCAAGTCGGAAAGTCTATCCAAACCGAGATAAACTGAGCAAGATCTGCCAAGAGTGCCTCTCCCGGAACCCCCAAAAGGTCATCTCCTTAAAACTTTCGCCGGTTCGGAGTTCCCACGGCAGTTCCTATTCAAAGCTGTCCCGTCACCATCATCACAAATTCTATGTCAAACGAGAGGAACTACAAAGCTACTGCTTCCTGACCAGTTTAGATGATGCGGTAACCGCCAGCGACCCCACAGGAATACAAATATATGCCAGGGCATCCATTTCACACCTAAAGAGAGGTTCCCTGTCGACCGACGCAGGACGGGAAGTACATCCGAACGTCAGCTCTACGCTGGCATGGAATAAAGCTGGCGAATCCAATCTGTCAGAGATTGCGTATGCGATCAGGAGGAATTCTCCGTCTGCTATCGGAACCTTGCCAATAACGGTGAGCTGGAAGACTTCCTACGGTATCACCAGCCCCAAGCTGTTCGGTTCAATGTGATGTGGAATCCCGATGGAGATAAGGTGAGCCAATCAATTAAGTAGATTTGTCCTTTGCTTGCTTGTTACTAAACTTATTACAAACTAGTTCATGTAGATCCGTTCACCCAAATCGTTACATACAAACACCTTTCCATATTTATTTATGTAGATCGAACTACTTCTCAGCTGCCCTATTTTCCATCTGCAAAACCAGTGACTGGAGGAGGCTCATTGCATGAAGCAGCTATGTCGTTCAGCATCGCTACTCAACATCATTCAACTACAAGAGGATATTCGATTGTACGTCGACTAGGACCAAATCGCACGGTTATATCTTACTGTATTTTTATATTGTTTTTTTTTTTGCTAAATTAATAGATATTGTTAGGAAGGGGTTGGGGGAAGGGAATTGCATTGTAACATATCCGAAAATTCACTTTAGATAGTCCGCAGTGAAGTAATTCAATACTCAATATTTGTTATGAGTTATAAGTAATCAGGTTCACCATGTTCTCCCAATTTGCAAGGCGATGCAAAAACATGTTCTCTTTTTAAACTCATTCACTTACAAAACTTAGTGGAGTTGTTCCAATAGCTAGTAAGTAATTTTTGTTTTTGCTTAGTACTTGTGCTAAGTAATCAGGTTCACCATGTTCTCCCAATTTGCAAGGTGATGCAAAAACATGTTTTCTATTTAAACTTATTCACTTACAAAACTTAGTGAAGTTGGTCCAAAAGTTAGTAAGTAACTTTTGTTTTTTCTTAGTACTTGTGCTAAGTAATCAGGTTCACCATGTTCTCCCAATTTGCAAGGTGAAGCAAAACCATGTTTTCTGTTTAAACTTATTCACTTACAAAACTTAGTTGAGTTGTTCCAACAGTTAGTAAGTAACTTTTGTTTTTGCTTAATACTTGTGCTAAGTAATCAGGTTCACCATGTTCTCCCAATTTGCAAGGTGATGCAAAAACATGTTTTCTATTTAAACTTATTCACTTACAAAACTTAGTGAAGTTGGTCCAACAGTTAGTAAGTAACTTTTGTTTTTTCTTAGTACTTGTGCTAAGTACTCAGGTTCACCATGTTCTCCCAATTTGCAAGGTGATGCAAAACCATGTTTTCTGTTTAAACTTATTCACTTACAAAACTTAGTTGAGTTGTTCCAACAGTTAGTAAGTAACTTTTGTTTTTTCTTAGTACTTGTGCTAAGTAATCAGGTTCACCATGTTCTCCCAATTTGCAAGGTGAAGCAAAACCATGTTTTCTGTTTAAACTTATTCACTTACAAAACTTAGTGAAGTTGTTCTAACAGTTAGTACGTAACTTTTGTTTTTGCTTAGTACTTGTGCAAAAACATGTTCTCTTTTTAACTCATTCACTTACAAAACTTAGTTGAGTTGTTCTAACAGTTAGTAAGTAACTTTTGTTTTTGCTTAATACTTGTGCTAAGTAATCAGGTTCACCATGTTCTCCCAATTTGCAAGGTGATGCAAAAACATGTTTTCTATTTAAACTTATTCACTTACAAAACTTAGTGAAGTTGGTCCAACAGTTAGTAAGTAACTTTTGTTTTTTCTTAGTACTTGTGCTAAGTAATCAGGTTCACCATGTTCTCCCAATTTGCAAGGTGATGCAAAAACATGTTTTCTATTTAAACTTATTCACTTACAAAACTTAGTGAAGTTGGTCCAACAGTTAGTAAGTAACTTTTGTTTTTTCTTAGTACTTGTGCTAAGTAATCAGGTTCACCATGTTCTCCCAATTTGCAAGGTGAAGCAAAACCCTGTTTTCTGTTTAAACTTATTCACTTACAAAACTTAGTGAAGTTGTTCTAACAGTTAGTAAGTAACTTTTGTTTTTGCTTAGTGCTTGTGCAAAAACATGTTCTCTTTTTAAACTCATTCACTTACAAAACTTAGTTGAGTTGTTCCAACAGTTGGTAAGTAACTTTTGTTTTTGCTTAGTACTTGTGCTAAGTAATCAGGTTCACCATGTTCTCCCAATTTGCAAGGTGATGCAAAACCATGTTTTCTGTTTAAACTTATTCACTCACAAAACTTAGTGAAGATGTTCTAATAGTAAGTAACTTTTGTTTTTGCTTAGTACTTGTGCTAAGTAATCAGGGTCACCATGTTCTCCCAATTTGCAAGGTGATGCAAAAACACGTTTTCTATTTAAACTTATTCACTTACAAAACTTAGTGAAGTTGTTCCAATAGTTAGTAAATACTTTTTGTTTTTGCTTAGTACTTGTGCTAAGTAATCAGGGTCACCATGTTCTCCCAATTTGCAAGGTGATGCAAAAACACGTTTTCTGTTTAAACTTATTCACTTACAAAACTTAGTGAAGTTGTTCCAATAGTTAGTAAGTAATTTTTGTTTTTGATTAGTACTTGTGCTAAGTAATCAGGTTCACCATGTTCTCCCAATTTGCAAGGTGATGCAAAAACATGTTTTCTATTAAAAGTGGTTTTTTTAGTACTTGTGTTAAGTAATCAGGTTCACCATGTTCTCCCAGTTTGCAAGGTGATGCGAAAACTTATTTTCATTTAAAATTGTTTATTTACAAAACCTACTAGAGCTCGAATAGTTTGTGAAAGTAAGTATTGCTTTGTCTTAGTACTTGTCCTAAATAATCAGATTAGTCATGTTCTCCCATTTGCTGATTGCTTAGTGCTATAGTTATCTAGGATCAAATTCACCATGTTCTTACAATTTGCCAGATAGTGCTAAACCCGTGGCTAAACCTTACTTTTAACATGAGTCATTTTCAAAATCTACTGGAGATGTTTCAATAGCGTATTGTTGCTATTTGCCTATGAACATGCTTTTTACATGGCTTTTTAAAATCTCTCCTTATATACATATTTTAGGTTTGTTCTTTCAAAGTTTTGGTACATTGTTGATCTCGATGTATTTTCAATTTGTAATTTATTATTCAACGTAAATCTGTTAGTTACATAACTTAACCAAGTCAAGGAAAGTTTTCAAATGAAAACTGGAATTTCTAAATATTGTTCATAACAATCTTCAGGCGGTATTTCTCATATTTTTTTTCAAAATGTGTAAAAAATGGAGTGAAGCTTTTCATTTACCGAACAAGTTTATTGTTTTGGTTATCATCTAAATTCATAGAGAACCATTTTCGACCATTGACCAATTCGATCTCGATGGTACATTAGAGATGGCACTGCTCCAGCTTCCCAGGTTATTTGGAACTGCTGTCCGTTGTTCACTGTTCTAGGACACATCCAGTATGGCATTTTCCCGCTGATGTGCAAACCGTGACATGTAATGGTGAGGCAAGAAACACAGCTTTCCCGAGAGTAACCTTGAAAATGTGAGTTGCAGTAATCCATCGTCTAGCACCGCACTTTGGGAACAGGAACCTGTGAGGCGGGACTGGTCGATCGTTTTCCTCGGAAGACTGGGACGGTATCGATATCTTCAAGCGGTGCAGTGCAAGTGAACTTTCGTGGAACAACAACAGAGCGTGAAGCGCGGCGGATGATTTTTACAAAAGCAAAAAAAAACTTGTCAGTTTGACAACAAACGTCAAAGCGAAGGGATCGACCATAAACGCGGCAAACAAATGAAAAGCCCCATATGCCGGCCACAAATGATGCCGTGGTCACCAAAAATTTTGCTAGTTGTATATCGTTATCGTTGCTTAGACAGGGTTGCCTGAACCCTTGCCTGAACCTAAAAATAGAATTTTTCGAATGTTTGAATGATACTGCTAAATAAGGCCAAACCTAGAGCATATGTTCACACTATATTACAATACAGTGCCACTTACTTCGGTGGGTGTTTCTGCCGCGCATGATCGTATAATTTTCTCTGGATGCTGATCGCTCTCGCGAGCCTTCCTTTTTAGCAAGTTTCGGTACTGATTACACCCTAAAACGAAAGTACACAGCGAATGAGTAACTTGCGAAAAGACAAAGGATTTTTCACTCATATTTGCGTACGACTGGATCTGCACAAAAAATGTGCTGATCCGGTGTTACACAAATTTGCGTGAATTTTCACACAAGTTTGCATGAAATCTTTTGTCTTTTCGATCGCTGCGTGAAAGTTACTCCTTGCTCTGTGTACATTGATCTTTCCGTGTAGTTTCAACCGCCAACAGATCAGAGAGGTGCGAATGCTCTCCATGTGCTACAATGTGATGCTCGTTTCCTCTTAAAACTGTTCGAGCTCTCGCGTAACACTTTTGAGATTCGTCAACCTCTCGACGTCGTACACATTCCCAATAAAATCGATCATCAACCTTGAATTGTATTACCAATCAAGTAAAAGTCCATTAAATTAATATAAAATGCTTGCAAACCTGTTTGTCCTTGTAGAATTGAAATCCGTCATAATTTACCTTGAGCCCACCACGGTTACTTAGAGTCACAGTACAGCTTTGTCGATTATCTGTGCTAACACATGGTTCAGCAGATGGTTCGCCTCCAGTTTCGCAGTCGAAATACTCTTCGTTCGATTCACTGTCCATCACGTGTGTTTCAACCGACCGAGTGTCACTGAATAAATTGCTTGCGTAGTCTTCCTGCTTTGTAGTCTGCACTTGAACTTTAAGACAATAGTTCGTACAAATACACAGACAGATCCACTACAATACAGTGATATGTTGACCAAACTTGCATGAAATATTGAATTGAATTTTCTGCGGTGAAGCAAACAAATCTATTAGGCAGTTAGTACATAGGGTCAAATATTTGTCCAAAAAGAAACTCAGGAACATCTTATTTGACTCGATCGAATTTTCATTAGTGTCAAACTGATGTTGTTTATTGATTTCTTTCCTTGTCAAAGATTTGACCCGGTGTACATCAGGCCTTAGAATAACGATACCTTATATAGCGAATACGTTTGATTGTCATTGGGAAAATCGTAGTGTAGTGTCATTGTGGAATTGTAGTATAAAAAATGACAGCTATTAAATACGCTTTCCCATTACCAGCAACAGCCGTCACATCAGTATCCAGTATCCTTGAACATCTATTATTGTAACAGCATATGTCGAAAGAACAGCCTATTTCTAAAAGAAGGGTAAATATCCGATGGCAATATAAGCGTTTATTCATTACAATTTCCAATAGTATGTCCCAAAAGAACATCACATGCTTAGCACGTGCTAATATTCTGCCAACAATATAAAACACCATGTAACAAATGCAAACCAAACCGAATTTTTCACATGAGGGGTTACAATTCGTAAATGACAATCTGCAACCAATTTCTTAAATATCCAAGTCTCGGAAATAGCGATCTTCCACATCGATAAATTTTGTTAGTAACAACTTAACGTAGAAATCTAACATAAAAATATTTAATACTTACTCAAACACATCCTTTCTAAAAATGAAACGTATAAGATTTATTCGTCTTACATGAAAGAACAGCTTATAATTTAAAGAAGGAAAATACAATTAAGTGAATTAAGCTAATTAAGTGGCAGTAGCTTCATTTTTTTTAGAAAACCATTTAGGTGCTGTTCATAAACCACGTAGACCAAATTTTTGCCATCTCAGAACACTCCACCCCCCTCGTAGACTTTCATCCATACAAAATTGAAAATTGTATGAAGCGACTTTGGCCAGCCCTCTCTCCCCAACACTCCTCCCCCCCCAAAAAGTCTATGTGGTTTATGTATGGTTCCTATCATTCCGCGAAAAATCATTCCGCGAAATAGCACATTCCGCAAAAAGTCGTATCGCGAAATGATATTCGGTGAAACAGTGCATTCCGCGAAATGTTACACCGCGAAAAAAAATTCCGCGAAATGGTTTTCGGTGAAACGGTATACAACCGAACATTGCCATTATCTCTTTCCAGTTTTTTGATCTTACGAATATCAAAGACTCCTTGTTGGTAGCCTAAGTATTCGTCAAAAGTATTGCGTTCCTCTTCTTTGAAAACTAAAGTTTGTTTCAAATAACTATTATAGCAATATAACTTTAAAGAACAGCCTATGTTTAAAAGAAGGGAAAATATTCGATGAAATAGTTAGCAGTTTGATCTCGATAAACACGAAAGAACGGCATATGCGTAAAAGAAGGGAATATATCATATGGAAATATTGCTAGCTTAATGCCAACAACTTTTCTAACAGTGTAACTAGAAAGAACAGCCTATGTTTAAAAGAAGGGACAATATTTGATGAAAACATGGACAGGTTAATGCCGACAACTATTTTGAGAGATAACTCAGAAGAACAGCCTAGGTGTAAAAGAAGGTAAAATATCGATTGTATAACATTTCGCCGAAAACCATTTCGCGGAATTCCTTTTCGTGATGTATCATTTCGCGAAATGATATTTGGTGGAATGAACCATTTCGAAGAATGCGCCGTTTTACTGAAAGTCATTAAGGTTCAAAACTCAAAACAGCAAATGAAATATGGAATGTTTCATATCAACAATTAAATTTTTGTAAGAGTATACTTCGAAAGAACAGCTTATGTATGAAAGAAGGATAATTCCAAGGGGCTAGTCGCTTGGAACATTGTGCCAAGAGGTGCCGCACACCATCGTATCGTGAAATGATATTCGGTGAAACAGTGCATTCCGCGAAATGTTACACCGCGAAAAAAAATTCCGCGAAATGGTTTTCGGTGAAACGGTATACAACCGAACATTGCCATTATCTCTTTCCAGTTTTTTGATCTTACGAATATCAAAGACTCCTTGTTGGTAGCCTAAGTATTCGTCAAAAGTATTGCGTTCCTCTTCTTTGAAAACTAAAGTTTGTTTCAAATAACTATTATAGCAATATAACTTTAAAGAACAGCCTATGTTTAAAAGAAGGGAAAATATTCGATGAAATAGTTAGCAGTTTGATCTCGATAAACACGAAAGAACGGCATATGCGTAAAAGAAGGGAATATATCATATGGAAATATTGCTAGCTTAATGCCAACAACTTTTCTAACAGTGTAACTAGAAAGAACAGCCTATGTTTAAAAGAAGGGACAATATTTGATGAAAACATGGACAGGTTAATGCCGACAACTATTTTGAGAGATAACTCAGAAGAACAGCCTAGGTGTAAAAGAAGGTAAAATATCGATTGTATAACATTTCGCCGAAAACCATTTCGCGGAATTCCTTTTCGTGATGTATCATTTCGCGAAATGATATTTGGTGGAATGAACCATTTCGAAGAATGCGCCGTTTTACTGAAAGTCATTAAGGTTCAAAACTCAAAACAGCAAATGAAATATGGAATGTTTCATATCAACAATTAAATTTTTGTAAGAGTATACTTCGAAAGAACAGCTTATGTATGAAAGAAGGATAATTCCAAGGGGCTAGTCGCTTGGAACATTGTGCCAAGAGGTGCCGCACACCATCGTATCGTGAAATGATATTCGGTGAAACAGTGCATTCCGCGAAATGTTACACCGCGAAAAAAAATTCCGCGAAATGGTTTTCGGTGAAACGGTATACAACCGAACATTGCCATTATCTCTTTCCAGTTTTTTGATCTTACGAATATCAAAGACTCCTTGTTGGTAGCCTAAGTATTCGTCAAAAGTATTGCGTTCCTCTTCTTTGAAAACTAAAGTTTGTTTCAAATAACTATTATAGCAATATAACTTTAAAGAACAGCCTATGTTTAAAAGAAGGGAAAATATTCGATGAAATAGTTAGCAGTTTGATCTCGATAAACACGAAAGAACGGCATATGCGTAAAAGAAGGGAATATATCATATGGAAATATTGCTAGCTTAATGCCAACAACTTTTCTAACAGTGTAACTAGAAAGAACAGCCTATGTTTAAAAGAAGGGACAATATTTGATGAAAACATGGACAGGTTAATGCCGACAACTATTTTGAGAGATAACTCAGAAGAACAGCCTAGGTGTAAAAGAAGGTAAAATATCGATTGTATAACATTTCGCCGAAAACCATTTCGCGGAATTCCTTTTCGTGATGTATCATTTCGCGAAATGATATTTGGTGGAATGAACCATTTCGAAGAATGCGCCGTTTTACTGAAAGTCATTAAGGTTCAAAACTCAAAACAGCAAATGAAATATGGAATGTTTCATATCAACAATTAAATTTTTGTAAGAGTATACTTCGAAAGAACAGCTTATGTATGAAAGAAGGATAATTCCAAGGGGCTAGTCGCTTGGAACATTGTGCCAAGAGGTGCCGCACACCATCTTATACGCTGTGTGGCACACCGAGGCACTCTGAGGCACAATTTTGACACTTGAGTTTGGGTGAACAAACTAGGCAACCATGTGCATTTGACCAGCAAAATGAAAACAAACAGTTGGTTGTCTTGGTAGTTGCCAAGCAAAATCTGAATCATCAAGCAGTGGCACTTCGGGGCACACTGAGGCACAATTGAATACCCGTTGGCACACTGAAAATAATTGGCACAAGTAAAGATGTGCTCAGCGACTCCCCCTTGGATAATTCTTCGATAATATTAATTCCGCAGTTGTTATTCTAAAATCAGCATAACGCATAATATTTATCAAAGAACAGCCTTTGTTGAGAAGAAGGATTGATATCTGATTAATAGCATATCTGTAAAAAAACAGCGTATGTTTGATAGGTAGGAAATCCTCTGATACAAAAATGAGATTTGCTTCAATTTCTGTTATAACAGTACGTCTAGTTGGAACATCAAAAAGAAGAGAAAGCTGATCAAGTTATCCCTAAGGAGTGTTACTTGTTTTAAGGGTTACGCGGTTACGTGATTTACAAAAAGCAAAATTTTAACATTATTTCAGTCAATAAGGGCGGACGTGTAGAAGCTGAGAAGTAGGCTCAGTGCGAAAATTATGATGCTGGGAGATTAGGCTCAATTGACATGAGGCGATTAATCACTGGGCTGAATAGATGTTAGACCAATTAGATTGAAAGATCTGCCTATTATTAAAAGAATGAAAAATCTCATAAGAATGAGTTAGTTGCTGGTTTACTAAATAATACTGTAGCACTGAAACTTATAAGTTAACAACTTATTCTTTAAAGAAGGAAAATTTTTAAATGTAGATATCAGTTTGGTCACCAGCAAGTGTTATATGAAAGGAGACCACATTTAAAAATAAGGCCATACCTCCTGCGGAGTTAGCAGTGGACCACCAATAAACAACATAACTGTGCAACTCGAAATAAAACCTCGATTTAGAGAAAAATACATTTCTAAAGGTAGGGTCAGCAGCCTGGCCACAAAAAAACACACTAATAGTGTTATTCTAAAGAACAGCCCATTCTTAATAGAAGTAAACATGTTCATTTGATTAGCAGTTTGGTCGCTGGTCAAAATTTTCAACAGTGTAACTTGAAAGAACAGCCTATTATCAAAAGAAGGTGAAATCTTCAATAGAGTGGCTGACCAAGCCATGCGGAAATTACACTGTTGATTCTTCTATCGTTTGTAAAATATTAAATTCCGCGAAAAAGTATTCCGCGGAATGGTATTCCGCGAAAGAGTACATTCCGCGAAAAGTCATTCTGCGAAATGATATTCGGCGAAATGGTTCTTTCCGATAAATGTTACAATGCGAAGAAAAATTCCGCGAAATGGTGTTCGGCGAAATGGTATACATCCAAAATATCCCATGGAATTATTTGCAGCTTAATGTCAACAACTTTGCTTGGAAGAAGGGAAAATATGTGATGAAAACTTAGCAGTTTGATTTCCTCGAATGAATAGTCTTTGAAATAAGGAGAAATTTACTATTTGTGAGAGTTACTATAATTGTAAAAATTATGGTCCCTTATGTATTCTGCAGTAAATGATTTTGTGTCCTTCCTATCGATTACTGTTCTTTGAATGTCAATACTGTAAATAATTATACAATTATAATTCACTGCCATTATTTACAAAACACAAACGGAAAATTATTTTAAATTTTTTTTCCTGGAAATGGTGCATTCCGGGAAATGGTACGGTGGTACGGTGAGTCGATAAGGAGAGCGTCCAATATAGCTCTGGTCCTCACAAGTTCCTACCTGATGCTTCCACGGGTCAAGCGATGACAAAGACCGCCAGCTAAGAGTTGTGTGCTTAGCTGGTAGTGCAGCCTGGGCACTGTTGTCCTTCTGACTTCAGCTAGATTGAGGAGGTACGATCCGAGTGTCTGTTCACCAAGGAGGTGCGGCTGAAACAGCGTCTGTTCTGGCATCCAGCGGCTGAGTACGAAACGCTGCACCACGCCCAGCTAGATCCAAGGTGGTAGCCCCATCAGCGTGGTCGTCCCAGTGTTGGTTGGGACGTTAAACAGAACTGGCACGATGGCCCTCCGGCGAGACCGGAGTGTTGGCGTAGGCCCAATAAGCCACCCGTAAAAATCCCCATTGCGAATAACATAGGAGAAAATACGACTCGATATAATCGGCAAAGACCCACGCGATGAAATAAGGACTACGATTGGAAACTTGGAACATGGAATTGCAAGTCACTAGGTTTCGCAGGATGTGACAGGATAATTTACGACAAACTACATCCCCGCAACTTCGACATCGTGGCGTTGCAGGAACTTTGTTGGACTGGACAGAAAGTGTGGAAAAGTGGGCATCGAGCGGCTACCTTCTACCAAAGCTGTGGCACCACTAATGAACTGGGAACAGGATTTATAGTGTTGGGCAAGATGCGACAACGTGTGATCGGGGGGCAGCCGATCAACGCAAGGATGTGCGTGCATGTTGAGAAATAAGGGCCGTTTCTTCAACTACAGCATCATCAACGTCCACTGCCCACACGAAGGGAGACCCGATGACGAGAAAGAAGCGTTCTACGCGCAGTTAGAGCAAACATACGATGGTTGCTCGCCGCGTGACGTGAAAATCGTTGTCGGCGACATGAACGCGCAGGTAGGAAGGGAGGAAATGTACAGACCGGTAATCGGGCGAAACAGCCTGCACGCCGTATCGAATGATAACGGCCAGCGATGCGTAAACTTTGCAGCCTCCCGTGGTATGGTAGTCCGAAGCACCTTCTTCCCCCGCAAAGATATCCACAAAGCCACCAGAAGATCACCCGACCATCAAACAGAAAACCAAATCGACCACGTTCTAATCGACGGTAAATTCTTCTCTGATATAACCAACGTCCGCACATACCGCAGTGCGAATATACAGGCTTATTCTGCGCGGCGTGTGAGGTGAGACGGACGGTTTCGTCTCACGTGACGTGAGACGACTAATGCAAATCAAATGGGATCGAGTCGACTTTTGTCACCTCATTCGACTCGTCTCACCTCACACGCCGCGCAGAATAAGCCTGATAGATTCGGATCACTACTTAGTCGCTGTATGCATGCGCTCAAAACTTTCGACAGTTATCACCACGCGTCGAAGTCGAACGCCGCGGCTCAACATCGAGCAGCTGCGTTACGTAGAAGTGGCTCAAGACTACGCGCAGCAGTTAGCAGCCCAAGTAACAAAATTAATTTTATAATGCTTTTGAAGTATTCTTCAACACCTGTGCTTTAAAACCATGCATAAACCAAATTGCTCTGCAAAACGACATCAACTCTAACATAAACCCGCCATAAGACCAAAGAGGCCCATCCTAAGATGCTCTTGGAGAGTTGTTTTTAAATTTCTCTTAAAACTTGTTGTACTTCCCAAATTGTCCTCAAGACGAATTGCTCTCTTCTTGTAGAATTCTTCAAGTGTGCGATAAAACGATAATAAATTTGTCAGTGTTGTTGCTGACGCAGCTTTTAGGTCGACAGAAAAGTTTGATGAAATAAATTGAAAAAAAAAAGCGCACACACAATGAAAATGACACAGTATTGTAATTGGGATTAATTTATTACACGAATGGGAAATATTTCCGTGGTGGAACAAAGATGCCAAATGCCAAGCAAAATTCATCGTATATATGTTGCAAGATACCTCCAAAAATTGCAACGCGCTTTCATTATAATGCACTAATAAAATATTTAAACATATTATTCCTGGTCATGAGAACATTCCTCAAGAGTTTTCTCAACATGGCTTCCATTGAAATCTAGGCCGGTGGTCGATCCATTATCGATGGTTTTAATCAACATCACCATAAGATCGTCTTAAACTTCTTTCAACTCAGGCCAGAGCTAAAAGCATAACTCAAGAATACTAGGATTTATAACGTTCTCAATGCAGCCTGGTTGGCCTCCATCGAGAACGTCTTAAATTTATTTCATCTTAAGCAAGAGTACTCAGGTTTGTAACGTTATTGATGTAGGTTTATGCAAACTCCACCGAGAACGTCATAAATCATGTACGCCAAATTGTAAACAAACAATAAATTATCGCACCACGGTGGATTTTGTGAATCTCGTCCGATTAATTTTATCATCAGCCCGGTGCCGCTTCCAACCAGGCAGACCTTTTTCGATAACAGTCCTTGATGGGGTACAGTGCCTCATTCCTCCGGTCAGCATTTCCAACAGGTAAGTAGTTGTTGATTTTAAAGATCGATGATTGGAACCCGAATTGCACGGGAATCGACGTCCTGGATGACCAAACCAAACCCACCTCATTTCGGATGCTGCAACCGGAGGAACTTGGCACAGCACCGCACTGCGTCGCGGTTGGGTTTCCGGGTAGGTGTTCTTGATTGGAGGCAATAATGGAACGATGAAAATCAAAATCTGATGCTTGAGTTTTTTATTGTATTTTTCATGTACCAAACTGTTCTTATGCGAGAACAGTTGCTCTTGATCAAGAACGGATGATTGAAGTTAACTACAAGAGCCTTATAAAACTGAAAATAAGTTCAACAGTTCTTGTTGTGTTTATGGTTTTATGAACTGAACCTCAAATATTCTTGGAGGTGTTTTTAAAACCACATATTGACGAAGAATAGTTGTGCTCAGCTGAAACTCCGATAAGATCAACTAGAATAAGCAATGTTCCGATAAAACTATCATAAAAACAAATAAAACCAAATAGAATCAAGATTGTTACTTGGGAGTGGCCCTACCAACGGAAGAGCAGCTTGGCGCAGCTACACTTGAAGATGGCTGGAGGGACATCCGATCCGCCATAGGTAGTACCTCGGCTGCAGCACTAGGCTTCGCGACTCCGAATCACAGAAACGACTGGTACGACGGCGAATGTGAACAGTTGAAAAACGAGAAGAATGCAGCATGGGCGAGAATGCTGCAACACCGTACGAGAGCGAATGAGGCACGTTACAAACAGGCGCGGAACAGGCAGAACTCAGTCTTCCGGATGAAGAAGCGCCAGCAGGAAGAACGAGATCGCGAAGCGATGGAAGAGCTGTACCGCGCTAAGGACACACAAAAGTTCTACGTGAAGCTGAACCGCTCGCGCAGAGGCTTTGTGCCACAAGCCGACATGTGCCGAGATAATCACGGGAATATTCTCACGAGCGAGCGTGAGGTGGTCGAGAGGTGGCGGCAGCATTACGATGAGCACCTCAATGGCGACGTTGCAAGTACCGAAGGTGGCGTGGTAACAGATCTAGGAGTATGTGCACAGGACGAAAGACTTCCGGCCCCTGACCTTCAAGAGATTGAGGAGGAGGTTGGCCGGTTGAAAAACAATAAAGCCGCTGGAGCAGATCAACTACCAAGCGAGCTTCTAAAATACGGTGGAGAAGCACTGGTGAGAGCACTACACTGGGTCATTACCAAGATTTGGGAGGAGGAAGTATTACCGGAGGAATGGATGGAAGGTATCGTGTGTCCCATCTACAAAAAGGGCGACAAGTTGGATTGCGGGAACTACCGCGCGATCACACTACTGAGCGCTGCCTACAAGATATTCTCTCAAATTTTATGCCGCCGTCTATCACCGATTGCAAGAGAGTTCGTGGGGCAATATCAGGCTGGATTTATGGGTGAACGAGCTACAACGGACCAGATGTTCGCCATCCGCCAGGTGTTGCAAAAATGCCGCGAATACAACGTGCCCACACATCACTTGTTCATCGATTTCAAATCGGCGTATGATACAATCGATCGAGAACAGCTATGGCAGATTATGCACGAATACGGATTCCCGGATAAACTGATACGGTTGATCAAGGCGACGATGGATCGAGTGATGTGCGTAGTTCGAGTATCAGGGACACTCTCGAGTCCCTTCGAATCTCGCAGAGGGTTACGGCAAGGTGATGGTCTTTCGTGCTTGCTGTTCAACATTGCTTTGGAGGGTGTAATAAGAAGAGCGGGGATAAACACGAGTGGGACGATTTTCACGAAGTCCGTTCAGCTGCTTGGTTTCGCCGATGATATTGATATTATTGCTCGTAAATTTGAAACGATGGCGGAAACGTACATCCGACTAAAGAGTGAAGCCAGGCGAATCGGATTAGTTATTAATGTGTCGAAGACAAAGTACATGATGGCAAAGGGCTCCAGGGAGGAATCACCGCGCCCGCCACCCCGAATTCATATCGACGGTGATGAAATCGAGGCGGTTGAAGAATTCGTGTACTTGGGCTCACTGGTGACCGCTGACAACGAAACCAGCAGAGAAATTCAGAGGCGCATTGTGGCAGGAAATCGTTCCTATTTTGGACTCCGCAGAACTCTACGATCGAATAAAGTTCGCCGTAACACGAAGTTGACTATCTACAAAACGCTGATAAGACCGGTCGTTCTCTATGGGCACGAAACATGGACCCTACGTGCAGAGGACCAACGCGCCCTTGGAGTTTTCGAACGGAAGGTGTTGCGTACCATCTACGGCGGAGTGCAGATGGAAGACGGGACTTGGAGAAGGCGAATGAACCACGAGCTGCATCAGCTGCTGAGAGAACCAACCATCGTCCATACCGCGAAAATCGGGAGGCTACGGTGGGCGGGTCACGTCATCAGGATGTCGGATAGCAACCCGACTAAAATGGTTCTCGAGAGTCATCCGACCGGTACAAGAAGACGTGGAGCGCAGCGAGCTAGGTGGGTCGACCAAGTGGAGGACGATCTGCGGACCCTACGCAGAGTGCGGAACTGGAGGCAAACAGCCATGGACCGAGTGGAATGGAGGCGGCTACTATGTACAGCAGAGGCCACCCCGGCCTTAGCCTGATTGGTAAGGTAAGTAAGGGAAATGGTACATTTCGGGGAATGGATTTCCGTGAAATGTTCCATTCCAGGAATTGGATTTCCGGGAAACGTCTTTCCGGGAAACGGTTTTCTGGGAAATGGTTTTCCGGGAAATGGGGGACAACCGATGGATTGGTACAGGTTTTTGCCATTTTTTAAATTAACAACTGCTTTTGTTGACGCGTATCGTTATGTAATGGCAGCTCATTATTTAGTGCCTACTTAGATCTCAAATCAACGTTTATTTTGCGATCAAAACCTCAATCGATCAAGTGGAATCGGGACATGCCGGCCATAAACAAACGACCAGCTCTTCAAAAGCGAAAAAAAAACGTACATACAAGCATTCCATTGGAAATCTAAGAACCCCGTCAATTAATTTACAATAAAATAATGATTGTGTGCAACAACCGAACGAACGAATCGACGACTAGCTCCACTAGCTCGGATGTGTTGAACCGAGAGAGACACACACAGATCCCGGACCGGTTAGATTATTTCTATGGAAGTCATATTGTAGCTGTAGAAAGAGCCTAGCAGCAAAAAACCAAACAAACACAATCGTTGCTCCGGCTAAGCTGCTGCTAGAGCTGGTCGTAGTCGTTTGTTCGAGTGCCATGCAGCGCCAGCATTCGAAATGCAAATTTTTAACATGCACTTGATCTTTCAACATTTATGATTTTCGTAATCGGTTGAAATACATCTCCTCGCTCGCACCGTCCATCGCCCTTGTCGTCAACGTCTCCGGTCGGCAGGTCGGTCGGTTGGTTGGCTGTTCGATGTCATGTGCTATTAGGGAAACGGGGGTAAGATGTCCAACGCACGTTCCTTGATTTCTCCTGATTGAGAGCTTACATATAAACGAAGCAGTAAACGTGATGGTATACAGCAAGACTATCTTAAGAGGGTCTGGGTTCGAGCCCCGATCGATCCAGTAACTTGTCAGATGCTTAATTTGAGAAAGTTGCGTTTTGCCTCCAACCCCCTAAACACGGGGTTAGCGTTGTGGCTGAATAACGAGATCCAATCGGGGAATGGTTTTGTTTGTCATTTCTGCTGTGAGTAGAAGTGCGACTAGGCAGGCAGGTTGGATAGTACCCGGGAGAGCTGCTGGTGTTTTGCTGATGGGTGAGGTTAGGTTTGGAACATGTCCCTTTGTTGTTGGTGGCAATCGGTAACAATTTAATTGAGCAATACAGGGGGGAGTTCCTATGCTTGTCGCATTCCGGCTATGAATTTGTTCTTTTTGTGCTGCAGGAGGAAAGGAACTTGACATTTTGTGTTTTGAATGATCAAAGCCAACATCACCGATGAATATTTTATCACAGACAAACAGACGTAACACTCTGATGATTCCCATCGTACACCGATTTAACGGTCTTTTTAAAAATTTGATAGTTGGCCAACTGCCCAACCGTGGTGCTCGCATAGTTTTTGTTCTAGTTTGACGTTTGCTCACTACCGCCACCTAGTTGGTGGTCGGCCAAACATAGTCCTTTTAGCATTGGGCGCATATGTTTCCGTGACTATGATTTGAACGAAAAATGTTCGAAGAGTTACGTCTGTTTGTCTGTGATTTTATCATTTATGATGGCAGAACAATGATCTTCGGGCATTATTATGTGACATTTTAGATTGTTTTGTTAACGTTTTGGATACGGTACCTTTTCCAAATCATTTGTAATTTCGTGGAGGTGCTTCACATGGATCTCGGTAAAGGCTGGGTAACGCGGATAACAGATCCTATTGTGATCATTAGCATGTAATTCCTATCCCTACTCTTCGTTGCACCGACCGGAAACTGCAACATTAGGGAAGAGAGGTTGGAAGAGGTTGGTAAATTAGACCAGGAGGAGGAATTCAGACAAATCAGAAGGTTGGAAAGTTAAACACCCACCCAGCTAACGGACGGAAAGGACCTACGCAGACGCGCCAACTTGGTCACATTATTGGGGGGGCAAAGCCGGGTTTTTCTGATTTTTTGTATGGGAAAATTGGAAAATCGTCAAATATTGGGGGGGGGGCAAAACCATGCTTGCCCCCCCTAAGTTGGCGCCTATGGACCTACGACCAAGGATGTTCTCGATTACCTGGCAATCATTTTACTCATTTATCCACAGCTCAGTTCAGAAGCATAATATTGAAATGAAGTGTTCGGTAAACTTGTAGAAAAGTGTTTTTCCTACAATTATCACCAAGGACGCCATATCCTAACTCTCATATATACGGCGTGAGAGCGCTAGTACACTAAGGTCTTTTTTTACACGGGGGATACGTCCCGTGTAAAAAAAAACCGTGTAAAAAAAAAACCGTGTTAATTCGCGAATCCGTGTAAAAAAAACCGTGTTAATTCGCGAAACCGTGTAAAAAAATAACGTGCTAATTCGGGAATCCGTGTAAAAAAAAACTGAGGGAAATCTGAAAATATTTGAAATGTCCTCACCTTCAGATATCCGAGGTTTGTTTTAGAGAGTAATAAGAAAAGGGGGGGGGGGTAGTAGTAAGGGTTGAATCTAGGGGTTAGGGGGAAGGGGACAAGGGATGGGCTATGGGGAGCAGAGTGCATACTGTTTCCAAGAAAGATCGTAGATGATATTTTGGGGTGATAAGGACTGTCTAGACGGACGAAACGAAGGATCAAGGAGACTGTCAACACTCTACAGGTCCACGGAGCTAGGTGGTGTAGAGAAAGATGTTCCAGGACACTCAGGAACTTTCGCGAGTAAAGGCTTTGATATCTACGAGCGTAATCGATTGATTGTTGTTACATCGCTGATACTGTTCTACATCCTACAGGTATACGGAGCATTGTTCTGTAAATAAATCATTTTCAAACATGACCTCCATTTTTGATCTCCAAGAACTTCCGCGAGTAAAGGCCAGAAGATCCACAAACATAGCCAATAATTTCTTGCTACATGCGTTGTAACATCCCAAAGGTCCATTGAGCGTTGTACTGAAGAGTATTCATTTCTAAAGACATACTAGGTCTTCCTTGAACTTCCGCGAGTTAAGGCCTTAAGATCTACAAGCGTACTCAATGAATTGTTGTTACATTTCTAATACGTTGTTACATGCTACAAGTCCAAGAACAATTTTTCTGTAAGGAGCTAATTGTCATAGATGTTCTAGGTCCTCCAAGAACTTCCACGAGTAAAGTCCTGAAGATCTACAAGCGTTGTC
Organism: Aedes albopictus; assembly: GCF_035046485.1. NCBI lineage: Eukaryota > Metazoa > Arthropoda > Insecta > Diptera > Culicidae > Aedes > Aedes albopictus. The sequence goes on from NC_085136.1 coordinate 247,335,968, forward strand.
AATGGTTTGTTGTTACATTACTGATACAGTGTAGCGTCCTACAGGTCCAGGGAGCATAATTGTGTAGAGAAATAATTTCCACAGATGATCTAGGACCTCCAAGAACTTCCGCGAGTGAAGGCCTTAAGATCTACAAGCGTAATCAATGGATTGTTGTTACATTTCTAATACGTTGTAACATGCTACAAGTCCATGAACCATTTTTCTGTATAGAAATAATTTCCACAGATGTTCTAGGTCCTCCAAGAACTTCCATGAGTAAAGACCTGAATATCTACAAGCGTTATTAATGGATTGTTGTCACAATACTAATACTTTGTAGCGTCCTACAGGTCCAGGGAGCCTAGTTCTGTAGAGAAATAATTTCCAATGATAATCTAGGACCTCCACGAACTTCCGCGAGTAAAGGCCTTAAGATCTACAAACGTTATCAATGGCGTGTTGCCACATTACTGTTACAGTGTAGCGTCCTACAGGTCCAGGGAGCATAGTTCTGTAGAGAAATAATTTCCACAGATGATCTAGGACCTCCAAGAACTTCCGCGAGTGAAGGCCTTAAGATCTGCAAGCGTAATCAATGGATTGTTGTTTCATTTCTAATACGTTGTAACATGCTACAAGTCCATGAACCATTTTTCTGTATAGAAATAATTTCCACAGATGTTCTAGGTCCTCCAAGAACTTCCATGAGTAAAGACCTGAACATCTACGAGCGTTATTAATGGTTTGTTGTCACAATACTAATACTTTGTAGCGTCCTACAGGTCCAGGGAGCCTAGTTCTGTAGAGAAATAATTTCCAATGATAATCTAGGACCTCCAAGAACTTCCGCGAGTAAAGGCCTCAAGATCTACAAACGTTATCAATGGTGTGTTGCCACATTACTGTTACAGTGTAGCGTCCTACAGGTCCAGGGAGCATAGTTCTGTAGAGAAATAAATTCCAAAGATAATCTAGAAGCTCCAAGAACTTCCGCGAGTAAAGGCCTTAAGATCTACAAGCGTAATCAATGGATTGTTGCTACATTTCTAATACGTTGTAACATGCTACAGGTCCATGAACCATTTTTCTGTATAGAAATAATTTCCACAGATGTTCTAGGTCCTCCAAGAACTTCCATGAGTAAAGACCTAAGATTTATAAGCGCAATCAATACAAGTTCCCAAGAACTTCCGCGAGTTTACACCTGAAGATCTACAAGCGTTATCAATGGTTTGTTGTCACATTACTGATACAGTATAGCGTCCTAAAGTTCTGTTGAGAAATAATTGTCAAACATCTTCTAGGTACTCCAAGAACTTCCATGAGCCGCAAGAGTACTTGGAAGACATAAAGCATTCTTGGAAATCAAGACTCTACAGAACTGTCTTCCATGGACCTGTAGGATGTTGCACCGCATCAGTAATGCAACAGAAGTCCATTGATAATGCTTATTGATCTTAAGGCCTTAACTCGCGAAAGATCTTGGATTAACTAGAAAATCTTTGAAAATAACTTCTCTATAGATCCGTGATCCATAAATCTGTATAACATCATGTAAGTAATGTAAAAGCAATTGATTAATTACGCTAGTAGATTCAGGCCTTTACTTGAGGAAGTTCTGGATGACCTAGAACACGTTAACGGTATCTTGCGCCAAGGACCTGTAGTAGACGTGTGCGCCGAAGCAATTTTCACCGGCGGCGGCGTGTATAGTAATTTGAAGCAGCGGCGGCGCACGCCGTTCGTCCTATACGGCGGCGGCGGCAGCGTAATCGGCGCGACCAAAATTTTAAATTATTTTTTTAGTGAAGAGCAAATTGTAGTCATTAAAAAAACGTCAATACAGAACAATTTCTTTCTTGTATCTAAATTACAATTTTCATCTATTTTGTGAAACGGTTTAAACGTATGTCAATCAGAGGTTTCAATAAAAACTATCCTCATAAGAACTATGCTATAAATTTCAGAGAGTACCCTTGAAGACGTTTACCAGGAAATTTATAAAGGATTCCTCTAGATAGAAATTCACAACGTCGCACGTCTCGTCTAAGGATATTCTTTAATAAAACTCATTTTAGACCAGTATAGTCATGATAAAATTCAAACACCTACAATCTGTTAGGGTGCTTTTCAGGAATTACTCCAGGGATTCTATCAGGAGTTTCTCCAAAAAAATCTGAATAGGGTTCCTCTAAGGGGCTTCCTAGAAGATCCTTAGATATTCCTCGACAAGTGGGATCGTAATCTTCTCTAGAGATTTTTAGAAACCTTTCTTCAAGGATTCTTTAGAATTCACTTCAGGATTTATTTCTTAACGTTTCTCCAAGAATATCTTCAGAAATTCTTCTCGGAATTATTGCACAGCATTCTCCAAATTTCAGAGACTCCTTGAAAAAAAAAATAACAATTTTAGAAAATTCTTTGGTGATTCCCTTACGAATACTTCACAAGCTCCTCTATTTAGAAGTATGTCCATGAGTTCTTTCAGGGTTTGTTCCAAATCACCCTTCAAAAAATCATTAGGAGATTTATTTAAGAATTCTTCTAGTATTTTTGTCTGTAATTTCTTTATGGATTTCTGAAGATTTTTTTCAAGGGTTCTTTCAGAAACTTGTCAGAGGTGTCCTTTAGAAATGCCTTCAAGGATTTTTAGAAACTTCTTCAGTATTTTTTCCTTGATTTTTCCCAAAAATTTCTCATAAAATTCTACTTAAAAATCCTCTAAATCCATCTCAGGACTTTTTTTCCTACCCCTCTATTGGGGAAATTAAGCCACTTCGTCCAATTAACTGAACTTTTGTGTCGAATCTCAGGAGTTCCTCCAGGTATTCCCCAAGAACTTCTCCAGGAGCTATAAACGATTGTTTCTAAAATAGTTTCAATAAAATTTAATCTCATCAGAAATTTATTTAAATATTTCCTTCAGGTAACCCTCGAAGAGTAACTCCAACATGATTTACTTTATTTCATAAAATAATTCTGTAAAAATCTGTGGAGGAATATCTCAAACCGCTGAGAATTCTTCGAAAATTCTGAAAATGAAAATAACAAAAAATCCATGGAAAAGGTAATCTTTTACTGAAAATTATGGGAAACCCTTAAACTACTGAAGGAGTCTCAAGTAATATTTCAAAAGGAATTCCTTAGTAAGATTTGAATGGAGTTCATGGAAGAATTTCTGAAAAAACCCTTGGAGGAATTTCTGAATAAATTGTCTTTCTAATTCTTGAAGAAATCCCAGAAAATATTCTTGAACGAAGCCCTTCAAGATTATGTGAAACCAGTCTTCCCAAACGAACACCAAGCTCGCTAAGTACTGCTGTATTTATACTCCGCCTGTACTCTGACTGTGAGTTCGAACCGCAACACACAAATCTGTACCCAAACGTGTACTTATGTTCAAAGTTCGTTTCAAACACAAGTTCGAACATATGTACAGTACACGTGTACGGTGCGAAACGAAGTGGGAAGCAATCGTGCAAAAAAGAACTTTCTCGAACGACGATTGACAGTTCGGCATCAATCGTTTACCAATCCGAACGCCGCTTCGGGTTCCATTCTCGGTTTGCGCTCGGATCGATTTTCGTTTTGTACTTCTGTACGTACACAAGTTTTGTACTTGAGTACTCTTCGGTACGGAGTACGGTAGCAAACACGGGTACTCCGATGTTTGGCGTTCGATGTTCAACACAAGTGCGAGAAAACGTACTGAAGTTGAACATGTGTCAAGTTTGTGGGAAGACTGTGTGAAACTATCTTAGGGATTTTTCTGAAATGGTTCTAGAAAGAGTTGCTAAAGAAAATGCTGAAAACTCTCCCTCGGAAACCCATGATTGAACTCCTACAAGGATTTATTAAAAAAATATTTAGAAACATTCCAAGAGAAATGTCTTACCAAAATTCATGGAAGATGTTCTGAAAGAATTCCAGGAGGAGTTCATGAACATATTTTTAAAGGGATTCCTAAAAGACTGTCTGAAGAAAAACTTTAACAGTAAAGGAAATTTCCAAAGAAATTACCTATGTAACAACAATTGATTGAATACGCTAGAAAATGTAACAACAATTGATTGAATACGCTAGTAGATCTTCAGGCCTATACTCGCGGAAGTTCTTGGAGGTCCTAGAATATCTTGGAAAAGTACGTCTCTACAGAACTATGCTCTAAAGACCTGTAGGATGTTGCACCGTATCAGTAATGTAACTACAATCCATCGATTACGCTTGTAGATCTTAAAAGGCCACTACTCGCGGAAATTCTTGGATGCCCTAAGATATCCTTGAAAATAACTTCTCTTCAGAACTATGCTCCATGGACCTGTAGGATGTTACACCTTATCAGTAATTTTACAAAAATCCATTTATTACGGTTGTAGATCTTGAATTCTTTATTCGCGGAAATTGCTTGGATGACCTAGAGCATATTTGGGGAGCTTTTTTTCTACAGAATTATGCTCCATGGATCTGTAGGATAAAACACCGCATCAATAATATAGCAAAAATAATTGATTACGCTCGTAGATTTTCAGGCCTGTATTCTCGGAAGTTCTTGGAGGTCCTAGAATATCTTTGAAAACTACGTCTCTACAGAACTGTACTCTAAGGACCTGTAGAATGTTGCACCGTATTAGTAATATGACTACAATCCATCGATTACGCTTGTAGATCTTAAGGTCTTTATTCGCGGAAGTTCTTGGATGCCCAAGAATATCCTTGAAAACAACATCTCTTCAGAACTGTGCTGCATAGACATGTAGGATGTTACAACGTATCAGTTATGTAACTGCAATCCATAGATTACGCCTGTAGATCTTAAGGCCACTACTCGCGGAAGTTCTTGGATGCCCTAAGATAACTTCTCTTCAGAACTATACTCCATGGACCTGTAGGATGTTACACCGTATCAGTAATTTAACAAAAAACCATTTTTTGCGGTTGTAGATCTTGAATTCTTTATTCGTGGAAATTCTTGGATAACCTAGAGCATATTTGGGAAGTTTATTTTCCACAGAACTATGCTCCATGGATCTGTAGGATATTATACCGCATCAATAATATAGCAAAAATAATTGATTACGTTCGTAGATTTTCAGGCCTGAACTTTCGGAAGTTCTTGGAGGTCCTAGAATATCTTTGAAAACTACGTCTCTACAGAACTATGCTCTAAGGACCTGTAAGATGTTGCACCGTATTAGTAATGTGACTACAGTCCAACGATTACGCTTGTAGATCTTAAGGTATTTATTCGCGGAAGTTCTTGGATGCCCTAGAATATCCTTGAAAACAACATCTCTTCAGAACTATGCTGCATGGACATGTAGGATGTTACACCGTATCAGTAATGTAACTACAATCCATCGATTACGCTTGTAGATCTTAAGGCCACTACTCGCGGAAGTTCTTAGATGCCCTAAGATATCCTTGGAAATAACTTCTCTTCAGAACTATGCTCCATGGACCTGTAGGATGTTACACCCCATCAATAATATAGCAAAAATAAATTGATATCGCTTGTAGATTTTCAGGCCTGAACTCTCAGAAGTTCTTGGAGGTCGTAGAATATCTTTAAAAACTACGTCTCTACAGAACTAGACTCTAAAGACCTGTATGATGTTGCACCGGATCAGTAATGTAACTAATTACGCTTGTAGATCTGAAGGCCTTTATTCGCGGAAGTTCTTGGATGCCCTAGAATATCCTTGAAAACAATATCTCTTCAGAACTATGCTCCATGGACATGTAGGATGTTGCACCGTATCAGTAATGTGACTACAATCCATAGATTACGCTTGTAGATCTTAAGGTCTTTATTCGCGGAAGTTCTTGGATGCCCTAGAATATCCTTGAAAACAACATCTCTTCAGAACTATGCTGCATGGACCTGTAGGGTGTTACACCGCATCAATAATATAGAAACAATTAATTGATTACGCTCGTAGATTTTCAGGCCTGAACTCTCGGAAGTTCTAGGAGGTCCTAGAATATCTTTGAAAACTACGTCTCTACAGAACTTTGCTCTGAGGACCTTTAGGATGTTGCACCGTATCAGTAATGTGACTACAACTCATCCATTACGCTTATAGATCTTAAGGCCTTTATTCGCGGAAGTTCTTGGATGCCCTAGAATATCCTTGAATAAAATTACTTCTCTTCAGAACTATGCTCCATGGACCTGTAGGACGCTGAACCATACTCCAAAAATCACCTTTAGGAAACCCCCATTTATCCCCTCCTAGCCCCCCATAAATTAACCCCCCCCTCCTTCAAGAAACAGACCCCCCACACATCCCTTTCCTGCAGACCTCTTACATCATCATCCGCCTTCACCTCATACCACTTTTCAACTCCCTTGCAACCCTTTCCCATAAATCCCATTTCTTCCTTATAGTAAAAGTTCCCTTCTAGACACTTAGCGCGAGAAAGTTGAAAAAACCGTGTTAATTCGCGAATCCGTGTAAAAAAAAACCGTGTTAATTCGCGAAACCGTGTAAAAAAAGCCGTGTAAAAAAAAACCGTGTAAAAAAAGACCTTAGTGTATGTACCACTTACTCATACTAAACGATCGAAAAATCCGATCGTTTAGTATGAGTAGGTGGTACTAACACTTTTACGCAGTAAATATAAGAGTTAGAATATGGCGTCCTTGATGATAGTTGTAGGAAAAACAATAATCTACAAGTTTATCGAACATCACATTTTTATATTATGCTTCTGAACTGAGTTATAGACAAATGAGTTAAATGGTTGCCAGATGATCGAAAACATCCTTGGCCTACGACTCACTGATTTATCCACCTCCAAGAACATGGCCAGGCCATTAGTATGGGACAAACATCAAATTCTCGCACCAGTCGACTTTTTTTATTCCATTTAGGTCCCATATGATCTGTGCAGAATTTCAGCGCAATCGGTGAAACTATAATTTAGCGCAAGCAGTTCAATGTTTTCATAGGATTCACTACGGGGAAAGTTACACTTTCAGATAAAAAATCCCAGAGGTCGCCTCTTGTCTCCTTAATTCAGATCGATCAATGTTTCTTGTAGAAAAATCATTTATGAAACTTTTCTTTGAAGACCGCAAAACGATTGGATGCTTGTGGAAAAAGTTATTGATTTATTACCGATTAGCGATCCAACGAACGGCTTTTTTTTTTTGTTTTATTAGCAGCACTGTAGCTGCTGCCTTATGGCTGCTGCTGTTTCTGGGAGTGGTGATGCCACCCGCCACTTCATGCAATAGCGGCAGCAGCAGTGCTGCTGATAAAACAAAAGAAAAAGCCGTTCGTCTCTCACTAATCGGCAATAAACCAATATCTTTTTCCAAAAGCATCCAATCGTTTTGCGGTCTTCGAAGAAAAGTTTCATAAATGATTTTTCTATAAAAAGCGTTGATCGATTTGAATAAAGAAGACAACGGGCGACCTCTGGGATTTTTTGTTTGAAAGTGTAACTTTTCCTATAGGAAATCCTATGCAAACTTTGAACCGCTTGCGCTAAATGATAGTTTCATCGATTGCGCCGAAATTTTGTACAGTTCATATGAGACCTAAATGGAATCAAAAAGTCGACTGGAGCGAGGATTTATTTTTTTTTTCACACAAGCGTGGCCAATAGTATGCCATTCTTGGTCCCTTCTTCCTACATAGTCTTCCTAACCGTTACATTTAGCTGACAGATTCACACATCGAGCATGATCTGTTTGACGGCACTTTTCAGACATTATCAATGTCCGGATCTGTAAATGTTGTGGAATTCATCGGAATAATCCATTCCCAGCCATCTTAGTAATCTACAGTAGCATCAGTTGGCGTGATGCAGACGACTTGCTCCGCCAAAGCTTCACTCCTCAATGAGGTAGCATCACACTGCCCACCTCGTCATGATGCTTGCTGTCATCGACGCTTGCTAGGGGAAGGACACCCAAGGGGAATGTCACTAATCTTTATTCCCACCCCCACAGTTACTAACCCCGAAATTCAGCAGTAATGCCAGTAAGACGGACACCAGCCAGACGTTCCAGAAAGCTGGGAAAGGTGGTCCGTTCTGGATGAAAGAGGGGACCATTGTTAGGCCCTCAGCAACCACAAAGTAGGGCGAATCAGGGGGATGATCCCCAGTGGACCACAGTTGAGCGGAAGGATAAGAAAAAGAAACCGCTGGATGTGCAGGAGCGTATGGACACCAGACCAAGTAGGCGTAGGAGGGCGGTGTCAAGCGCGAGAAAAACGACGCGCTCGTAATCAAGACCGAACAGTCTAAGTCTAAGTACTCGGGCGTCTTGAAGGCGATGTGCAGAGACGTCAAGCTCGTGGCGCTGAGAGCAGACTTGCGCAGCATTGGACGTACACGTACGGATGAAATGATCCTCAAGCTCAAGCGCGACAAGGACCGTGCCAACTAACAATCACTCATTTAACAGGCTCTATTATGACTAATTAATTCAGCATTATGTTGAATAACATCTGAATTATTTTCACGGACAACCTGTGTTCGGGTTTTGTTCACACAAATTTGGAGAAGTTATAAAGCATAGTGTTGTGTACCAACTTGATTGTTTGTTGTAAAAGTGTTTTACAAATACACAGGAAAGCTTTTATTGAACTTTGGCAAAAACGACTGAAAATAAATAAAATACAAAAATGTTGAACTCTCACGAGAGTAATTGTTTGCTCTTATGTTAGGAACACCTATTATGAAATAAAAATTACATATAAAATTACCTAAATCTGGATTAGAACTCGAGACCTGTCGATGGCCAGGCGCATGCCTTCATATCTGCGCCATCCTAGAAATGGTGAGTTGCAGCATCCAAAGCAAAACATAAACTTCCCATGACTCAATAATAATCACTCCTGAACTTGTGTTCAGCAGTGGTGAATTAGCATAGCTAGTGGCAATCAACCGAACAACGCCTTATACTTCAGCAGCTGTTCAGCCCAAAATACGTGTTTTCCATTCTGAATTCGCTGTCAGTATTTTTATCGCACGGTGGGAAAACTTGTATCCAATGCGGCCAAAAAGTGTTGGTCCTTTTCATAGGCGAAACTACCAGGGGTGCCGGGGTTGCCAGGCACCCCCTAAAATTTTTAAGCATTGCTGTGAGATATGGGGCGATGAATGAGGCATGGATGAACTAATGAATGTTTGTTCGTAGTGCACCCCCTGGCAAAAATTTGTAGTTTCGCCAATGGTCCTTTTTGAAGATATTGATTCCAGACGTACTGCGATATGAATATGTTTTTATTTTTATTATTAAATATCGATCTTTAAAAATGTATGATAATATGTATGTGGTGAGGAATGGTCTTGGACATGGTGCATTCACAGCATCTGTTCAGGTAATCTACTCATGCTCAGTCGAAGATCCGTTAAGCAATTTTTTTATTTGTGCTTTTGTCATGGAATCTTGATATTATGTTCAATAAATAGTGCATAAGGATGTTTAGGGATACTTGAAATGTGTCGATTTCTGAATGCTGTTTGGTTATCTAGGTGAATGTGGGAACAATATTCAGTAAACACGACATCACTGCAATGTCAAATCGATCCAAGCGTCTCGTACAATCGAACTGCTGCGGAAGATAAAAAATATAACAATCAAGGTACAAAATATCTTGTTACAGGCTAATAAAAATAAATAAATGCCTCATTTTTACGTTGATTACATCTCTTGGCACTCAATGTTAAACTACATAATTCTATTCTGTTTTATTTTATATGATTCGTTTAAAATTTAGGTTCTTTACTAACTTGGTTGTCTAAACAGTTTTAGCCATGATTTATCCCATAATCCGAACAAAGTTCCGAGTCAAACTATGACGGGCTGAAGGCGTTTATTTGACAAGTGAAAAGCACATTGTTCAGGAGCATATGCTTATCGATGCATCAGCTTAATAAGATGCAGACAAATGTTTTGTTAAGCTCCTTTGTTAAGGAATCAATGCTTGTCGAATAAATTTCTTGTTAAACTTTTGAAAAGTGTTTTAATTTATCATTGTTGATACCGATGAGGAAAGTCGAACATTGACTATTTTCTCAAATGAAAAATCATTTAAACAGTAATGTGTAGAGCATAATTTTAGTTCAGCTATCATTACCATTATTAAGCAACAATTCAGCAAGCTTGCTTGTTTGTGACTTGCAATTGTTAGTTGGGGGGCTCAACAGCCGGGAAACGATTTTCTCAAAATCCGTTCAATTTGTGTGCTTCGCGGACGACATTATGGCCAAAGCATTTGGAACGGTGGCAGAGTTGTACATCCGCCTGAAACGCGAAGCAGCAAAGGACGGACTGTTGGTGAATGCGTCCAAAACAACGTACTTGCTGGCAGGCGGAACCGAACACGACCGGGTCCGTCTAGGTAGTAATGTTACGACAGTTGGGGTGGTGGAGAAGTTCGTCTGCCCCGGATCCTTACAAACGACTGTCAACAATGCTTGCCGTGAAATACGAAGACGCATCATCAGTAGGGCTGCAAAACGGTGAGTCGATAAGGAGAGCGTCCAATATAGCTCTGATCCTCACAAGTTCCTACCTCATGCTTCCACGGGTCAAGCGATGACAAAGACCGCCAGCTAAGAGTTGTGTGCTTAGCTGGTCGTGCAGCCTGGGCACTGTTGTCCTTCTGACTTCAGCTAGATTGAGGAGGTACGACCCGAGCGTCTGTTCACCAAGGAGGTGCGGCTCAAAAAGCGTCTGTTCTGGCATCCAGCGGCTGAGTAAGAAACGCTGCACCACGCCCAGCTAGATCCAAGGTGGTAGCCCCATCAGCGTGGTCGTCCCAGTGTTGGTTGGGACGTTAAACAGAACTGGCACGATGACCCTCCGGCGAGACAGGAGTATTGGCGTAAACCCAATAAGCCATCCGTAAAAATCCCCATTGCGAATAACATAGGAGAAAATACGACTCGATACAATCGGCAAAGACCCACGCGACGTAATAAGGACTACGATTGGAAACTTGGAACATGGAATTGCAAGTCACTAGGTTTCGCAGGATGTGACAGGATAATCTACGACGAACTACATCCCCGCAACTTCGACATCGTGGCGTTGCAGGAACTTTATTTGACTGGACAGAAAGTGTGGAAAAGCGGGCATCGAGCGGCTACCTTCTACCAAAGCTGTGGCACCACTAATGAACTGGGAACAGGATTTATAGTGTTGGGCAAGATGCGACAACGTGTGATCGGGTGGCAGCCGATCAACGCAAGGATGTGCGTGCATGTTGAGAAATAAGGGCCGTTTCTTCAACTACAGCATCATCAACGTCCACTGCCCACACGAAGGGAGACCTGTTGACGAGAAAGAAGCGTTCTACGCGCAGTTAGAGCAAACATACGATGGTTGCTCGCCGCGTGACGTGAAAATCGTTGTCGGCGACATGAACGCGCAGGTAGGAAGGGAGGAAATGTACAGACCGGTAATCGGGCGAAACAGCCTGCACGCCGTATCGAATGATAACGGCCAGCGATGCGTAAACTTTGCAGCCTCCCGTGGTATGGTAGTCCGAAGCACCTTCTTCCCCCGCAAAGATATCCACAAAGCCACCAGAAGATCACCCGACCATCAAACAGAAAACCAAATCGACCACGTTCTAATCGACGGTAAATTCTTCTCTGATATAACCAACGTCCGCACATACCGCGCAGTGCGAATATAGATTCGGATCACTACTTAGTCGCTGTATGCATGCGCTCAAAACTTTCGACAGTTATCACCACGCGTCGAAGTCGAACGCCGCGGCTCAACATCGAGCAGCTGCGTAACGTAGAAGTGGCTCAAGACTACGCGCAGCAGTTAGCAGTGGCCCTACCAACGGAAGAGCAGCTTGGCGCAGCTACACTTGAAGATGGCTGGAGGGACATCCGATCCGCCATAGGTAGTACCTCGGCTACATCACTAGGCTTCGCGACTCCGAATCACAGAAACGACTGGTACGACGGCGAATGTGAACAGTTGAAAAACGAGAAGAATGCAGCATGGGCGAGAATGCTGCAACACCGTACGAGAGCGAATGAGACACGTTACAAACAGGCGCGGAACAGGCAGAACTCAGTCTTCCGGATGAAGAAGCGCCAGCAGGAAGTACGAGATCGCGAAGCGATGGAAGAGCTGTACCGCGCTAAGGACACACGAAAGTTCTACGAGAAGCTGAACCGCTCGCGCAGAGGCTTTGTGCCACAAGCCGACATGTGCAGAGATAATCACGGGAATATTCTCACGAGCGAGCGTGAGGTGGTCGAGAGGTGGCGGCAGCATTACGATGGGCACCTCAATGGCGACGTTGCAAGTACCGAAGGTGGCGTGGTAACAGATCTAGGAGTATGTGCACAGGACGAAAGACTTCCGGCCCCTGACCTTCAAGAGATTGAGGAGGAGGTTGGCCGGTTGAAAAACAACAAAGCCGCTGGAGCAGATCAACTACCAAGCGAGCTTCTAAAATACGGTGGAGAAGCACTGGTGAGAGCACTACACTGGGTCATTACCAAGATTTGGGAGGAGGAAGTATTACCGGAGGAATGGATGGAAGGTATCGTGTGTCCCATCTACAAAAAGGGCGACAAGTTGGATTGCGGGAACTACCGCGCGATCACACTACTGAGCGCTGCCTACAAGATACTCTCTCAAATTTTATGCCGCCGTCTATCACCAATTGCAAGAGAGTTCGTGGGGCAATATCAGGCTGGATTTATGGGTGAATGCACTACAACGGACCAGATGTTCGCCATCCGCCAGGTGTTGCAGAAATGCCGCGAATACAAGGTGCCCACACATCACTTGTTCATCGATTTCAAATCGGCGTATGATACAATCGATCGAGAACAGCTATGGCAGATTATGCACGAATACGGATTCCCGGATAAACTGATACGGTTGATCAAGGCGACGATGGATCGAGTGATGTGCGTAGTTCGAGTATCAGGGACACTCTCGAGTCCCTTCGAATCTCGCAGAGGGTTACGGCAAGGTGATGGTCTTTCGTGCTTGCTGTTCAACATTGCTTTGGAGGGTGTAATAAGAAGAGAGGGGATAAACACGAGTGGGACGATTTTCACGAAGTCCGTTCAGCTGCTTGGTTTCGCCGATGATATTGATATTATTGCTCGTAAATTTGAGACGATGGCGGAAACGTACATCCGACTAAAGAGTGAAGCCAGGCGAATCGGATTAGTCATTAATGTGTCGAAGACAAAGTACATGATGGCAAAGGGCTCCAGGGAGGAATCACCGCGCCCGCCACCCCGAATTTATATCGACGGTGATGAAATCGAGGCGGTTGAAGAATTCGTGTACTTGGGCTCACTGGTGACCGACGACAACGACACCAGCAGAGAAATTCAGAGGTGCATTGTGGCAGGAAATCGTGCCTACTTTGGACTCCGCAGAACTCTACGATCGAATAAAGTTCGCCGTAACACGAACTTAACCATCTACAAAACGTTGATTAGACCGGTCGTCCTCTATGGGCACGAAACATGGACCCTACGTGGGAGGCCACCGGCTTACTGGTGGACCGACGCGATTGCGGACCTGCGCCGCGCCTGCCTACGGGCTAGGCGGCGGATGCAGCGAGCACGATCAGAGGAAGAGCGAAACGAACGGCGGGTGGTGTTCGCCGCTGCAAAAGCCGCGCTCAAGACCGAGATAAGAGCAAGCAAGAAGGCCTGCTTTGAGGGTCTCTGTCAGAGTGCCAATACGACCCCGTGGGGTGATGCCTACAGGATCGTTATGGCCAAGACGAGAGGTGTGATGGCTCCTACAGAGCAATCTCCAGAGATGTTGGAGGGGATCATTGGAGGACTTTTTCCGCGTCATGATCCTAGTCCTTGGCCTCCTTTCGTAGGACAGCCGGGGACTGGGGCTGGCGATGAGGAAAGGGTCACCGATGTGGAACTTGCGGGGATAGCTAAGTCCCTTAGCGTAGGTAAGGCCCCAGGTCCGGACGGAGTTCCGAACCTGGCCTTAAAAGTAGCTATTGCAGAAGCTCCCGAGATGTTCAGGTCTGCTATGCAGAAATGCCTGGACGAGGGAGTTTTCCCAGAAGCTTGGAAGAGGCAGAGCCTGGTACTATTGCCAAAGGCGGGGAAACCACCCGGAGACCCGTCAGCATATAGACCAATATGCTTGATTGACACGGCGGGGAAGGTGCTCGAAAAGATCATCCTCAATAGAATGTTGAAGTTCACTGAGGGCGTAAATGGTCTCTCGAGCAACCAGTATGGCTTCCGGAAGGGGAGGTCCACCGTAGACGCTATCTTGTCGGTTACAAAAACCGCCGAGAAAGCACTCGAGCCTAAGAGGAGGGGAATTCGCTTCTGCGGGGTAGTGACTCTGGATGTAAGGAATGCATTTAATAGCGCCAGTTGGGCTGCTATTGCCGATGCGCTCTTGCGTCTGGGGATACCGGAGTACTTGTACAAGATTCTCGGAAGCTACTTCCAGAATCGCGTACTAGTATACGACACGGAGGTGGGTCGGAAGTGCTTTCACATAACCTCAGGAGTCCCGCAAGGTTCCATCCTGGGTCCGGTGTTATGGAATGTCATGTACGACGAGGTGTTGAGGTTAGAGTACCCAGTGGGAGTGGTGATTGTCGGATTTGCCGACGATATTACGCTCGAAGTCTACGGTGAAACGATCGAGGAGGTGAAGTTGACTACCGACCACTCGATCAAGGTTGTGGAGGCGTGGATGCGGTCCAGAAAACTGGAGCTGGCTCACCACAAGACAGAGGTGACGGTTGTTAACAACATGCAGTCGGCGCAGCAGACGGAGATCAGTGTAGGAGAGTGCACTATCCTGTCGAAGCGCTCTGTCAAGCACTTGGGCGTGATGATCGACGATAAGCTTACCTTCGGTAGCCACGTCGATTATGCCTGTAAAAGAGCCTCCACAGCTATTGCGGCACTGTCCCGGATGATGTCCAATAGCTCAGCGGTGTACGCCAGTAAGCGCAAGCTTCTGGCTAGTGTTGCTACGTCCATACTTAGGTATGGCGGCCCGGCGTGGGGTACCGCGCTAAGTACTGAATGCTACCGACGGAAGCTGGAAAGTACTTACAGGCTTATGTGTCTGAGGGTTGCAAGCGCGTACCGTACCGTGTCACACGACGCTCTCTGTGTCATTACTGGTATGGTGCCTATCAGCATTCTTATCAGTGAGGACATGGAGTGCTTCGAAATGCGCGGCACAAGAGGCATACGCAAAACTGTCAGGATGGCCTCTATGGTCAAATGGCAGCGCGCGTGGGACAGTTCCACCAAAGGAAGGTGGACCCATAGGTTGATACCGAGGGTAGATAGTTGGATTAATAGGCGCCATGGGGAAGTTTCATTCCACCTGACACAGGTCCTTACAGGTCATGGTTGCTTCCGACAGTATCTACACCGTTTCGGGCATGCGGATTCTCCCGAATGCCCAGTGTGCAATGGTTTAGAGGAAACGGCGGAACACGTGTTGTTCGTGTGCCCGCGTTTTCGCACAATGCGTGACCGCATGCTTGCCACATGCGGGGAGGACACAACTCCGGACAACTTGGTCCAGAGAATGTGTAGGGATGAGATTAGCTGGAATGCCGTTTCAACGGCAATCACCCATATCGTCTGGGAGCTACAGAGGAGGTGGCGCGTGGACTCGGAGAATGGCTAGTCCAGATGCAGTACAAGAGGTGGTCCAGGGGTTCGAAGTCGGCTTCGTAGGTCATACCGGTGCCCTGCGGTCGAGATCGACCCTTACAGCGATTAAGTGGCCGCGGAGAGGAAGTCCCGGTAGCGGTGCTGTCGTGGCGTCGGTCTACTGGGTTGGATCTGAGCCCGCGGTTGGAAAGGGGTCCCCGGCAAGGGTCGGGGTAGGTGAGACCCTGCTGTCTGCAACCTACGGGTGCATCTGATAGGGCCTGAAGGGTAGTGATACCCTTCCTTTGCGGGCAGGTCAGATCGGGTTGCACGTGGGCATCAGTTCTTGATGTCCGCTCAGCAGTAGGGCGCGGGCGGGGTTGACCCTGCCCGCCTTCCGAGGACAAAGGGAGTGGCGAGGACCACTCGGGAAACTGGCTAAGCGCCAGCATGCTACCGTGATGGACTCTCCAGTGCGAGTCATCGATGTTCGTTGCTGCTAGGCTACGGCAGCTAACCTTGAGGGTGCGATATGCACTAGCCCCTCTCTGAAGCAATACCTTCTTGGTGGTTCCGGAGAGACGTAGGGTTTGGCGACCATAGGAATGTGTTTTAGTGGGTCGAGGAGAGAGTAGTCCTGGCTTCTACCGGCATTGTAGAAGACGGCCTCATCCCCACACTACCCTAACCTTCCTGTTAGGGTGTCTGATGAGCAGATTTATCCCCCTATGGTTTAGAAGAAAAAAAAAAAAAAAAAAAAAAAAAAAAAAAAAAAAAAAAAAAAAAAAAAACATGGACCCTACGTGCAGAGGACCAACGCGCCCTTGGAGTTTTCGAACGGAAGGTGTTGCGTACCATCTACGGCGGAGTGCAGATGGAAGACGGGACGTGGAGAAGGCGAATGAACCACGAGCTGCATCAGCTGCTGGGAGAACCAACCATCGTCCATACCGCGAAAATCGGGAGGCTACGGTGGGCGGGTCACGTCATCAGGATGTCGGATAGCAACCCGACTAAAATGGTTCTCGAGAGTCATCCGACCGGTACAAGAAGACGTGGAGCGCAGCGAGCTAGGTGGGTCGACCAAGTAGAGGACGATCTGCGGACCCTACGCAGAGTGCGGAACTGGAGACAAACAGCCATGGACCGAGTGGAATGGAGGCGGCTACTATGTACAGCAGAGGCCACCCCGGCCTTAGCCTGACCGGTAAGGTAAGTATCATCAGTGGAAGTCGTGCCTACTATGGACTCCAGAAGAAGCTGTGGTCTGAAAAGATTAACTCACGCACCAAATGCACCATGAACAAGACGCTAATAAGACCGGTGGGCCTCTACGGACACGAGACATGGACCATGCTCCAGCAAGACCTGCAAGCACTCGGAGTTTTCGAGCGACGCGTGATGAGCTCGATCTTCGGAGGAATTTGGGACCCTTGAGTAACCAGCTCTCGCTCTACCATGACAGCACTGACGTAGAGTCCTTCTCGACGGGGTAAAATATCGTTCAATCCTTTCAAAGGACTTCATCCTACATTTTGTTCTCACCTTTCTTGATTTCCAGGTTTGATACCACGAAAGTTCAAATAAAGAATGTGCAAATCCAGGATTGTTGCGGTTTAACAGAGCTTTCTGTCAATTCAAATTAGGTATAATTGTTCTGTTGATGAACGCTATATCGGGTGTTCTTCGCATGCACTCGTTTCTCTCCAAATGCCAATGCAGACGTCGCCTCACATCGAGTGTGCAATGTGCATGCATGAATGCAGCAGCCAGCGCCAACAACGTGTTTCTGCTTGCGGAAGGTCAAGTTGCACCGTATCACTCAACGCTGCTGGCTGATGGCAACAAGGGATACGAGAGGAACGAAGCAACATGTGTTTGCTTTTGGCTTCCTTCTCCTGCCGCAGCATGTGGTGCGTAGTCCGTCCGTAGTGTTTTGAAGAACGTCAAATTTCGCCCGACCAGCTGCGATGCATCATCGTCATCTCGTCGTCGTTGTCGTCGTCGTCGCTGCAGCCGATTCACTCGTTTCGAGTGCAAATAAACATCGACTGGACTGCGGATGCGAAGATGTCAATGTCCGACACTCGGGTTCGGTCCGGACCGCGCGTTGATCGCCGGTTGGGAAGATCGGGACGCGCGTTAAACAGACTCGTTCGAGGTGGGAAGGGGGGTGGGAGGTGGTCTATCTTTCGATCCATCTATCAAGTTCACATGTTATAAATTATTTTATTACTCTTCTGTCCAGAGACGAAGGCGGTCCAGACGGGATGCGGGCTCACCAATACATGAAGAACGCCGCATCTTATTGACGAATCACCGCGCAGCCCAAGAAGTCGAAGAATAGAGCAACGACAACAACAGCAAGGGGAGCCTGACCGAACCTCGTGTCTCACATACGCGCGCATGCAGGGGTTTGGAGAGGGAAAGAGAGTGATAGATGATGGACCAAAATGGATGGACCCCCCGATCTGCGCTGCTCGTCGTTTGGACCTCTCCTCGTCGGGACCCGTCTTTTCGTGTGAGCAACCAGCAACCGGCAGCAGCACACACTGCGGCATATTGATGGCGGCGGGTGCGCGCGAGGCTCGAAACGGAAATGGCGAAAATAGGCGGTTATAAAACGTTGATTACTGTTATAAAAAGATCGAGGTTTCTTTTGCCTGGTTTTTCGTTGCGTCTTGTGCTTTTTTTGTTTAGAGATCGAAGCTGATGATGGTCGTCGGCCAACAACTGCTCTCTTGTCGATGGAAGCTACCGAGCGGGGCCTACATTTGTGCCATTTAAAATCGTCTTCCTCGTCGTTGTCGTCGTCGTTTCTGTCTTGTTGCGCACACACAAGTTGATTAAATTGTAGATTTAGATGTTGTTCTTGAAATCTAGCGGAATGGTTTCCGGTGGCGGCTCGACTCCGATAGTCGAAGTCGGATGGTAGCGCAGCGAATTGAGAAACTGCAATGAGGAGCCACTTGTACAGGGCGCTAGGTTTACTGGAACTGAGAGCTGAGGTTTGGGGTCTCCCTCGAAACAAGGTATTTATCATGACCATGTTTAACAAAAAAAAATGAGAACAAGAAAATAAAACTTTAGGTAGAATAATCATAAGTTAAAATACACGTTAATAATAAAAAAAAACGAACTCCGTCCGGCCCTGGGGCCTGTCCTACGCTAAGGGACTTTGCTATCCCAGCAAGTTCCGGTGACCCTCTCCTCATCGCCAGCCCCATTCCCCGGCTGTCCTACGTAAGGAGGCCATGGACTAGGATCATGACGCAGAAAAAGCCCTTCGATGATCTCCTCCACCATCTCTGGAGATTGCTCTGTAGGAGCCATTGGACATCTCGTTTTGGCCATCACGAGCCTGTAGGCATCACCCCACGGATTCGCATTGGCACTCTGAAAGAGACCCTCAAAGCAGGCCTTTTTGCTTGCCTTTATCTCGGTCTTTAGCGCGACTTTGGCAGTTGCGTACACCACCCGCCGTTCGTTTTGCTCTTCCTCAGATCGCGTTCGCTGCATCCGCCACCTAGCCCGTAGGCAGGCGCGGCACGAGTCCGCTTTCTGGGGAAGGGGGGGGGGGGGGGGGGGTTGGTAGGTCTGGTCAAACTACGCTCCTTACAAATTTCGAAAATTTTGTATGCATAAAAGTCTATGAGGGGTGGGGCGCGAGGTCTGAGATGACCAAAAATGAGTCTATGGACAGCGCCTAAGCTGGCGCTGTCCCATTTCACACGAGAGCACTGCTACCAGCTCGTCGTCTTCTAAACCAAGTAGGTTTCGCTCACGGCGGAGCGCCTCCCTTAATACCCCTTCGTCGAAGTATGATGTTTTCCACCAGCGCGGGCTTGAACTTGGCCTAGCCGCCACTTCCTTTACCCGCTGCCTGCTGTTGTTGTAGTCGATACTGTAGCGACCCGCCAGGTGATCGCTGTGAGTGTAGCTATCGCCTACTCTCCAGTTCGAGGTTCGAACTACTAGTTAGGCCAGGACTACAAAATGTAACGTCAATAATCGACTCCGTACCGTTTCCGACTTAATGTACTCTTGGTACCGACATTAGCCAGGTCGACATCTAGTAGGCCAGTGTTACTAGGAGGATCTGACCTCGCTGGTTCGTGAAACGGCTTCTCCATTCCACGGCCCAGGCGTAAAAGTCACCCGTTATTACCACCGGCCTTCGTCTTGTTGGCACGGTCGTTAAGCGGTCCAGCATTTGCGTGAACCGCTCGATCGGCCACCGCGGAGGCGCATAACAGCTTCAGAAGAAGACCCCGTTTACTTTGGCGACAACGAAGCCCTCATAGGTAGTAGACATCAACTCCTGCACGGGGTATTTACCCGTCGTCTATATCGCCGCCATTTTCCTGGTCCCATCCGAGACCCAGTTGCCGATGCCGGCGGGTACTCGGTATGGGTCCGAAATGATGATGGCGATATCCGTCTCCCACTCAGAAACCGCCTGACAAAGCAGTTGCTGAGCCGCATCACAGTGGTTCAGGTTCAGCTGCGTTACCTGCACTGTGATTTGTTATTCACTGCGGCTTTCTTGAAGGCCGGGCACCCTGGACCACCCATCGGATGTCTGTTTTTCGAGGATTTCCCGGTACAGATCATGCAGATGGGCGGACTCGTGCAGCTTTGGGCCTTATGACATTCAGCGCCGCATCGCCTACACAGTTTGCGCCTGTCGGGGCCTTTGCAGTCCCACGACTTGTGTCCTGGTTCCAGACACCTGAAGCAAACCTCTGGTGGCTCGTGGAATGTCATGTGACATACACACCAGCCCACCTTTATACTCCCTACTTTAACGAACATTTTAACTTCCGCCACAGGTAGCTGAACCAAAGCTATCTGTGTCCTTGCTGGCTCCTTCCGTAGCCTAACGACTGCGGCGGCTACCTGCACATCGCACTGTTGCCGCAGTGCCGTGACGAGCTCTTCCACTTCGATGATCTCGTCAATGTCTTTGACCTTCAGAGTCGCCTCATGTGTAAGAGCCCTCACCACTACTCCATCACCAAGGACCTCTTCTGCCAGCCTCTTGTAGGCGGCGCCCTTGTGATCCTTCTCGCGCTTCAGCTCCAGGATCATTTCGCCCGTACGAGTTCGTCTAATACTGGCGTCGCATCTCATCGCCTTCAAGACGTCCGAGTACTTGGGCTGTTCCGTCTTGATGACGAGCGCGTCGCCTTTCTCGCGCTTGGCACGTACTTTCCTGCCCCTTGGCTTGGCGTCCTGTACTTCTACCGGGGGATTCATCTTCCTCTTCTTCCGCTCAACCTTAGTCCAAGGAGGGTCCTCCCCTTGGTTCGCCCTACTCTGTGGCTGCTGAGGGCCAACCAACGGATGCAATCCCTTGTTCCCATCCTTCCGGGACGGGCCAGCCTTTTCAGGGCCACCTTTCCCAGCTTTCCGAGAACCCTGGCTGGGATTTGACTTACCGGCATTGCTGCCGACCTTCGGGATAAGTACACGCCTAGTCTTGCGGTCACCGCTAGATAGCTCCTCACCTGACGGCTGCCTCGCCTGCTTCTGCGAGTGCTTGTCACGAGTATTCGCATCCGTCACACTTCGTGCACTAGCTGCGAAAGCGAAGGCCTCCGTTTGGGTAAACTTCGACTCCTTTTCCTTCAAGGTTCCGCCGCTGCTGTAGTTATTATCGCGTATATCGCGTGTTCCTGCTTGGCCTCGTCCATCGACACACGAAGTCGAAATAGGGCTGTTTTCCGATCCTTGCTAATGTTCGACTTCGTGGACGCAAAGTCGATGATCTTCCCAAGCTGCTGCTCAGCCACCCACCTCAATCAAGACAGCCCTTCTCGTTTTTGGTTGATGGCACCCATCAACCACGCTCCGTACAATATCTCCACCGGCAGACTAGCCGGGGAATGGATCGGAACTCCACGATGAAGCTGCGTGTGCAGCTTCTCGCTCCTGACTCCTCACTTTTCCTTAACGGAGACCTCGCCAACCCGCTTCTTGCGAAGGCGTTAGCCTCGCCACTACCACTATCACTAGCACTATTTTAGTTTTGATTATAATTTGACTTCATACTCCAATCACACGAGTTGCATAAGAAAGGAGGTACACCACGCCAGAGCCTTGCATTAACGCGGTAAGGGACGAAATATTGTGGGGGGTGCCCACTGCCCAGATATTCCACAGGCCCACAGGCTCCGTTAACGATCAAGCATCTTTTCCACCCCCTCGATCACTCATTCACCTTTGTGTGAAGAATTAGCAATAAGTTAAAATTCACAAATACAAAGAAATTTAAAAAAAACTCATTCAGCTTCAGATTCTTCGTTCCGTTGAGGTATCGTACTGAAGAGAGTTAGTGTTTGCCTGTGTGCTTCACCAGGTTGATTCTGGAAACGCCCTAAGTATCCGATGGCATAGCAGATATCGGGTCGGACACACAGCATGGTGCACATGAGGTTGCCCAGGAGTTCACGGTACGGATGCTTTACTTAATTAGTCTCTTGTGCTGGAAGGGAACAGCCTTTCTCCATTGGTGTCCTGACCGTGTTACAGTTTTGCATCCCGAACTTTACCATCACGCGATCCACTGCAGCATCTTGCGCTAGGGACATTCGACCAGCAGCACGATCGTATCGGATCTTGATTCCGAGAAAGTGATTCACTTCACCACAGTCGGTCATCTGGAGCTTCTTGAAGAATGTGAGCTTGATTTTCTTCACCAGATCCATTCGGTCGCCAACGATGAGCAAGTCATTAACGTAGATGAAGATGTACACCCCCTCTCGATCGTTGATCCTGGTGTACAAGCAGTAGTCGTGTCGGGAACGGGTGAAGCCCAACTCCATGAGCAGGTCGTTCAGCTTTGTGTTCCAACAACGAGGGCTTTGCTTGAGTCCATAAAGTTTTCGCTCCAGCTTGCAGACGAGATTTGATGGTGCCGTAACTCCTTCAGGTACGGCCATGTAGACATCTTCCTCTAACTCACCGTTTAATAAGGCGGTTATCACATCAAGTTGGTGAACGAACATCTTTCGGTGGACAGCTTCAGCCAGAACGGTACGTATGGTCGCCAGCTTCGCAACGGGGAAATACGTTCCGCCATAGTTGATTCCAGCCTTCTGCTGAAATCCCTTCGCGACCAAACGTGCCTTGTATCGCTCCGATTTGCCATCTTCGTCCTGCTTGACTCGAAAGACCCACTTCGATTTCAGGGGACTACGCCGGGTGGACGCTCTACCAGCCGCCAAACCTGGTATTCGGCTAGTGACTTGAGCTCTTCGCCGATCGCTTTCTTCCAAAAAATTTCAACAGGTCGTCCTGTAATGTCCTTGTACGCCTCCGGAACATCGAAAATGGTTCGTTCCACCTCGTCTCGTCTCATCGGATCTCTTTGAACATCGTTTGGGGTTTCTGTAGAATGGGACTGCGCGGCTGTGAAAATCTTCCCAATGAAAAAATCTTTCAACTTACCGAGGATCACGCGCTCCCGTTCGCTGCGCCTCGGGGTTACCAGTTCGAGGTTTGAACCACGGTCTAGTTGCGAAGGGAGCGCTGCGGCTTCTCCGACCTCAACGTCCTCATCGTCATCCAGAATGTCATCTTCAGGCAAAATTGTGCTCGTCAAACTTGACATCTCTGACTAGGAACAGCTCGCGCTTCTCGTTGTTCCACAGGCGGTAGGCGTTTGGTGCATATCCGATCGTCACTGCCGGTACAGTTTTCTGATCCAATTTTCTCCTTCGTTGTGCAGAAACCCAAGCAAATGCTTTACAGCCGAAGACACGCAATTTGCTCAGGTCCGGTTTGAGACCAGTCCACATTTCCGCAGGAGTCTTCCGACATGGTATAGCGTTGGTCGGACTTCTGTTCGTTAGGTAGACCGTCGCCAGAACCGCTTCATTCCACAACGTCTTCGGAGATGGAGCTTCAATCAACGTCACACGAACCTTCTCGACGATCGTCCGGTCGTCGTATATGCAGCTGTAGGCTCTATCTCGATTCCCTTGGACTCGTAGAACTCTCTCTGGTTTTTCGAGCAGTACTTGCGTCCTTTGTCAACAGTCAGTTTCGATATGGAATGCCCAAAAGTGACCCTGGCCATTGCCTCGTTCTCACGGAATTTTTGGAAAACCTCGGGCTTCTTCTTGATTGGGTATGCTACTGCGAAGTGTGTATAGTCATCAATAAAAGAGACGAAGTACCGAGAACCATCCCAAGCTGCCGGTGTGATGGGACCACACACATTAGTATGTACTCGCTCTAAAGGTCTTGCAGCACGGACTCTTGTACCCGTAAATGGTTCTCGGCACTGCTTTCCAAGAACACAAACATCACAGAAAATTTACCTGACTCCTCGGGAATACCTGTTACCATTCCGTGCTTAACGAGTGCTTGCATGTTCCTTTCTCCCAAATGGCCAAGTCGACGGTGCCACAGGTTACCGTTCGCAGCTCCACACATGTTTGCCGCCACAGTGTCGATGGACAAGTCGAGCTCGTAGAAATCACCACGCATCGGACACTTTCCGATTAGCTCACCGTCTAACTTCATCAAAGCTTCATTCTTCATAAAGGTGACGTCCACGTCCGCTTTTGCCATTTTCTTCACGGATAGGAGATTCGCACGCAGTCCAGTTACGAAGAGCACATCCTTCAGGGTAATATTCGTACCTTCATTGTTGAGGCCCTTTTTCGTGCCACGATGCCACGAAATCAACAGTTGATCGTCCTTAGCCACGTTGATGACTATGCGTTGCTTCAGCTTCGTGAGGTCGGCGAAACAGTGTTTCACGTTGACAAGATGGTCCATGGCTCCGGAGTTCAACTTGAAGGACACCTTACCGCCACCCGACTCGGCAGAGCACCTTCCTGTCCACCACCGCCTTACCTCCAGATGCAGCATTCGCTTTAGATCGTCCATCCGACTTCAACTTGACGCGGCAATCCTTTTCCTTGTGCCCCTTCTTCTGGCAACTGTTGCATTTTCCAGCAAACTTTGGCTTCTGCTATGATCCTTGAAAAGCGGTCGGTATCTCCTGGGAAGAATCGGCTTACCGGTCTGTTTTCTTGAGTTCTTCAGCAACAAGGCGCTCTCGAACAACAGCCAGCTTCAGGTTTTCTTCTCCAAGATTCTCCAGTGCGGTAACCAAGGGATCGAACGATTCAGGAAGGGTAACAAAAAACTACGAAACGACGTCGTTTTCTTCGAGCTTCGCGCCGGCCGGTTTCAGCTGCCGAATCAGGTCTTCGAAGGTCTTCAGACGAAACGGACTTCTTGGCATACACAGTTTCGAGGCTTCTCCAAATTTCCCTTGCCGTTTCCTTGTCCCGGACGAGGTCCAGCAGGTCGTCATGGATGAACGAGATCAACAGGTACGCCGCTTTTCCGTCTTGCTCTTGAAACTTCGCCAGCTCGGCCACTTCCATCGGAGGATCCTTTTGAATCACGTCCAGAAGATTCACCGACTTCACATATTTCTCCACTCGGAAATGCCAGTTATCAAATTCGGTGCCCGAGATCAGCGGGATCCCGTGGACCGAATCCTTGCGTGAGTCGCCCATAACCTCTTGATGGTCAGTAAAATGTAAAACGCAAAGTTTAATAGAGGAACGAATTTATTAACTAGCTTGATGGAGATTTTAACAACCAACACGGGATCCACAGTCAATTATTAGCGCATTTACCCAAAAGTACACGCGACAAATCCCTGAGGAAAAGAACAGCCGCGTTTTTTGCTTCCCTTTTACTCCATTCTTATGGGAGATAACATTGCGGCGTTTCCTCAAGTGCGGCTGTTCCTTTCCTGCAAATGCGCGTTTGGAACATTACAAAGGCCGCGCGGTGTATCGTATTCAGCATACCAATCAATAGATACACGTTCACACAGATGCGGCACAAGTGCTCAAAACAATTATCACACGCAGGTGAGCGCACTTCGTCAGCACAAAGATGGGTGCCGAAGTGATTTCCCTTTTGATTTTGCTGGAAGTTCGGCCCTGGTGCCGAGAATTGGCGCTGGACTAGGTGCAGTAAACTCGTTCAAAATCAACTTTCCGGCAGAAAATCTTCACAACAATCACTGTTAATAACAAATTCACGCAATAAGGTATCTCATTCAGATGATAGAAGTGGACGAAAACGGTCGTTTCGTTGTGAATTAAGGTAATGCACAATTTTGTTTACCTGTGGTGCCGGGAATAGGGTCAAAAACCCTACTAAAAGAACGAAAAAGTTAGTACTCAGATCCTACATGATGTAAAACTGAAACCACAATCGGTTAAACCCATGCAATCGCGATGGTACAGTGCTCGCTACCGAAACTTTTCTTACATCTCAATTCAGCGCATAAAAACGAAAAATCAGCTTCTTCAATCGTAGGCACTTCCTTCTGATTCTTTATTCCGCTCACAGAGATTCGTCTTGAGGTAGGTTCGACAAGTGCTGCGAATCAGCAACCAGTAGCCCGTATCCATCCAATTGCTGTTGTTGTTGTTGTTGTTGTTGTTGTTGTTGTTGTTGTTGTTGTTGTTGTTGTTGTTGTTGTTGGAAACAGTAGGATAAAACGAAAGCGAAAAGTAATTGCAAAACAAAATAATGCAGAGCGAAGTGCTTGATTCGGAATTGATGATGCGCGCTCCAGTCCAGTTGAAAGAGAAAGAAAAAAATCGTTATTGTGAATTACAATACCAAATCCACGTGAAACGTGCGCAACGAATGTGTAAAACACGCAAGAAATCGAAACAAGCCTACTGAAGCCAAGTAAGCCGGGTCAGTGTCAGCGTGCGGTATATTGATGTTTGACCCACCCCTGCGCGCACTGCCTCTGCCTTCGCATGCGGAACGCAAAAGTTTGCGTTTGCGTTACCCGACGTCTCCACTAGACAGAAATGTCTTGCCATTTTGCTGGACAGATGTGTCATGACAGTAATGTTCTCTCGCTGTTTGCATGGAAAGCAGCGGTGTTGATCATTTCTGTTACGTTTTCTCTTTCTGGCAGCAAAATGGCAAGACATTTCTGTCTAGTGGAGACGTAGGGTTAGAACGCTGCGTTCGGACCGGGCGTAGAAAAAATATTATTTCATAGAATTTCTTACTGGTATGTTTAGCTGGAATACTTCCCAAAGGTGGGAAGGGTGAGAAAAGCACGGCCAGTCGAAGTTTGTGCATTGCCGTAATAAAAAAAAACAAACGCCAGGTAAAGATTTTTATTATTCCGACCGTATTTTCATTGCCAGTTCTCTGGTGCGCTGCGGACTGCCTCTGCCTAGGTGCAGCCTCGTTCCCGAATGCGTTCCGGATTGGTGACGATCGATGATGATGGCGGCGGCGATGATGGTGCAAAAACATTCGAGAAGATGCCGAAGCGGACCCTGTGACCATCCTAGCCAAAGGCGGCAGTAGCAGCGGCTGGGACCAGAATTCATGGGAAGAGAATGCCGTTCTTTCTCTGGGGCTAATGGCGGCGTTGGTAGTTTTTCGTTGGCTTTTTTTCTTTATTTTGGGACGATGGAGTTTTACGATCGGCTGTGAAGAGGAAAGGCACAAATAAATAAATAAATAAATGAAATGACGATAGAAAGGAAGATTGGGAAGATGTGAAGCCTGGGCTGCTGGGAGTGCATTATAGGGTAAGTGGAACTTATTTCAACCGAACAGTCAGTTCAAGATTGTTTACGTTTCTGTCAAGCAAATTGAGACTGCAGGGTTGGACTAACTTAACTTTGCACTTAACCTCAACATTCGATCTTGGGAAACTATATACCGAGAATTCAAAAGCAGGTCGGTAATGTGTTAGAAGCCCTAAAAACTGACAGGTTTTTTTCAACGATCGCTATTTTTGTTTTCGTTCCCAAAGCGCTGATCGTTGCTTGAAATTCAAACCACGTCACACCCGTATGTGTTCCGTATGCCATTTCCAGAGAACGGCCATCGTGTGGTGACCACTCGACCAGCTCGTCCAAAGCGGGAGAAAAATGCCGAGCATTGTTCCCTACTGGAGGCGCACCGAGCCAAGCCAAGCCAAGATGTGCACAAAATTAATTGATGAAGAAAATGGGAAAAGCAAACAGCCTCCAGTCCCGGTTCGGCTCAATCCCAACCGATCGCCGCGCCACCGGGCTACCTCTTCGAGAGAATGTTCATCCCACCCCTGCGCGCGGACCAGCTGTCAAACGAGTTCGGACGCGGGCAAGAGCGCACAAAAACCATTTTTTGTGTTCTTCGACTTCGTTCGACGTGGTGCGGCGACGGTGGCGGTAAAGAACCGTCCAAAGTGCATTTATGATGACTCGCAGATCTAGTAGGCCAAGTCAAGATCTATGCACCTCTTCGCGTCCGGACCTTCCCTCACACATATCAAATTCAAAAGATGGAGAAGAAGCTGAAAAGGATGAGTGAGTAGTGCAACAACACTTCAAGATGCTGCTGCTGTTGATGATGATGATGATGATGAGGAGGAAGACTACGCGATGCTATGGAGCGAGCTGATAGTGATGATGATGCGAACTGAAATGAATTTAAAAAATCTTTGACGTGGAAATAACAAGTCGAAAACGATGCGAAAACCAGTTCTGGCGATGATGCGTTCGATGGTGAGGTAGGCCTTTTTTGTGTTTCGTTGCATCTGCCACAACAGCTCGTTTCGTTCCTCTATGGTACGGCGGCGTTGGGGTTTCTTTTGGATATGTACAGGCTAGCATTAGTCCGGCTTCGGTGGTAATTTGAACCATGGCGATGTCTTTTCTAGGAATTTGATTCAATTGGAAGAAAAGAATCACACCAAGTCTACTGATCTGTTAAGGTTACTATGTATTTTTCATTTATAAGAAGTTGATTTCTGATCTAAGAGATATTGTTGATTTTTAGTAAAGACCACTCTATCAAAAAAGATACCAGCCCTGCATGAAATCAAGAAACTCTTTTAGTAACGCACCTCACGGGTTAAGGTAGAACTATTTGTTACAATATGCGCGTGAGGCTTCATGTTAACATCAACACACTTTGATACAGATGTAATATTGTACCATCATAACCCAACAATCTAAGCACTTGGACGTCTTGAACACGGAAAGATCGATGTACACAGAGCAAGGAGTAACTTTCACGCAGCGATCGAAAAGACAAAAGATTTCATGCAAACTTGTGTGAAATTTCACGCAAATTTGTGTAATACCGGATCAGCACATTTTTTGTGCTGATCCAGTCGTACGCAAATATGAGTGAAAAATCCTTTGTCTTTTCGCAAGTTACTCATTCGCTGTGTACTTTCGTTTTAGGGTGAAGGCAATGCGAAGCGACGCCAAGCTCGTGGATATGGGAGCCGACGTGCGCAGTATTAGACGTACTTGTACGGGTGATATGATGATGATCCTCGAACTCAAGTGCGATAAGCAACACGAGGTCACCGGCTACAAATGCCTGCCGGAAGAGGTCCTAGGTGAGGACGTTGAGGTGAGGGCTCTTACAGTGGAGGCGACTCTGAAGGTGAACTTGGACGAGGTCACTGACGCGGAGGAGCTCGTCATGGCGCTGCGACAAAAGTGCGAGGTGTTGGTGGCCACCACTGCTCTTCGGCTACGGAAGGGGCCGGCAGGCACGAAGATACTCTATGCCCAAGGAAGTCAAGGAAATTTCCTTTACGAAAAGATCCTGGACCGACCGGGAATCGAACCCGTCACCCTCAGCATGGTCATGCTGAATACCCGTGCGTTTACCGCCTCGGCTATATGGGCCCTTACGAACTACAGAATATTTTAATCAATTGTTAAAAAAATAATTGATGGTAGTTGGGTAAAGGGAGACGTTCAAGGAGACCTCTGTTTGTCTGTGGTGATATACTCGAAGTGTTATATGTGTTTGTCTGTGACCCTTTATGCCTTTGTGATTTTATCTCGGGTTTTATGCAGGATTCATCAAAAGTTTGGACATATTTCATTTGTTCTAGTTTTTACTACGTCCGTTAAAATTACGGACCACTTTTAGCAACGCACGGTGGAAAAACAATATGTTTTTGAAGTCCCTAAACACAAAATAGAAACCACTGGTGAGAACAGGGGGAGCGACACTAGTTTTGCCAAGCCGAAAAACCCCAAAAAAAGTTGAAAAAAGACGAAAAAACCCGGTAAAACCCGCAAAACTTTTGCGGGTTTTAGCGACTTTTTTGATCTTTTTTCGGCTTTTTTTGAGGTTTTTTGGCTTGGCAAAACTAGTGTCGCACCTTCTGGGTGAGAAGGTGAGGTGCTAACCTAAAATAGCACCCGAAAAGGAGTGGTATAATAGGGATAGCGATGAGGACTCCCGTGGCGATGCTCTTAATAATTCACTCGATCTGTTTTGCCAAAAGATATTATAGTACAAGATAAAGATTGTCGCTAGTGAGCGATTCCAAGCAACAGCATCAAAATTAAGGAAAATTTTTAATTCATGATTTTCTATTGAACTGAAACTTTGCACAGTTTTTCAGTTCCATCTAAATCGCCATTTTTCGATATCAAATTTTTATTTAGAGCCACGACTAACTTTTCAAAAGGGTGTATGTGAAAATGGTTCAAAAATATTCAAAAATATGCACAGCAAAAACGGATTGTTCGATTGTTATGAATTTTTCAGCAAAGTTAGATAGCTAAATGGTGATTTCTAAGAAAATATACACTGTGAAAAAAAATCTATTTTATCATTGAAAAACATCATTTTTGTCACAAAAACTCAAATATCTCAAAACCCTATCTTTTTACCAACTTGAATTTTTTAGGGAAAACGGTCCATTGTATTAGCAATCTACCATAAAAATTTGGTGATGGTAAACTAATAAACAAAAAAGTTATAACATTTCAAAAATTTCACAATTTTTACATTTAGTAAAAAAATTTTTTCTGTGTAAATTATTTCGGCCGGGAATCGCGATTTGATGCTGATTTTATTGTTCAGCAAAGTTAGATAACTAAATGGCGATTCCTAAGAAAATATACACTGTGAAAAAAATCTTTTTTAACATTAAAAAATATAATTTTTGTCACAAAAACTCAAATATCTCAAAACCCTATCTTTTTACCAACGTAATTTTTTAGAGAAAACGGTCTATTGTATTAGCTTATTAGTCTACCATGAAAATAAACAAAAAAGTTATGACAATTCAAACATTTCACAATTTTCACATTAAGTAATAATTTTTTTTAGTGTAAATTATTTCGGCCGGGAATCGCGATTTGATGCTGATTTTATTGTTCAGCAAAGTTAGATAACTAAATGGCGATTCCTAAGAAAATATACACTGTGAAAAAAATCTTTTTTAACATTAAAAAATATAATTTTTGTCACAAAAACTCAAATATCTCAAAACCCTATCTTTTTACCAACGTAATTTTTTAGAGAAAACGGTCTATTGTATTAGCTTATTAGTCTACCATGAAAATAAACAAAAAAGTTATGACAATTCAAACATTTCACAATTTTCACATTAAGTAATAATTTTTTTTAGTGTAAATTATTTCGGCCGGAAATTGAAGTTTGATGCTGATTTTATTGTTAATGGCCTTGCGTGAGTAAAACAAGTTGTTTTTATTATATATTATATATACATATAATATAATATACTATGTACCGTAATGTTCCGATTTTATCACGCCCTCCGCGCATTAGTCGTTTATTCATTAATTTGCTGTTACATTTGAGGACAAGTGTTTTCCCTCTTCTTCAAGATGAATGTTGAAAGCGTGTTTTGCAACGTTAAAAATATTGAAATGGGTATAGATGTTGAAGAATATTACAGGGCATTTTTGAAAAGGGGCGTAATTAAATTGTTTAAACAGATGTCGCTGATGGCAATTTCTCAGTTGTTGTCGTTTTCGAACTTCCTGCGCCCTGCTTTACCGATGATATACAGATGGCTCGTTTGTCAAATTCTAGACGGCAGGACGTGCAAATGCGTAATTTTGTACACAATGTGGACATTTGGGCATAACCAGTCTCTTTCAGTTTATCTATGGTGCTTTCGGTGAGATTTCGTAACTCTTTTGAACATTTTTTTCATCAAACGGTCTACAAGAGAGCGTTGAGTTGAAGACCTTTGAGAAAGCGACTGTTCATCTTGTTCGTTAGATTATAATAAACAAAATCACTTATTAATTTTAACTTACTTGTTTGGTGTTGGTGGCTGAAGAAAAAAAATACTATACAATTTTTAATATTCATAGCGGTAGTATTTTTTTTTGCTTTTTCGTGAGCATTGTCAGGTATGTATACAGACAAACAAACGTAACACTGGCGAAATTTTCATTGACCACGCCTTCAACGATCATTTTGAATCTTGGTTGTGGCTTTCATAACAAGAAGAGCGCCCATCGTTTTTCTTTGCGTTTGACGTTTCACACTAGCGCCTTCTGATGACGATATTGCACAACGCAGTGTTTCGTGAAACATTTCCACCAGGTGGTGATAGTGTGAACTGGGCGATGAATTTTCACTAAAATTGTTCTAGGCGTTTCGTCTGTTTGTCTGTGGTATGTACCTCTTATGCATTTGTTGTTGTTGAAGTTACTCGCATTCTTCCGATCATAAAGTCTGTTCTCTACACACTTAATTTTGATTACCGAGTTCGGTAATTTTTTGACGAGATTAAAACTGCTGAGCACCGAACTCGTTCAGCAAAAATGCATTGTTTACCTTTTCCATACGATTTTGACAGTTGTTTTACTGAGCCTCAGTAAAATCGATTACCGAAACTACCGAGATCGTACTGCTGTTATAATCTCGTCAAAAAAGTACCGAACAGGCAATTCAGAAATAAGTGTGTAAGAGGGATTTTTTTTGCGGATAAACTAGACGTATACGCGTATAAAAAAACTTTTATTATACAGCTTTTGTCTTAAAAATAAATTCAATTCCATTTTTCTTATAATCAACAGCTTTTCAACACTATCAAGGGATTTTTTCACCAGTCACGTACAATAAAAAGTATGACAATCTCAATATTTTTGATCACAACACTGGATCGCGTCCAAGTTTCAAATAGATACTATAGTAATTACGAATAATCAAACTAAAGTATCATGAAAACAACTTGTTTAATTCAGGCGGTAGCCTTTACAATAAAATCAGCATCAAAATATGATTCTCGAAATAATTTACACAGAAAAAAATTTTTTTTTGTTACTAAATGTAAAAATTGTGAAATGTTTGAAATGTCATAACTTTTTTGTTTATCAGTTTACCATCACCAAAATTTTATGGTAGATAGCTGATATAATGGGCCATTTCCCCTAAAAAATTGAAGTTGGTAAAAAGATAGGGTTTTGAGATATTTGAGTTTTTGTGACAAATATCATATTTTTTCAAAGTAGAAAAAGAAATTTTTTACAGTGTATATTTTCTAAGGAATCATCATTTAGTTATCTAACTTTGCTGAAAAATTTATAACAATCGAACAATCCGTTTTTACTGTACAGCTTTTAGAATATTTTAGAATTATTTTCGCATACACCCTTTTGAAAAGTTAGTCGTGAGTGAATATGAAGGTTTAATATCAAAAAATGGCGATTTATATGAAATTGAAAAACTGTGCAAAGTTTCAGATATTTTTGAAATGGTCGCTCAGGATCGACTGACATGACTCCGTGGAATTCCTCTAGTGTAACCATTGTTCCGGCGCCGCAACATGTCAGGTACATATTGTCTATCCGGTTGGAATCAAGACAGACATTCAATCAAAAATTGACATTTTCTTGTTCCACAAGTGTCGCAACTGCTTCGCATCTAGTGCGCTGTGTTGCTGACAACAACGAGAACGATGCGCACTACTTTTGACATGATTCAAAAGCGTCGCGAGTTGGGTCGCGTCGCGACTTGATTGTGCGACGTCCGGTTTGGTTGCGGCCCGACAATATCTGTCAAAGCTGAATGTAGATGTCTCGAAATCACTACACGTCAGCGTCGGTGGTGTAGTGGTAAGCGTGGTTGCCTCTCACCCCAGTCGGTCGGGGTTCAATTCCCGTCGACGCCGATGGGATATTCTGAGAAATAAAATCCGTGATCACGCCTTCCCTCGGATAGGAAGTAAAACCGTAGGTCCCGACCCATGTGTTGATGGGTTCGATATGTAGAAAAGATATTATAGTACAAGATAAAGATTGTCGCTAGTGTAACCATTGATCCAGCGCCGCAACATGTCAGGTACATATCTCTAGATTGAGTTTAAATAAGGGCGAAAGTAACATGAGCTAGTTCTCTTCATCGACTCTCTCTTCTTCAAATTAAAGTGACAAGATGCAAGTATGGTTTCACTTTTTGGTCATAAATCGCTAGGTAGCGATGCAATCTAGCGTCTAAGTGTAAAAAAGTTCAAGTAAATTTGCATCTTGTCACTTTAATTTGCAGAAGAGAGAATCGATGAAGAGAACTCTCTCATATTACTTTCGCCCTTATTTAAACTCAATCTAGATCTGTCAAAGCTGAATGTGGATGTCTCGAAATCACTACACCGATTATGTTGATCATCGATGACAATCAGCACCCAGCACGGAGGAAGTTAGGCGTTCGACACTGTTAGGCATTTGTTAGTTATGTTGCTCATCGAAAATTGCTGGAGAGCATAAATCATAACCCCGAATTTATGCTGAATGTTCGATTTTTTCGCGCATCATTGTCAGTTGAGCAAATGGCAGTGGAAAAAAACTTTGTTAGTTGCGGCAGCTTGAAAATCGCGTTCGTCGGTCGAGAAAATGAAATAAAAAATTCGCGTCTCAATTAGGAACCATTTCAGTCGTTCCGTCGTCCAACTCGTTAGTGCCTCGTCGCTGCTGCTGGCCAATAAGTCTTGTTCGTTCTCGTCGTATTGTCGCCGGAACCAGTCATCACCAAAACAGTGTCCGATTCCGTTAAGTTTGGCCTCATCGTGTCGGTGAGTCATTTTAATTTTAATTCAATTTCAAAGCCAAGGGCTGAAAGTCTCTTACATAGAGACAAATCAATCAATCAATTTTAATTTAATTTCAATTAAATTTAATTTTAATTTAATTTCAATTAAATTTAATTTTAATTTAATTTTAATTTAATTTTAATTTAATTTTAATTTAATTTTAATTTAATTTTAATTTAATTTTAATTTAATTTTAATTTAATTTTAATTTAATTTTAATTTAATTTTAATTTAATTTTAATTTAATTTTAATTTATTTTAATTTAATTTTAATTTAATTTTAATTTAATTTTAATTTAATTTTAATTTAATTTTAATTTAATTTTAATTTAATTTTAATTTAATTTTAATTTAATTTTAATTTAATTTTAATTTAATTTTAATTTAATTTTAATTTAATTTTAATTTAATTTTAATTTAATTTTAATTTAATTTTAATTTAATTTTAATTTAATTTTAATTTAATTTTAATTTAATTTTAATTTAATTTTAATTTAATTTTAATTTAATTTTAATTTAATTTTAATTTAATTTTAATTTAATTTTAATTTAATTTTAATTTAATTTTAATTTAATTTTAATTTAATTTTAATTTAATTTTAATTTAATTTTAATTTAATTTTAATTTAATTTTAATTTAATTTTAATTTAATTTTAATTTAATTTTAATTTAATTTTAATTTAATTTTAATTTAATTTTAATTTAATTTTAATTTAATTTTAATTTAATTTTAATTTAATTTTAATTTAATTTTAATTTAATTTTAATTTAATTTTAATTTAATTTTAATTTAATTTTAATTTAATTTTAATTTAATTTTAATTTAATTTTAATTTAATTTTAATTTAATTTTAATTTAATTTTAATTTAATTTTAATTTAATTTTAATTTAATTTTAATTTAATTTTAATTTAATATTCATTTAATTTTAATTTAATATTAATTTAATTTTAATTTAATTTTAATTTAATTTTAATTTAATTTTAATTTAATTTTAATTTAATTTTAATTTAATTTTAATTTAATTTTAATTTAATTTTAATTTAATTTTAATTTAATTTTAATTTAATTTTAATTTAATTTTAATTTAATTTTAATTTAATTTTAATTTAATTTTAATTTAATTTTAATTTAATTTTAATTTAATTTTAATTTAATTTTAATTTAATTTTAATTTAATTTTAATTTAATTTTAATTTAATTTTAATTTAATTTTAATTTAATTTTAATTTAATTTTAATTTATAATTTAATTTTAATTTAATTTTAATTTAATTTTAATTTAATTTTAATTTAATTTTAATTTAATTTTAATTTAATTTTAATTTAATTTTAATTTAATTTTAATTTAATTTTAATTTAATTTTAATTTAATTTTAATTTAATTTTAATTTAATTTTAATTTAATTTTAATTTAATTTTATTTATTTTATTAAAATTAAATTTTAATTTAATAAAATTAAAATTAAAATTAAAATTAAAATTAAAATTAAAATTAAAATTAAAATTAAAATTAAAATTAAAATTAAAATTAAAATTAAAATTAAAATTAAAATTAAAATTAAAATTAAAATTAAAATTAAAATTAAAATTAAAATTAAAATTAAAATTAAATTAAAATTAAAATTAAAATTAAAATTAAAATTAAAATTAAAATTAAAATTAAAATTAAAATTAAAATTAAAATTAAAATTAAAATTAAAATTAAAATTAAAATTAAAATTAAAATTAAAATTAAAATTAAAATTAAAATTAAAATTAAAATTAAAATTAAAATTAAAATTAAAATTAAAATTAAAATTAAAATTAAAATTAAAATTAAAATTAAAATTAAAATTAAAATTAAAATTAAAATTAAAATTAAAATTAAAATTAAAATTAAAATTAAAATTAAAATTAAAATTAAAATTAAAATTAAAATTAAAATTAAAATTAAAATTAAAATTAAAATTAAAATTAAAATTAAAATTAAAATTAAAATTAAAATTAAAATTAAAATTAAAATTAAAATTAAAATTAAAATTAAAATTAAAATTAAAATTAAAATTAAAATTAAAATTAAAATTAAAATTAAAATTAAAATTAAAATTAAAATTAAAATTAAAATTAAAATTAAAATTAAAATTAAAATTAAAATTAAAATTAAAATTAAAATTAAAATTAAAATTAAAATTAAAATTAAAATTAAAATTAAAATTAAAATTAAAATTAAAATTAAAATTAAAATTAAAATTAAAATTAAAATTAAAATTAAAATTAAAATTAAAATTAAAATTAAAATTAAAATTAAAATTAAAATTAAAATTAAAATTAAAATTAAAATTAAAATTAAAATTAAAATTAAAATTAAAATTAAAATTAAAATTAAAATTAAAATTAAAATTAAAATTAAAATTAAAATTAAAATTAAAATTAAAATTAAAATTAAAATTAAAATTAAAATTAAAATTAAAATTAAAATTAAAATTAAAATTAAAATTAAAATTAAAATTAAAATTAAAATTAAAATTAAAATTAAAATTAAAATTAAAATTAAAATTAAAATTAAAATTAAAATTAAAATTAAAATTAAAATTAAAATTAAAATTAAAATTAAAATTGAAATTAAAATTAAAATTAAAATTAAAATTAAAATTAAAATTAAAATTAAAATTAAAATTAAAATTAAAATTAAAATTAAAATTAAAATTAAAATTAAAATTAAAATTAAAATCAAATGGACTCCGAGTTTTTTTATTAAACATGTTCCGTCCAGCTTTCATTCGAGGCAAGAGTACGGTTGTAGTAGTGAACGTCGACAAAAGTTCACTACTACAATCACACTTCTTGCTCGAATGACAGCTGGAATGAAAACAAGCAGCATAAAATCTATGCCTAACATTTGTCTAACAGCCCATAGTAAAACATGTCTAACGTTAGTCTAATGTTAGACTAACAACATGTTTCGAATTTGCAACATGTCTAACAAAAGTGTGTCATATCTGTCTAATTTTAGACTAACATTAGCCAAAAGTGAGACAAAAAGTTAGCCTAACATGCTGGCCAGTTAGTCTCACATTAGGCTAATGTTAGGCTAACCCTCCGTACTGGGCACGATTTGCATTGGGATCCCTAGTGTCTCTCATTTGGCTCTCAATGTTTCTATCCCGACATTTGTTTACACCCTAACATACTTTCTCGCACAGGTGGATTTCAAGTTTAATAAAACTTAACAAGCTTTTTTTTCATTAAATAGTGGTTAAACAATCAAATAAAAAAATCCATGGTTAATACTCAGTTCAGATTACTTGAAGCATCAATTTTAGTTATGAAATTTCATTAGATTTTGTCACGTAGTATGGAGATGTATCAGACGCTTTCACATGTTAGCCTTCCATCGCTAGCAGCTGATCGTGTAAACAAATCGTTTGACAGACGTGTCACCGGGATGTTGCGGACAGCGACGAGAGCGACAATCTGTATCTTGTACTATAATATCTTTTATTTTTCCAGACTTTTGTGGAAGAGAAAAACGCTGCTGTCACAAAAATGCGTTAAAAGGCGAGCCGGCATTTGGTTGCGATTTATTTTTTTTACAAAATCGCAGTACAATTACAATTTTCACAATTTTTGGAATGTGTATAGAGCGTAGAATTTATCCAAACATCATACCTTGAAAAAAGACTCATACACAACGAGTAAGAAATTGTTTTAAATATAGAACTACCTTTGTCCACTGCAGGAGCCGTCCAAGCCAGAGAAATTTGGTATTTCCCACAGAACTTTTTTTCGTGACGTTACAACGCAAACTTCAACCAGGTGAAACTCAGGCGTCTATGAACCGATTAACTTTCTTTTAGTCTCATTTGAAAGATATTCTGGAGTAAAAAGACCATACACAATTTTATATTTGAAACTTGTTTCGAATTTGAATAAATGTCATAAAGGTTGCTTTTCCATGACGTTACAACGCTTAAAAAAACTATCCCAAGCAACCAAAAGTTCGGATAAAATAGCATGTTTGGGCTTAATCAGCTATTCGAAGGAAGATGAATAGCATTCTATTCAGCTCACTTTTTAAGTAATTAACCGAACTTGAGTTCACAAAAAGTACACTTGTGTCGCTGAAAGGAACGCTATTCAGCTTAAAAATAAGCTTCAAAAAAATTAAAAAAAAAAAAATGTTTTTATTCCTCAAAAGTAATTTATAATTAAGAGACATTAGTTCATGTGGGATCTAGATTGACTAAAACCTTGAAATAATTTTGAAATAGTTTTTTACTTACTGAGATTTGAACTCGGGTTCTCCTCGTTGAAAGTCGGTACCTAACCACTACTCCATGTATGCGTTGCTAGGCACTGTGGGATTTTACTCAATGTGCTGATATCATTTAGTAGAGCTCAATTAGGTTCGCGTGTGAACTTTCTTTGAACTTGGAATACTTTTTGAAGTCGAAAGTTCGAAAGAAGTTCACGTGGAACTTCTTATGAGCTTGCACAGTTTGACATTTTCAGTTTGTTGTGGTTCGCAGTGCAAAGCAATAAATTAGGGCCAGTGTATCGACTTTCAGCAAAGATTATAAGTTTCCAGCTTGGTTTACAGTGACTACGATAGTGTCGATTACCGGCGCGCTGCAGCGACAAGTGAGACGGGGTTGGAAACATCCAGCAAAGCTGGAAAAAAAATATGCGCAGCCAAATAAAACTCCGGCGGAATCCGAGGTCGAACAGTTGTCCGCTGCGGGGGCAGCCTTTGAGCCACACAGTACGGATGCTTTGCGTTGATTACAAGTAAGTACGTTGAAATATTATAGTGAAACAAAGTGTACTTGTGAAATTAATACAAGCTGTGGCTGCTGAGCTCGATTTCCGAGTGATTTAATTGAATGAGAACTTCTCCCGAGCTCCGCTGTCGCCGAAGTTCAAGTGAAGTTCACTTTTGGTACGGTTAATATTTATCTGAACTTGGAATAGTAAGTTCAAAACAAGTACGAAACAAATTCGAAACGGAACTTTTCAAGTTGTTGGAATATGTCCAACTGAACTTTATTTGAGCTTTAGAGGCACGCAAAGGTTCAACATGAGTCCGGTTAAATTTTAATTGAACTCTGCTCAAAAGTTCAAAGTAAGTTTTTTCTGGACCTCTTTTCTACTTCAATGTCGTTTTGAAGAGAAGTCAAAAGCTTGTACATGTACTTCCAAGTTCATAAACAATACATGAGCAACTTTTTGGAGAATTAAGTTCAACGAAACCGGAATTGAACCAAACTTGAATTTCTGAGTTCGTTCTTCAAGTGGAATCCGAACTTTTGGTTGCTTGGGATGCTTTGATCAGCCATACCTCTGAGTTGTAAAGTATTACAACTAGTTACAATTAGTTGTACTATTACAATTAAAATTCTTTGTATGCTAAAGAATCTACATCCATTTATCTGTTGAGCATGGAAGACTTTTGAAAAATCAGTGCGTTGGTGTTTAAAATACGGCAGCTTTGATGAATAGTTTGCCTATAGGGTAGCGAACCACTTGGGCAGCGGCCGGTATTTTTGGCACTCTTCGCTATAACTCAGTCAATTTCAAACCAATTGACTTGAAATTTTGTACACGGCTAGATACTATAGGTATCTCATCGCGTTCCAAAAATTGTGTCAATTGGTTCAAAATTGTCTGAGTTATAGCAGAAAAGTGCCCACAATAGGACCCCTGCCGAGATGGTTCCACTTCCCTATGCCTTAAAATCACGATTTTATTGTTAATCTCAACCGTTGTTCAATAAATATTTATTGTTACATTAATATCAAGTTGAATACATTTTTGGATGACAAGAGTAATGTAGATTGTTATAAAAATGTGAAATATGAAAAATTTGAACTTTGAAAAATGAGTATTGATGATACGGGGCCCGTAGAATGTGTCATATCTATCCTGTTCTTTTTCTTGTTTAAAGTCAATCCAAGCATACTATTTGTATCATTTTTTTTTGTTTTTGAATTGTGTTGTCTAGTGAGTATGCTTGGTAAGTTTACGATTTCAACGGCTACGCAGTCTTGTAATTTGGGAAATCGAGGTTTATTATTTGCCCGACGTTTCGACACTGGGGTTTTGTGTCATCTTCAGGGGTACTAAAATTTAATACATGTACTAATTTGATACAATCTACGTTTTAGAAGTTGTTAGAAGTAGATTTGCGCCAAACGCGTACAGTCCGTTGCAAAACTAGATAAACCAAATAAGTGTAAGACAAAATTTATCATTAGACAAGGAACCCGACAATTTCAACTTTTAATAATGACTTTACAGCATGTACCAACAACAACTCGACAAGACAGTTACAGTTAGACGAAACATAAGACCAAAAACGAAAAATTAATGTAAGTAATCCAGACGAATTGTGTATCCGTAGATTGTATCAAATTAGTACATGTATTAAATTTTAGTACCCCTGAAGATGACACAAAACCCCAGTGTCGAAACGTCGGGCAAATAATAAACCTCGTTTTCCCAAATTACAAGACTGCGTAGCCGTTTAAATCGTAGATTAAAACCCTCAGTCGATCCTCCAGAAGACTTGGTAAGTTTTTTTTCACAAATGTTAAGCTCACAAATGGTGTAATCTCATTATTGAAACATTATACATCTATTAAAATGCCCTTTAGTAACATTTAAGTCGAAAAAGCGCTCAATTGCCATTACCACAAGATTAGGTACTAGCACAACCAAGGGAACAATTACCCTATCCGGGTCCGTTTGAGCCATGGGCTCAGAAGAGGGTCAATGTCAGCTGCTCTCAGGAGAAATGGGCAACTGACGAAAGAGCCGGGGCTGGGATCGAACCCTTAACCATCTGCTTATGAATCCAATGTGTGACCACATGCGCCACGGGCCCCCGCCTTCTCGGCTTTACAGATGATATTGATCCCTTCTTCCCTCTGGGACAAAGCCTGTTTCTCAGCTTCAGTAGGTCGTCTTCTTTCCCCTGAGGCACATTTTCCTCCATTTGGGAAATGTGTCACGGCAGCGTAGGTTTTGGTTGCGTAGAAGTCAGTGTGACTTATGTATTTCTAAAATAAACCTAAGTCACAATGACTTCTACGCAACCAAAACCTGTGCTGCTATGACTCTCCTGTGATATGTGTGGCAGTTATTAACTGTAGAACTGAAGAAACTACATATATGCCAAAGGAAGTTAAGGAATTTCCATTACGAAAAGTTCCTGAACCGACCGGACACCCCCTGTATGGTCACGCTGGATACCCACGCTTTTACAGCTGTGGCTATATGGGCCCGATCTTAACCTTATCGTTACCGATTGTAAGGCAGTATAGGAAGCTTTTTGATAATACTTAGGCGAAGTACATGATTATGGGTAGAGACAGAGCCTGGCCCTAGTGGTGTAGGTTACTCCCGTAAAAAATGCATGATTAAAAAATTTGATCAAATAATTTATGCCATGAATTATTGATACGCAAACCCTTAATTTTTAAATTCATAAGTTGGCTCATTTTCCTCGCGTCTTCATTCGACGAACCCCATCCGAAACAAACAACTCGAAACTGCCTCCAGTAAACCTTCCCAACACACGCACCATAAACCGAGGTCAGTTACGCCTTGAACGTATTTACAAAAGTACACTTCTTCCTAAGAGTGCACTCTTCCTCGTCATCATTACTGCACACTGCTGCACCGACCAACCGACGACGGCACCGCAATTTCCTACGCATTCCTCCGTCCTGCTCTCCACCGGCTGGCTGCTCGTGATCATTGTGGCACCCAAACGACGACGACGACTACAGCGACGATGAGCGTCTCGCACATTATGAAAAAATCAATGAACGAAAATGCGAAACGAAAAAACTGGCAAAGGCCAAAACTTGAAACCAAACCCCCTTGGCTCCGTCGACTTCCCCCCGGTGCAGTGCAGTGCAGTGTAAGTACAAGAACGTCGTTGTTCCAAGAACCGCGAGCTCCTCACAAGGAAACACTCGTTCGCCGCCACACACTTGGCCTCCCATCGGCATCATTGGCCGGCATCGCCGCATGCACTTCTCATCAACCGGTTTTCGGATCCGTCCAAGCTGCTTGGGGCGTGCAGTGGCAGTCCAGGCAAGGTAGGTTAGGTAGGTAGCTCAAAAAATGGACGAAAAACTGGTACCGCGCGCGGACCAAAACCGAACCGACGAAAAAATTGTGCATTCTGTGGCTCTCCTCGGCGGTTCCTCCGTTTGGGTGAGTGTGAGTGCCTGCCAAGTGTGCGAAAGAGCCCGGGACCTTGGTCAGTGACTTGGTCGCGTCCGTCCCCCCGTTGGTTATCCGCGTTTCGTCGTCTGTGTCTTGAAGTGCATCGAATCGATTCCCTCTCTGTAGGGAGGTCGGTTGGTCGGTGCAACACAAAAAGTGCATATTCGATGCACTTCGCGAGATGGACCCCTCGCGGGTTCTCCTCACCACCCGCCACCCTTCTTGAACCGTTGTTACTGTACAGGGAACGGAAATAAAAGAAAATGGACGAAAATTTATTTTTGCTTTTTATTGGGCTACCTGCAATAGGGAATGACGGCTGTCGTAGAAGAAGACGTTGTCGTCGTCTTGGGGTTTTCAGATGGCCAAACGAGGCTGGGCTGGGGGCTTTCTATACAATGATGATGATAACCGAAAATATATATAAGGTTAGGGCTGGAAAAATTAGTCACGGTGGTGGACGAAAGCATTCAGCGGCTCAGTTGATGGCGTTGATGAACAGAGAAGCAGTGGCCATCAATCTAACAATGTGAATTTAAGTGCTGTCTGAGGGTATAAAGTGATATAATATCCCAAACATAGGCCGATACGCTTTGAAAATTTTCCACTGGGTGACAGCAGTAGATCCGTTGTAGTGTTAGCAGTTGTGGTAGCGAATCTTCTTGGATGATACTGAATACCATGAGTTAGATCGCGTACATACCCCCACCCGTATTGCTACCAGAACCTTCAGTTATACCGGGATCTCCAGCGAAATTCAGTATAGCCAAATTTGAAGCCAGACGTTGCTGAAATTCCATCGTAGTTTTCAAATTGACTCACCGAACTCGCTGAACTCGCTGTGCTTCCCTGGGTAAACTGGAAGTATTCTTCCTCGAGCCCGACCAGCTATTTCACTCCTGGTCGCCATTAGCTTATCTTACCGGTCAGACTATGGCCTGAGTGTCCTCTATTGTACGTAGGAGTCGTCTCCATTTTACTTGGTACATGACCCTACGTCGCTAGTTCTGCACTCTGCGAAGGGTCTGCAAATAGTCCTCCACTTGATCGACCCACCTAGCTCGCTGCGCACCTCGTCTTTTTGTACCGCCCGCCATTAGCGATCATCACAAATTTCATTGTAGTGACATCACCACACACTCTTTGAGCTAACTGGAGCTCAGGAGCAAGAAATGGTTGGGTGTCAAGGCTTCGTGTTCTTCGCTTTCCAACGGTTGTTTGCTGAGACATCTCCCTCGTCCAGACATTTCTGCATAGCAGACCTGAACAACTCGGAGGCCTCCGCTATAGCTACTTTTAAGGCCAGGTTCGGAATTCCGTCCGGACCTGGGGCCTTACCTACGCTAAGGGACTTCGCTATCCCCGCAAGTTCCACATCGGTGACCCTTTCCTCATCGCCAGCCCCAGTCCCCGGCTGTCCTACGAAAGGAGGCCAAGGACTAGGATCATGACGCGGAAAAAGCCCTCCGATGATCCCCTCCAATTACACCTCTCATCTTGGCCATAATGACCCTGTAGGCGTCACCCCACGGGTTCGCATTGGCACTCTGACGGAGACCCTCAAAGCAGGCATTGTTGCTTGCTCTTATCTTGGTCTTCAGTGCGGCTTTTGCAGCGGCGAACACCACCCGCCGTTCGTTTCGCTCTTCCACCTGCGAGGGCTTGGCCTTGGCCTAGAAGCCTCTTCTTCTACTCGCTGCCTGCTGTTGATGTAGTCGATACTGTAGCGAACCGCCAGGTGATCGCTGTGAGTGTAGCTATCATCTACTCTCCAGTTCGAACTACTTGTTAGGCCAGGACTACAAAAGGTCACGTAAATAATTGACTCCGCTCCGTTTCGACTATAGGTACTCTTGGTACCGACATTAGCCATGTCGACATCTAATATGGCCAATGTCTTTAGCAGGATCTGACCCCGCTGGTTCGTGAAACGGCATCGCTATTGCACGGCCCAGACATTAAAATCACGTGCTATTAATCCAGTCTTCGCCCTATCAACACGGTCGTCATACAATCCAGCATCTGCGTGAACTGCTCGATCGGCTACCGGCTACCGCGGAGGCGCATAACAGCTACAGAAGAAG
This sequence comes from Aedes albopictus, assembly GCF_035046485.1. Classification (NCBI taxonomy): domain Eukaryota; kingdom Metazoa; phylum Arthropoda; class Insecta; order Diptera; family Culicidae; genus Aedes; species Aedes albopictus. The sequence goes on from NC_085136.1 coordinate 247,380,761, forward strand.
ACCCCGTTTACTTTGGCGACCACGAAGCCCTCATAGGTACTAGACACCAACTCCTAGATGGAGTATATACCCGTCATCCATATCGCCGCCATTTTTCTGGACCTAATTGCCATTGTCGGCGGGTACTCGATATGGGTCCGCTATGATGGCGATATCCGTCCTCACTCAGAAACTGCCTGACAAAGCAGTTGCTTAGCGGTGTCACAGTGTTTTAGGTTCAGCTGCGTTACCTGTACTGTGATTTGTTCACTGTAACTTTCTTGAAGGCCGAGCACCTCAGACCACCCGTTGGATGCCTGTTGTTCAAGAATTTCCCGGTACAAATCAGACAAATGGGTGGACTCGTGCAACTTTGAGCCATGTGGCCTTCGGCGCCGCATCTCCTACACAGTTTGCTCCTGTCAGGGCCTTTGCAGTCCTATGACTTGTGTCCTGGTTCCAGACCCCTTGCCTCGTGGAACGTCAGATGACATGCACACCAGCCTACCTTAACCCTCCCTACTTTAAAGAACTTTTTTAAGTCCGCCACAGGTAGCTGAGCTTATGTTACCTGTGTCCTTGCTGGCTCCTTCCGTAGCCTAACGGCTGCGGCGGCCACCTGCACATCGCACTGTTGACGCGACGAGCTTTTCCACTTCGGTGACCTCGTCTAGGTTTTTTACCTTCACAGTAGCCTCCGCCGTAAGAGCCCTCACCTTGACACCTTTGCCAAGGTCCTCTTCTGCCTTTTGTAGGCGGCGCCTTTGCGCTTCTTATAGCGCTTCAGCTACAGGATCATCTCGCCCGAACAAGTACGTCTGATACTGCGCACGTCGGCTCCCAGATCCACGAGCTTGGCGTCGCTTCGCATCGCCTCCAAGACGTCCGAGTGACTGTTTTGACAACGAGCGCGTCGCATTTCTCGCGCTTGTCACCTATCTTCATACGTTTCCTGGGTTTGGTGTCCCTACGCTTCTGATCTTTTGCTCAGCTTTCGTCTAAGTGGGGTTTGTCCGCCCTACTTTGTGATTGCTGAGGACCTAACAACGGTCGCCATCCTCTGTTCCCTTCCATCCAGGACTGGCCAGCCTTTTCAGGCCCATCCTTCCCAGCTTTCCGGGATTCCTGGCTAGGGTCCGACTTACCGGCATTACTGCAGGCTTTTGGGGTTACACTGTATCCTCCATTTATGTAGGACCAAAATAACCAATTTGAACGTATAATGAAGTTTTTGTTCTTGTTATACGTACTTTTATGCGTTAAAGTTACATCGCATAAGATGCAGCAAAAGTACCTTATGCGTACAATAGTGGAGGCGCTATACGTGCATTGACGGAACAATAATAACGCTATTTGACTTGAAGCAATATTTTATGCAATGCACTGTGTGCATTATTGCGACGTAATTCAGCATCTTATGCGACATGATAATATTAAAAAAAAAAAAACGATTCTTGTCATAATTAAATTAATTAATTATCGATTTTTGCGGCTTAACCAGCCGAATGGAAGTTTTACTTTATTCCAAAAGCTAGACTTTACATATACTGGCGTGAGTGAGAAATGGACAAATTCTTGTCAGCTCGAAATCGAACTAATGACCTGTGGATTGTCGAGCCACACTTCACACACAACACCAAACGCTACTTATGAAACAAGCTGATTAATTATCATGGTATTCTAACTCACGTCAGTGTTTGTTGGAATGCACTTGGTTCACTTGCGCTGTGCGTGTTCGGCAGGCTAAAAACGACGAAGCACCATTTCCCTTACAGTTTTCACTGCCCCTCTTTGGCTAGCGCCTCCCATTGTTGATTATCACCCCAGCAAAGCAAATAATGGCGACTTTGCAACCATAATAGTGGCTGTTCAGTGTTCACTTTCTTGTAGCTTTTTGGCAGTGCATCCACAGTGCAACAAAAACTCTTTAATTGTTATCACATATCAAATCGCATTAACGCTTCAAGCTCATGCGATTTCTATGCACACTTTAACGAGTTTGTTTGTACTTTTATGCGATTTCATCCATACACCAATGCGAGGTAAACTTACACAACAAGAAAAGTAACAAGCGAAGTCGTATAATCATCGCAGTACGCAATTACGCGAATTCATTTGACACTTTGCGAGTTCGCTCGCACGCTTTTACGAATTAGTAAAGTTCGTCGTAATAAAACATTAGAATATCATCTACTACGATGTACTCATACCTTATACAAGTTGATTTGTATTCTTATATGACTTTACCTGATACGTCGTAATAAGTTAAAAAATAACATCATATGCGATGAAACGTTACCTAAATGAAACTTGATTGTGTTCAGATCAGTTGGACTACTCAAGATAACAGATAAAGTTTGTTAACGAGAAAAAAACAGAATGAGGAGTCGAGGGACGTTTAGAGAGTGTTAAAGGGTTAAAAGCAATGATGCAAATTATCACCTCACTAGTGCTCATCGCAACTCATCAACTGTATATTTATCGCGTGCGATTGAACTGTGCACTGATCAGCGATGACCAGCAGCAAAGAGGTGGCAAAACGAACATGATGTAAATCACAAACGATGTTGCACACATCTGACTATGCCGCCACACGCTCGCCCGAACAGCCGAACCATACCGAATAGGTTGGTTTGCGAAGCTACGGCACGAACGCTCGACACGCACACAGAAGCAACATTCGCATGTACCGATACCATACTAATATAGCTTCCAGCCAACGATGCTTCGCGATAAGCTGTCGAAAAGCATCGAAAGCGATGAAAAGAGATGCTTGGCTAGAACACAACGGCTCAACGGCGAAAACGAAGAGTCAACTATGCTGATCAGTGTTGAGTCCGTTCGTGTGCTACTCGTATGGGAGGTTGATTGAATAAAGCGAGGATGGGTGAAAACGTATTCGTTGTCGAAAGCAAATCGCATCATTTCGCGAATGTTTTCATCAAATAGCAAGCTTGGTTAAAAGTCTAAGAATATCCGAGAACTCCCTGGAGTTTAGGCCATCTGATCTACAAGCGTAATCAGTGATCTATTGGAGTGTCATGAATGAAATTCAAGCTTACATAGCCTCATGCAACTTTGTGCTGTCAACTTGTGAGTTTGTTGTTAGTTTGAGGACATCCAAGAACTTCCTTGAGTATAGGTCATCGGATCTACTAACGTATTTGGTTGTCTCTAAGAGATTTTCGACTAAGGTTCATATTCACACAACCCCAGGTAACTGTGATCTATCAAGTTTTGAGTTCGAAGAATCTTTAAGGGTTTCCAAGAACTCTCTTGAGTATAGGATATGAATCTACGAGGGTAACTAGTTGAAAATAAGAGCATTAAGAATGAGGTTTATACTCACACTGCCCCAGGCATCCATGTTCTATCAAGTGGTGGGTTCCATGATTGTATAGGAGAATCCAAGAACTTCCTGGAGTTAAGGCAATCTGATCTACAACTGTAATCAGTGATATCTATTGGAACATTATGAATGGTAAGTTCATTATCAGTTTGAAGATCTCCAAGAATTTCCTTGGACCTATACATCGGATCTACTAACGTATTTGGTTGTCTCTAAGAGATTTACGCAATAGAGAAAAAATTAAATGGGCTTCTATATTCCCCTGAAACCGCTCTAAAGACCATTGAGATACCTTTAAACGCTTTGAAACCATGGGCGAAACAGGCACCCCCGGTAGTTTCGCCTATGTTTGAAACGCTTCTAAAACCCTCATGAAATCTTAATGATATTTGAACTGCCTGAAACCACTCTGAAACAGAGTTACACTCTGTCACTGTCAATGGTAAGCAAATCGCTGAATTTTGATAGGCCGACTGCTATCCAAGCCAGCGTGCGCTCTGTTGAGTCACTGTCACTTTCCTTGTTCCATTAGAATAATGGGACTGATTGTGATGGAGTGTGATATCACTGATAGACCATCTTTGAATTTCGTTTAAAAATCCCAATGAAGATTTACCTTAGGCATATTTTAATATCTTCTATATGAATAAAATGGAATGGTGACATACAAATCACGAATAGGCTCAGGAACGGGTCAACGGATCTGCACCATTCTTTCAGCGTTTCATTCGTACAGGGCTCCGACGTGTTCGTACGAAAAAATAATTGGGAATATCGATCGGCAACGCACCGAAAACGAGAAAGTTTGAAATTCCATTTGGCGGGCCATTTTTCTGTAGAGCTACATGTCAAAAACACAGTGGGCAGGCAAAACGACGTTTGCCGAGACTGCTAGTGTGATATAAAATAACAAGTTTTGGTCATGAAAAAGTTAGAGTTTTGGCGAAAACCACTGAAATATCTCTTTTTTAATCTAGTTCATTTATTTGGGGCTCAATCGCGTATAACGCTTCACGGAGCCGAGGATCTTTCTTTGTACTTTATAGTATACATTATACAGAGTAATAACTTTTTAATGATATCTATTAGTAATGGATGGAAACCAGGGTGCTCGTGGCAGCTCGAGGTTAAAAGGTCACATTTTGAGGGATGGACAGGGTAAGGATTGGGCCAAAGGTTTCACTGCTGCTCATCCGGGGGTGAATCGCATCTTGCTAGCGTATTCGGTGCATTGTGGTGTTGGTACCAACTTGTTGTGGGACTTGGTCTTCCGGATGGCCAGGAGCAGCTTGGTAACACAAAGAGGACAAAACAGAGAAAAAAACTGGAGAAGAAAACACAAGCGAATTAAACTTTTATACCAGCAGAGCGAAGAAAGTCGAAAATACATCCCAAATATGTGACATCGCGGGTCCCCAACACATCTCTCACAAAAACAAAGGGTTGTCTATCTCGGGCCTCAAGGGTATCCATGGTAGCGCTCTGGAGGCGTCATTATCCGGGCATTGCCAAGCTACGTGGTCGATGTCATCATAACCGGAACCGCACTTAGTACAAACATTGCTCAACGCGAGGTTAATCTTGTGTAAATGCGCGTCTAGCGAGTAATGGTTGGACATAAGTCTTGACATCACGCGAATGAAATTGCGACTTACAGTGTATCAAACAATTGTCCGTACAGCAATTTTTTGGTCAAAATAAATTTTCATTCAAATGTTTATAACTTTTTTATACGTCAATCAAAAACGCTGAAATTTTGACCAAACATAAACCATATATTGCAGCTCCAATGGTAAAATTTTGAGTGAGGTCGAATAAGTTTTCTGAAAGTTATAGAACTTTTAGTAAAACTTGTAGGATTTTTGAACACATTTTTAAAACATTATATCTCAATATGTAGTCGATGAAACTTTTTCAATCTTTTTTGTGTTACAGCTTATACCTAAGGCTTTCATATACAGCTTCGTTTGAGGTTTTATATTCACTACAAAAAATATGAAAAATCTGTATATATCCAGAGTTTTATTTGGAAATTTATCATATTTTGATCAATAAAAGTGCCAAGTGTTTTCAACTTTTTTAAACTCTCTTAATGTAATATTTTTATACAGGACCTACTAAACAACATGTGAAGAGTAGGTCCTATGCATTTTTCGATCAGTTAATGCACTTTTATTGGTAGAAAACGTTTGGCAGATTATATGTTCAAAATATGGTATTTTTTAAAATACCGTCAACTACATAAGCAAATTTTTCATATTTTTTGTAGTGAATATAAAACCTCAAACGAAGCTGCATATGATAGCCTTAGGTATAAGCTGTAACACAAAAAAAAATTGAAAAAGTTTCATCGACTATATATTGAGATATAATGTTTTAAAAATGTGTTCAAAAATCTTATAAGTTTTAGTGAAAGTTCTTTAACTTTCAGAAAACTTATTCGATCTCGCTCAAAATTTTACCAATAGAGCAGTAATATATGATTCATGATTGGTCAAAACTTCAGCGGTTTTGATTGACGTATAAAAAAGTTATAAACATTTGATGGAAACATTATTTTGACAAAAAATTTGCTGTACGGACAATTGTTTGATACACTGTATATCCAGACCATACCACCACCACACTCGCAAAGAAACATTAGGAATAATGGAATGTAACCACCGTCCCAGCTGGCCATCTCGCCAATCATTTTGCCAACTTTGAAGAGAACTCTGGCGAACAAAATGGAAAACATCATCATGTGAAATTCTTCTATCATAGATCTCACCTTCCTGTGCGCCCACCTTTGCGAGAGAATCCGCCTTCTCATTGCCATAAATTGAGCAATGTGAGGAGACCCATACAAAGGTAATCTTGTATGATCTTTCGACCAGTGTACCCATCTGCTCCCTTATTTTTGTAAGAAAGTAAGATGGATGTTTTACAGGTTTCATCGACCGGAGTGCCTCAATCGAACTAAGGCTATCCGAGAAGATGAAGAAATGGTCTACGGGCATGTTTTAAATCATTCCCAAAGCGAAATTGATTGCTGCCAGCTCAGCAACATAAACCGAACAAGGTTCCTGAAGTTTGCGGAAGGCGGTGAAATTTTCATTGAAGACACCGAAACCAGTGGATCCATTTATGCGAGACCCATCAGTGAAGAATCTCTTACAGGAATTGACATTTTGGTACTTTTCGTTAAAAATGCGAGGAATAGATATACATCGAAGTTGATCTGGTATTCCATGAATAGCTTGTTTCATGGACAGATCGTATTTAACCGAGGTACTGTCATTAGTGAAGTGTACACGGGGAGGATTATAACTTGGTAGGCTTATGTCAGATGACATGTAGAACAGATAAATTCTCATGAATTTTGATTGAGTGTTCAGACTGAGCATTTCTTCGAAGTTTTCAATGACAAGTGTGTTGCTCACTCCACACTTGATAAGTAACCTTAGCGAGAGCTCCCAGAAGCGGTTCTGGAGAGGTTTCACCCCTGCCAGGACCTCTATGCTCGCATTATGCGTTAAGTGCATACAGCCGAGAGCAATACGCAAACAACGGTATTGAATTCGTTCCAACTTTATTAGGAGGCAGTTTGCTGCTGAGTGGAAGCAGAAAGAGCCATACTCAATAACAGAGAGAATAGTCGTTTTCACTGAAATATCTCATCAGTTGCAATGAATGTGATCTAGAGTGCGGGTCAATATCAAGTCGTTGCCTGTCATTGTCGTTTGGATATTGAACGGCCTGGGGTGATAGTGACGATGTGACGATGATGAAATATCAGTAGTCACCTGACAAGACTGACATTGTGCAACACTGCCCTGAAACCTCCTGAAACGCCCTAAAACGCATTGAAGCGCCTTGAAACGCTTCGAAACGCCTCCAAAACCCTCATGAAACCCCATGAGCCTCTGAGGCCCCATTAATCATCTTGAAACGCTTCGAAACGCCTCCGAAACCTCTATGAAACCTGCAAGAAATTCACCTGCGAGCTTCTGAAGCCCCCTTTAACCCTCCTAAAACCTCCTAAAACCTCCTGAGACGCCCTGCAACCCTTGAAACGTCTTGTAACGCTTTGAAACTTCTCTTAAACCCCTACAAAACCTCCATGAAATTCACCTGAGAGCCTCTGAATCCCCCTAAAAACCCTGTGAAACCTCCTGAAATGCCCTGAAACGCATTGAAACGCCTTGAAACGTATTGAAACGCTCTGAAATCCCCACAAAACCCCCGTAAAATATACCTGCGAGCCTCTGAAGCCCCCTTAAGGTCCCCTAAACCTCCTGAAATACATTGAAACTCCCTGAAGCGCTTTGAAACGCCTCTGAAACCACTTTTAAACCTGGGTGAAATTTACCTAAGAGCCTCTGAAGCCCCCTTAAGGCCCCTATGAAACCATCTGAAACGCCTTGAAAAGCTTTGAAACGCCTCTTTAACCACTATAAAACGTCCGTGAAATTCACCTGAGAGCCTCTGAAGCCCCCTAAGGGCCCTGTGAAACCTCTTGAAATACCCTGAATCGCCTTGAAACGCCTCTGAAACCCTCATTAAACCTCAATTCACCTGAAAAACTTCTTGTCTCCAGCGGGTCACCCACTGGCTGGCAGGGCATTTCTCCTGTTCCGGCCGTGAAGCTCAAGATACAAGGTGTTTTGCTTGGCGGTCCACTGTCCATAGGGGTGTACCTGCTCTCCTTGCGTGCATTGATCGCATCGATTCCATTCGTTTTTCGACCAAAAAGTTCATTGCTGATTGTTGGCGCAGTTTGGTGGATGACGAAGTGAAGGAAAACAGTCTTTCAGTTGTTATACTGAACAGCTTTAAAATTAAAATATATTTGAAATAATTAATTTTCATTTCATAAAGTAATCGATAATAAACTTACATATCTGTCTTCTCCATAGAATTAGTATCGCTACGCAACGTCTTCCAAACTAATTGTAATTGTAAACTAACATTATTTGCACTTACTACGTGCCGAATTCATTACACAAAACACTACCAACTCGCTGAGCAAACAATGAGGTTGACTGTGCTCTACAAAACTAAATCTTCTGCACAGGCTATACAGGCTACAATTGATCTGTTGGGAGCACCTATATACAAAAGAATCTTTGGTTGTTTCACCATGTCGATCGATTGCCGCTGCACAGTGGTTGCGGCAACATCTGGTGTTGTTCCGTCTCTTGGGTATGGGGACCAAACTAAGAGCTGGTAAGGAACGTACCTTAAGGCTCCGATACGGTTGTACAGGACGAAAAGCCGCGCCGACACTAGGGGATGCCACAGCATCCCTTTCCATCTTTCTCGTTCTTTAGTTTGTTTAGGAGAGTGAACAAGAAAAAAGTAAAAGCTAGATTCGCCAATGTGCACTGTAACTTGTCCAGTTAAGGCTATCTTGAAGGTCAGGGGCTTTGGGCCTGCCTTAGGGTGTTTGCTGTTCTTAGATTTCCCGATATTGGTGTAATTCTTGGGTGGTTTTGTGCAGCCTTGTGCCTTATGATGGCCTTCTCTTCTACATCGCCCGCAAAGCTGTCTGCTGTCAAGGTCCTTTGCTGTAACAATATTCTCGCTTTCAGAACCTCCGAGTACTTGGACACGCCAGTCTTGAAGATGAAACGTCGCATTTGTCTCGCTTATTGGCAATTGCTCTACCTGACAGCATTCTCAGCGTCTTATTGTGCCTGTCCACTGAAGTCCAAGGGGCATCCTCTCTCTGGCCCGCTCAAATCTGTGGCAGCTGAGGATCCACACAAGGTCGCTGACGTCTGCTAGCTTCAACTCGTTGCAGGCATCCTATATTTCAGGCCCACTCTTCTTAGCGTTCTAAGATGCCTGGCAGGACCCGACTCACGGGCTATACTGCCCATTTGCTTTGGGGATACGATTTTTCTGGTCTAGTGAGTGCCACCGGATAGCTCCTTTCCCGGTGGCTGCTTCGCACGCTTCTGCGATTTCTATGAAGCGTCTGGCGTCTTTGTTGAGCTACCTACGAATGTGTAGGCCTCAGTCTGGATTAACTTTAGTATCTTCAGCTTCGTATGCTCTGCCGTTGCCATTGCCAGTAATATCTTCTTCCGGAGATTCAGCAAGCGCAACTCCAGATCCTTGCCAAGGTCTTTGCTGATATTACTTTTCGACCACTCAAAGTCGATGATCAAGGCCCAGATGTTGTACAGCCACTTTAAGAGCAAGAATCATAAAGCTACCCTCACATTGTAGACATATTTCCACCTTGATCCGTGACGTGCGTTGCCTACAATTGTGCATTGTCGGCTGCGCTGGCTGACGATATTTTGCTGGAGGTGTATGGTTAATCGATCGACGAAGTCTACCTGAGAGTACACAGTTGAGTCAACATGTTTCATGTGGAAGTAATATTCTACCTGACTCAGGTCCTTTCGGTCAATCGCTGCTTTCGTCTGTGTCTACACCGATTCGGTCATTCAGGTTCTTCCGCCCGAGTGGCCAGTATATGTAGGTTTTGAAGAAACTGCGCATCACGTTTTGGTCGGGCGACTGCGTTTTTACAGAATGCGTAACTACATGCATACATTTATTTGTTCAACATTACATTTAGGACAAGACATAATCAACAATACTCGGTTTGTGGCTGCCGCTCTCCATCCTCGATCGCGTCCAATGCTCGCCAAGTCACGCTCCACCTGGTCCGCCCATCGTGGTCTCTGCGCTCCACGCCTTCTCGTGCCAATCGGATCAGTTGCAATCACCAGCTTTTCAGGTTTGTTGTCCGGCATTCTTGCAACATGCCCTGCCCACCGTATCCTTCCGGCTTTGGCCACCTTCTGGATGCTGGGTTCGCCGTAAAGTGCAGCGAGCTCGTGGTTCATCCTTCTCCGCCACACACCGTTCTCCTGCACACCGCCGAAGATCGTCCTTAGCACGCGTCGCTCGAAAACTCCGAGTGCTTGCAGGTCCTCCTCGAGCATGGTCCATGTCTCCTGTGTCCGTAGAGGACCACCGGTCTTATTAGCGTTTTGTACATGGTGCATTTGGTGCGTGGGTGAATCTTTTTCGACCGCAGTTTCTTCTGGAGCCCGTAGTAGGCCCGACTTCCGCTGATGATGCGCCTCAGAATTTCACGGCTCACGTTGTTGTCAGCCGTCAGTAAGGATCCGAGGTAGACGAATTCCTCCACCACCTCGAAAGTATCCCCGTCTATCGTAACATTACTACCCAGACGTATCCGGTCGTACTCGGTTCCGCCTACCAGCATGTACTTTGTTTTTGAGGCATTCATCACCCGTCTGACCTTTGCTGCTTCGCGTTTCAGGCGGGTGTACAGCTCTGCCACCGTTCCAAATGTTCTGGCAATAATGTCCATGTCGTCCGCAAAGCACACAAATTGTCCGGATGTTGTGAAAATCGTACCCCGGCTGTTGAGCCCGGCTCGTCGCATCACACCTTCCAGAGCGATGTTGAAGAGTAGGCATGGAAGTCCATCACCTTGTCGCAGTCCCCGGCGATATTCGAATGAACTGGATAGTTCACCCGAAACCCTTACGCAGTTTTGCACACCGTCCATCGTTGCTCTAATCAGTCTAGTTAGCTTCCCAGGAAAGCCGGTTTTATCCATGATTCTCCATAGCTCTGCGCGGTCTATACTGTCGTATGCCGTCTTGAAGTCGATGAACAGGTGATGCGTTGGGACCGGGTATTCACGGCATTTCTGGAGGACTTACCATACGGTGAAGATCTGGTCCGTTGTCGACCGGCCGTCGATGAAGCCGGCTTGATAACTTCCCACGAACTCATTTACTTTAAGTGAAAGACGACGATAGATGATCTGGGATAGCACTTTGTAGGCAGCATTCAAAATAGTGATCGCCCTGAAGTTCTCACATTCCAAATGGTCGCCTTTATTGTGAATGGAGCAGATTACCCCTTCCTTCCACTCCTCCGGTAGCTGTTCGGTTTCCCAGATCCTGACTACACTCAAACCTCCATTTAGGTAGGATCCATTCAGGTAAAATCTATTTAGGTCCCTCCATTTAGGTAACGTTACCTAAATGGAATTTGATTGCCATTGGTCATCATTGATGACGTCAAACCCGACATCAACCTATCATTGACCTGTTTTCATTTTGGCCGGCAAACCCAATATAGACCCAACAGTTGTTCGATGTTGGTCCAACAGTGGCCCAACATACGATAAAAATTGACCCGACTTTGACCCGACATTCAACATTTTTTCAGTCTGGCGGAATTTTGCAGAGTTTTTCGTGTTTCGTGCCCATCTAGTCATTTGAATGACAAGTCTGACCTGAGACCCTCCAAAACCCCCGAAAATGCCCCTAAAGCCCCTCCTTTCCTGAGACTCCCTTGAAAGTCTTCTGAAACTCCGCATGGCCCCCTTTAAATCTCCTAGTCAATCTCCCTTCTTGAACTTATTTTCAACCTTGTACTCCATTTAGGTAATAGACTGAATCCATTTAGGTAATGAATCCATTTAGGTAAAAATTCTATTTAGGCAGTCCCGACTCATTACCTAAATGGAGGTTTTGGTGTATCAGCTGGTGCAGACAGGTGGCCAACTTTTCTAAGCCTGTCTTGATGAGTTCTGCTGCGATACCATCCTTACCAGCTGCTTTGTTGGGTTTGAGCTGTTGAGTGGCATCCTTAACATCCCTCAGCGTGGGAGTTGGTACATTTCCGTCCTCCGCTGCACTGGCGTCGTCGTTTCCTCCGTTGCCGTGGGCTCCCGTGCCTACGTTCTCCACGCCGTTCAGGTGCTCATTGAAGTGCTGCTTACACCTTTCGATCACATCACGTTCGTTCGTCAAGAGGCCTCCGTCTTTATCCCTGCATTTTTCGGCTTGAGGCACGAAGCCGTTGCGGGTTGCGTTGAGCTTCTGATAGAACCGCGTTTCTTGGGAACGGCACAGCAGTTCCATTTCTTCACACTCCGCTTCTTCCAGTCGGCATTTTTTACTCCCGAAGGAGGCGGGTCTGCTGTTTCCGCTTCGGATTATAACGATCCACGTTCTGTCGAGTTCCTTGCTGCAGCATTACCGCCCTCGCTGCGTTCTTCTCCTCCAAAACCGTTCTGCACTCTTCGTCGAATCATTCGTTCCGTCGATTCCGTTCCACGTACCCGATGGTGCTCTCTGCTGTGTCGTTGATGGCTGCTTTCACTGTACTCCAGCAGTCCTCTAGAGGGGCCTCATCAAGCTCGCCCTCGTCTGGCAACGCGGCCACGAGATTCTGCGCGTATGCTGAGGCGACATCCGATTGCTTCAGTCGCTCTAGGTTGTACCGTGGCGGTCGCCGGTACCGTGCATTGTTGATGACGGAGAGTTTTGGGCGCAGTTTGACCATCACAAGATAGTGGTCGGAGTCGATGTTGGCGCCACGATAGGTCCTGACGTCGATAATGTCGGAGAAGTGCCGTCCGTCAATCAAAACGTGGTTAATTTGAGATTCCGTCTGCTGTAGTGATCTCCAGGTGTAACGATAAAGGAGGCTGTGTTGGAAAAAGGTGCTACGTATGGCCATATTTTTGGAGGCGGCGAAATCAATGAGTCGTAGGTCGTTTTCGTTCGTTTGCTGGTGGGCGCTGAACTTAATCGTCGGTCTGAATTCCTTTTTGGCCTACCTGAGCGTTCAAATCTCCTATGTGTAGAAGAATAATGAAATACGTGCTTTTCAGTTCATGTCCATCTTTATTATGACGTATCCAACTACTTTGTACACTACGGCCTACTACATATGACGATCTTGACGTCGTGGCTTGGGCAGCGATCGTACTCGCGTTCGAGCTGCGCGTAAAATGCGTCCTTGTCATCATCAGTGCTTCCGGAGTGTGGGCTGTGCACGTTTATTATGCTGAAGTTGAAGAATCGGCCCTTGATCCTCAACCTGCACATTCTTTCGTCGATCGGCCACCAACCGATCACGCGCCTCTGCATATCATCCATCACGATGAAAGCTGTTCCCAGCTTGCGTGTGTTGCCGCAGCTCTGGTAGATGGTATGATTACCTCTCAACGTTCGCACCCGCGATCCTGTCCAACACACCTCCTGCAGCGCTACGATGTCGAACCCGCGGTCCTTCAGTAGATCGGCGAGTATGCGGGTGCTCCCAATGAAGTTGAGAGATCGGCAGTTCCACGTACCGAGTTTCCAATCGCAAGTCCTTTTTGTTCGCTGGGGTCGTTGCCGTTGGTCTCGGTTATTATTATTCTGTTGCTGGTTTTCCGTTACAATGGTTTTTTACGGCTGGCTTGTAGGGCCTGACACCAACTTCCTACTTTCCGGGGGACCATGGTGCACAGTTGAGCTTAGAGTCCTTCCCTGGCACTCGGACGTAGATCAGCCGCCCCTAACATGGGGATCACACGCTGTTGTGAGCCGCTCCTCCTGGAGAACAGACGCTCAGGTTTGCCGAAGCCTTTGCTAAATGTTTGCCACATTTGATGCAGACACGACTCCGGACAACCTTGTCCAAAGGACATATTTGACTGGATCGCCGGCTATCGTCCATATATTTACAGAACTACAGAGGAGGTGACGCGAGGATTCGATAAATGCAAAGGCCTCCTGTAAGGTCAGGGTAGACGGAGGGCCATGTCGGCAAGTCCTTCTTCGGTAAAAGCGGATATGGTCTTAACTGCAGGGAGGTCAAGTTTAAGTGCAAACATGATAAATTCTTGATATTGTCGGTGCTGCAGGCTTGAAAGGCCCGCCTTCCAAGGGCAGACATAGTATTGAAGCCACTTAGCAATAGTTAGTTTAAAGAATCCAAATACAAACTATTCCGTCATGACAACTATTCTCAGTAATTATCATTGTCATCACATCAAAACCGGTAGTCAACTTCTGTAAGATCGACTAAAGCACAACGAAAACCCCCCAATCAGAGAACCCTTCCACCCAGAACGAAACAGTCGGCTCCGGACTTTGCTTCACACACTCGCATTTGGGCCCAATCGACCACTCTACGATGGACGATGCAGTTGGGTAGCAGAAGTGACTTGAGACACGGTCAGTGGACAACCACAAAAACCAAACTCGCTGTGCCGCACTTTCCTATACGGACGATGTGTGCGAACGAAATACGAAATACAAACCAAGTCCAACTTTGGCTCGGTCGGTCGGTCGGTGGTGAAAGAACGAACGGGAAAGCACAATTCACAATCATATTCAAGGTTTCGTGTTCCGTCGTCAGGCCTTTGCCATGGAAAGGACTGCCAAAGGGGAGAAGGTTGTTGACCATCGCACGCTTCGATGTGTTGCGGTAGGCCATGGATTCGTCGTCTGTTTTTTCGGTTGGACATTTTTGGACGGCCTACTACAGTTGTGCGATGAAGAATGGGGTAAAATGGAACTGAACTCAGGGGAACTGCGGCAACCCCTGCCTTCCACCATTCCTCGTCCAATTAGCGTCGGAATCCGCGCCACCGTCTCCAGTCTGAAACAAATTGATCAAAAGTATGGCGGAAATCCCTAAGAAATGAGCCGAAGAAAATGAAAAAGTTTGCCGCGGACAAATATGCACGTTTCCTGCTACGAGAGCCGCCGTTGCGTTCGTTGCCGAAGAGCCCGCCATAGTTAAGCCCTGATGCAGTGCAGCAATATTATTAAAGCCGACAAAAGCGGATTAAAATCACAATCATCACAATCACGACTACGACGATGGCTATGACGACGGAGATGCCGAAGAGGTATGGGGAAGGCCTGGTGAAGCACGACTCTGTACCAAGAGCGGAAGCTTACCATGGAGTGGCGCGCAGATGTGTTCATTTATCTAGTTATTCGTTTTCGATCTTGCTCCAAGATTCGGTCGGCATCGCAGCGATGGGATGCCCTTTTTTCAATTCCTTTTTTTTGCTGGAGCCCTGCCGCGCGCACCGCCGTCGGATTAGGCTGACTTTCGAGAACTTGAGCTTCGGCCAGATTGGATCCCGAAAAGCCGACCTTGTTTGTTGGTTGCATCGTAGCATGTTTGATTCTCCATCAGGTTGGCCATGGTGCGGAACGGACAGACAGATGTCGTTGGCACCATAATCCGCTTAAAATCGACGCTTCATCACACCCCTGCTGCTGATTCGGTTGTTTTGCAGCCCTGCTCGTTTCAAACCTTCTATAGCCGCCCCTCTAAAGGCGAAATTCTTGTGCAACACTTCACTGACCTTAGGAGCAACGATTTGCAGTAAACAAAAGATGGAATTAGGCGACAGTTTTTGATATATTGCCATTTCTGCTTAAGGGGGCATATTATGTCTGTTTACCCTAGAACGGGATGCTCGAAGCAAGTTGGCAAGCCAAAGTCAATGTCGAAAGTGCCGGTGATAACTGAGTTCGAACCTGGCACAAGCGAAGACAGCGACGGCGACGGCAACAGCAGCAGCGACGACTCGTTTAAAGACGTTCGAGCGGAGAACAGCTGGGATGGCAGTCTGCGGAGAAGCAGAGTTGCTGACAGGCTTGATAATCCTCCTCGAAATCAAAAGAGTTTTGCAACATGCTCTAGAGCGGTGTTTTGCTTTTGCCTCGTCGCAAGGGAGCGAACGAACCCCAAACAGAGAGGCAATAAAAACTGAGCGAGGAAGAGGGGAACGAAAAAAGAGCCGATGATTATTTCTGGTTTTTGAGTGCGATTTTCGCCTCGAGAGTCTTTCTTTGTATGGGAGTGGAACTCGCGAGAGCTTTTTGAGTGTGAGTGGACGTGAGAAACCAAGGAATTGGCATCCCTATCCCACCAATGCAATGTTTTCGTAGCCAGCATAACAGCGGCTCAAGCGTAGGGCTCAAGCTGACAACCTATCTTTCAACACAGCAGCATAATTTGTATGCGGGGTAAGAAAACAAGAAGACTGTAACAGTCCCCTGTGAGAAACACAACAAGCAATTATGAGTGTTGGACGAACTCCTCGCTGCGCGGCAAGCTCGCGCTCGGTGCTGTTGAGGATTTGCATTGTGATTTCTGTGTTTTATTTTCACTCCTCAGAAAATCGCCAAAATCGCTTCCTCATTTTCTCGCGAGTGAGCTTCTGTCAAGCCTGGTTGCTGACGAGCCGAAGCCAAGAGTTGGCCGAATATCCCGAGAACAGTTGGCAGCTCGGAAAGCGGTTTCGCAACATTTTCCGAAGTTTCGCAGAGAAGCGGAAGACCGCTGTTCATTAGCAGCTTCGAGTACACGATGGTGGCGGATCTGGAGAATCTGAAGCGGTTACAGGACTGCTAACAAGGCGACGCACTCGAGGCTGTAAGAAGCAGGCTAGTTCTACCAGACTCAGCTCCGGACGTGATTACCGATCTACGGAATCTGTTCGGATAGCCACAGAAGCTGTAGAAGACGCTGCTGACGAAGGTTAGGAACGCTCCAGCGCCAAGGGCCGATCGGCTGGATTGGATACGTTCATAAATTTCGGTATAACGGTAAAGCTGAATTGGGTCCATAAGGAATTTGCGAAGGAATTCTAGGAGAAATCACCGAAAAAAATCAAGAAGGAAATCCCGAAAGAATTCCAGGAGGATTCTTGGAGAAATTCCATGAGAAATTCTTGAAGGAATTCCAGGAGGAATCTCCGAAGGTTTTCTAAAAGGAATCACCAAATGAATTTCAGGAGGAAGCTCCGAAGACATTTCAGAAGGAATCCCCGAAAGAATTTCAAAATTAATTCAAGTCCAGGAGGAATTCCCAAAGGAATTCCAGAAAGATTTTTCAAAGGAATTCGAGAAGGAATCAATGAAAAATACATAGATGGAATCTCTAAAGGAGTTCCAGAAAAAAATCCTGATGGAATTCTACGAGGAGTCACTGAAGGAATATCAGAAGGAAACCTCAAAGGAATTCTAGGAGGAATCTTCGGATGAATTCCATGAGGGATGCCTGAAGAAATTCCAGGAGGAATTCCCGTAAGAATTTCAGGAGGAATCCTCGATGGAAGTCTAGGAGGAAACTCCTAAAGAAAATCTAGGAAGAATCCCCGAAAGAGTTCCAGGAGGAATCTCCGAAGGAAGTTCAGGAGGAATCCCCGGAAAAGTCCCTGCAGGAATTCCAGTGGAAATTCCCGAAAAGATTCCGGTAGGAATCTCCGAAGGATTTCCAGGCGGAATCCACGAAGGAGTTTCAGCGAAATCTCTCAAAAGGAATATTTGGAAAAAAATCTTATAGAAACTCCATGAAAGATCCCTCAAGTATATCCTGGAGATATTCTGGAAGCATCCGTGAGTTTTCCTGATTAAAACTCAATCACAATTAACAATTTAAAAGAACCCCAGGAGCGATCTCTGAAAGAACTCCTTGAAGAATAGGAAGAACTTCTCAAAGAACCCCCTAAGGATATCCTGCAGGAATCTTTTAAAGTACTCTTATTTAAGAAGCCCTGAATAAACTTCTGGGGGTATCCCTGAATTCTCCTGGAGGAATCCTTAGATCCTTCTATAAGATTTTTTGAAGAAACTCCTGAAGAGATTTCCAAAGGAACTTCTGTAGGAATCCCTGATAAAAAATCAGGAGCAATCTCTGAAGAAACATCTGCAAGAATCCTTGAAACTCCTGGAGAAATCTCTGAAGCAACTCCTGGACTAATTTTGGTAAGAACTCCTGTACTCCTGAACACCTAAAGGAACTTCAGAATGAATCCCTTCAGGAACTCATAGACTAATTTTCAAGGACTTCCTGCAGGAATTCCTGAAAAAAAAATCTTACGGAATTCTTGGTGGATATCCAGGAGACATCAATGAATCCTCTTGGAATAATCTCAGGAAACTTCTGAAGGAATTCCTTATGAACACCTGAAGGCATCCCTCCTAGAGCTATTAGGGAGATGCCTGAACGAACTTTTGGAGAGATCACCGAAGGAGCTTCTGGAGCAATCCTTGAAAGAACTCCTGAAAGAATCTCTGAAAATTTTTCAAGAGGCATCCCGAAGTAATTCCAAAAGGAATCCCTGAAGGACTTTCAGGAGGCATTCTTGTAGAAATTCCAAGAGAGACGATAGAAGCAATTCCTGTAGGAACCCTTGATAAAACTCCCGGTGAATTCTAATGAAAAATGAAAAAAAAAAAAGTTCTGAGAGTTTCGTATTTGAATGGACACTCTGAACTTCCGTTTGAATTTCTTCAGAAGTTCTTAATAAGAGTATACTGTAAAGTTGGTCTATAACATAAGAAAGAAATTAATAGATAGTCCAATGTTCCAATGATCAGATTTCAAATTGTGTAGTGGCATAACTTTCGTGATTAAATTTCTATATTGATGTTTTCTTAATGTTATTATTTCCAAAATACAATCCTTTTTTGGGTAATTTCATGGTAATCTGCTAGAGAATGGTATTAAATAACGTCTTTCTGCAAAAGTAACCGAAATTCAATATTCGATTTACTCTTTCGCTAATACTCGTATTAAATTTATATCGATAACGAGAAATCGATTATTGCCGTCAAATGTTTATGATAGTGATGGTGTGAATTTTTATCTCAACTTTATATGAACTTTATTTTGTTCGTGCACTGATCACCGGCGCGAAAAATAAAAATCGGCGGCGTGACAAATAGCGGCGTATGGCGCGCCGCCGATACCTCGGTCGGCGTCGGCGAGGGACAAAAACTGTCAGCGGTGGCGGCGTGGCGCGGCGGCGCACAAGTCTATGTGGAAGAAGTGATCTAGCGAGCTAGTGAGGTGTAATACTTTCACTCCCGCGGTGGCTTTCACATCAAGAAATGGGCTTCGAATTCGGTTGCGATCCTGTAGGAACTCGAGGAGCGAAGCAGAGAAACAGCACACGGAAAGATCGATGTACACAGAGCAAGGAGTAACTTTCACGCAGGGATCGAAAAGACAAAAGATTTCATGCAAACTTGTGTGAAAATTCACGCAAATTTGTGTAAACCCGGATCAGCACATTTTTTGTGCTGATCCAGTCGCACGCAAATATGAGTGAAAAATCCTTTGTCTTTTTGCAAGTTACTCATTCGCTGTGTACTTTCGTTTTAGGGTGCAGCTCATTTCAGATTGGACAAGAGCACGGAGTACGAACGGGACGCTGGGAATCGCATGGGATACGGTCGAACACACCTTCTGCTTCGCCAGCTGCTTCGAGGAGGAGTACACCCGACCAAACGAATCGTGTTCAGTATCGTGATGGGGCAGTTCCACCCTATGCGATCCCTGGCGTCAGTAACAATATTAGGAAAGATGCTGTTCAAGATCTTTGGAAAATAAGGCTGTCAGTGAGGCGATGTAGTCGACGATGCGGCATTCAGCAAATGGAAACGGTGAACAAACATATTGGCCGATGTTCGAGTATTCAAACTGCCACGGAGTTCCTTATCTTATTATCTTGATTTACAATTCATGTTTTTACAGATAAACTCAGGAGCCGGCAATCGCAATTCATCAGGGAATTACCCGATTTCTTGTGTCCATCTTGAAGCTGTGCTAGTCGCCACCGATGAAGGATCACAGGTAGGAAATTTATTTTATTCGGTATTCCCCGTCTAGCGCATATATTTATATTTTAGATCCGACATACTACGGATTAATGAACATTCCGGTTCAATGAGGAAGTCTTTAGCAGAACTTGCGTCCAAATAGGGGAACTTACGTATTTTCGGCTGTTTTGTTCTCTTCGTCATGGGGGGTTTTTGAAACCTGTTGAACTGAGAGTTGGCCTCAAATCCTTCCCTACCAAGCTGAGTTATGTGCCCAAATTTCAGGCAATTTGGCCCACGAAAACCCCCCATGACGAAGAGAACAAACCTACCGATAATACCCTTTGTCACCCTATTTCCGTAGTGAAGAATGTTACGATATCGGTCACGTTCCAGCAGACTGCGTGTAGAGCGCGAGGAAATTGCTTAGCACGAATAACTATTACTCTCCAGCAGCAAGAGCTGTACGTGTATTTAGTGTCCGAAGACCACCAGAAGCAGGTAATAATCATTAGGAATCATTTGTTAGTAGTTGAAGTCTGTTGGAGTTACAAATCATATTCATCTTCTTGAACGTCTCGACTGGCCTGCTTTTCAGCCACGTTATATGAGCTCTTCAAGAGTATAGGAAATGAAAAGTTCCTGGACAGACCGGCAATCCTTCATCCCCATCATGGCCGTGCTGAATACTAGTGCGCTATATGGGAATCGGCTGTATGGGGCCTCCACCAATCATATGAACCCATTTTAAAACTTTATACTGCCACATATAAATTTTTGAGGATTGCTTAAGATCCTTTTTGAATTCATCCAAGAACTTTGTAAGGTTAGTTACATTTACGACACGCTTTTAAAACTTTACGAATCATCTTGCATTTGGATGTTTTAATGGGTTTTCAAATATGTATAGGTTTACTGTTTAAACTTGGGAATACATGTACGAGCTTGGGTCAAATTTTATAGTTTTCTCATGTGTTAACCATCAAACATTACCCTATTGTATGCTTGTGTTCCTAGATGTTGTTTGTGGAGTATTTTATTTATTTATTTATTTATTTTCATAAATAATACTTGTTAAGTGAGGTACAACCTTTTTAATTTTAGCAACCGGATTTAGACATTATTTATGTATCATTATTTCAACTTAACTAAACAAACTTATTCCATCTACTGAAATGGTCTTCATTAACTATAAACTACAACAATGGTATAGCACGCTGTAATGTTACATTTGTACCTCACCACCCACTAAATGCAACTACATTAGTAGACCAATAACACTTAGCGCGCTCGGCACAGCTCCATCATGCCGCTTAAAGTGTTGCCACATTTCGCTAAACTCAGGTATTTGGCTGGTAGGGCATGGGAGTCTAACTTACTTACTTTCAGTCTTAGGTACCCACGGTGGTTCAGAGGGCCGAATTGAAAGATTTCCATCCTGGGCGATCGCCAGCCATCGCCTTGACCTGTGCCCAGGTCAAATTTCTGTTGATTTGCTTGATTTCATTGTTGAGGCAGCGTTGCAATGAGCTTCTGGGTCTGCCTCTGCTGTGATGTCCTGCTGGGTTTCAATCTAACGCTTGCTAAGCACACAGTTCTTAGCTGGCGGTCTTTGTCATCGCTTGACCCGTGGAAGCATGAGGCAGGAACTTGTGAGGACCAGAGCTTTGTTTGACGCTCTCCTTTTCGACTCACCGTTTTGCAGTCCAACGATTTTATGAACCATGCTAATACCCACGCCTTTACAACTGTGCCTATATGGACTCTGATTGACAGTATGTTGAGGTAATGTTCGGCGACCGCCAAACATTTGTCATGTGTAATGAAGTCTTAAGAATACACAGATTTAAATATTTGAGAAAGACCCGAATGCATTTTCAGTTCTGTACGTAACATTTGCAATCATGAAGGACATGCGAAACGTGGGAAAACTTTATACAGAGGGTTGATTAAAGTACATACGGCTGCTCAAACTAAGCAGACCAAGCAGTAAATATGTACAATGCCGCTATAGAAGGTGGTGGAACCGGCAAGGCAACCGACAAAAAACATTAACCCAATTATCATTATCCTTTTCCTATGCAGCAGCGACGAATTGCGCGTCACTCACCCTAACCCGCTTAGCTGTGTGTCACTTGCCATGGTGTGTGGTCTCACACTTCGAGCTTCGAGGAAGGAGTGAAAGACGCCACCCACTATCAGCACACTTACTGTGCAGCGCGCTTCCTCCCACTGTGGTATCGGACACTTCAAGCAAGGGCAAAAAAAACCCGGGGAGGAACTCTGAAGCGCATTTTAAACATTGAATAATTACACGTAATATATCATCGTAATTTTAATAAATTTTATGTCATTTTTTTTTTGCATGGCAGTCGGCAACTCCGGCGACGGCGACGACATACTGGACGGCGACGTCGTCGTCGTTGGGTTCTGGTGCGGGTGGTGCCACTACTGATTGTCATTAGTTGCTTCCACTCGGTTGAACATCAGCTCACTGGGCAAGCTATACGACTGACGAATGGAAAGCCACCAGCCACCAGAACCATCCAGTGTGACACAAGCGACATCGTCTTCGTCGTGGTGGTGCATGCTTGAAATGATTTTTTCTACTATGCTGTCTGTCAGGATTGCGTGCGGTAGAGCACTCTCGCTCGGTTTGCATCCTAATTTCTCCATTAGGAAAATGAGTGTGACTCTGCTACCCATTCACCACCACGCCGATGTATGTGGGACATCAAGAAGGCTTAGGTATGTCGCCACGTGGTCCCCATTCCACAGCATTAGCAAATTCTCAATCACGCTTCTCGCAAGAGGGCGGCACTTTTCCTATCAATAAGCATAGAACACAAGGCCAACTAGATTGGCTGCGATGCGATGAGTCTCGAGACGAGACGAGACGAATCCAAGTCGAGACTCAACCGATCACACACAATGCATGACGTAGTTGGCCTACCTCTTTCATTACCAAGCAACCAACCACCCAACCGCCAACCTGGAGTAGAATCGTAGAATGGCTGGCAAGTCGCCGAAGAAGATTCATTCAAGAATCGACGACGACAACGACGACTATGAACGACGATCGTAGTTGTAGGAGTAGGAGAACGCGTGCGGAACAAAAGTAAACGTTTTCTATTTACCCTACATTTTCCACCGTCGCGCCGTCGTCGTTGTAGAAGTTTTCCACTTGGGTTGCATGCTAGGTATACATCTTCTTTAGCCGGTTATAGTCGAGGTTCTTGAAGAAGCGTGGAAGAACTTTCCCTTTGGTGAAGATTTACGCTCGTTTGTTTACAACCTCTAGATCTAGTTGAGAACTTTTAAAACGTGTTTTGTAGTAAAAGGATCAGGTAGGCATTATCTAGTCATTTTATATTTTTATCTTTCAAAATAAATTGCGTTGTATTTATTTTTTCTAATCACAATTTTGATCAATATAAACGTTTGTTTTATTTGATCGTTTGTTTCAGGCTCATGTGCCGGCAGGTGTAACGAAGCCTAATTCATTTAAATCTTTTTCTGATTTCTGACATACATATTAACTATGTTAGTTTTTGGTAACTTTAAAATTCGCGCCATCGACTAGAGCAGTGGCCACGTCAAATTACTGTCGGCTGCGCCGCCATGAGTCTCTGGGTGTGCCTCTGCTGCGACGTCCTGCTGGGTTTCAATCTAACGCTTGTTGCTTGCAGATTTCGTTTCCGCCCCTGTGTAGAGTGTGGCCATCCAAGGGCGTAGCCAGAGGGAGGCAGGGGGGGGCGTGCGCCCCCCTGACCGAGCAACTATATTCTAACTTAACCGAAAAACTTGGATGATTAGAGCTGTTTTTGACTAGTAAAAATAAAATTCTCCTGCATCCCCGTATTTTTTTAATGTATGCAGGAATTCCTTCGGAAATTCTTGGAGTAATATCTTCGAAAATTCCTGAGGGCATTCCTTCGGAAATACCTGGAGGAATTCCTTTGGAAATTCCAGAAGGAATTTCATCCAAAATTCCTGTAAGAATTCCTTCGCAAATTCTTGGAAGAATTCCATCGGAAATACCTGGAGAAATTTTTCCGGAAATTCCTTGGGCAGTTCCTGGAGGAATGCTTTTGGAAATTCCTCGAGCAATTCCTTTTGGAAATTGCTGGACGAATGTCATTGAAAATTCCTGGAGGAATTCCTTCGGAAAGTCCTGGAGGATTTTTTTCGGAAATACTTTTTGGATTTTTTTTTTTGAAATTCTTGCAGGAATTCCTTCGGAAATTCCTAGCGGAATTCCTGAAGGAATTTCTTCGGAAATTCCAGGAGGACTTCCATCGGAAATTCCTGGAGGAATTCTTTCAGAAATTTCGGGAGGAATTCCTTCGGAAATTCCTGGACGAATTCTTTTGGGAATTCCTGAAGGAATTCCTTCGGAAAATCCTGAAGGAATTCTTTCGGAAATTCCGGGAGGAATTCCTTCGGAAATTGCTGGACGAATTACATTGGAAATTCCTGGAGGAATTCCTTCCAAAATTCTTGGAGGAATCCCTTCACAAAATCCTGGAAGAATTCCATCGGAAATTCCTGAAAGACTTCGTTCGGAAACTACTGGAGGAATTCCATCGAAAATTCCATGGCGAGGTCCTTCGAAAAATCTTGGATGAATACTTTCGGAAATTTCTGGAAGAACTCTTGCAGAAATTCCGGGAGGAATTTCTTCGGTAATTGCTGGACGAATTCCTTTGGAGATTCCTGGAGGAATTCATTCGGAAATTCCGGGAGGAATTACTTCGGAAATTCCTGAAGCAATTCCTTCAAAAAATCCTGGAGGAATTCCTTAAAAAATTCCAGAAGGAATTCCTTCCAAAATTCTTGGAGGAGTCCCTTCGCAAATTCCTCGAAGAATTCCTTCGGAAATTCCTTAAGGAATTCCTTCGGAAATTCCTGAAGGAATTCGTTCGGAAATTCTTGAAGGAATTCCTTCGGAAATTTCTGGAGGAATTCCTTTGGAAATTCCACTCGAAAAATCTTGGATAAATACCTCCGGAAATTTCTGGAGGAATTCTTTCAGAACTCTAGAGAGAAATTCCTGAGAAAATCCTTGGATGAATTCCTTAGGACATTCCTGGAAATAAATCATTCTAAACTTCCAGAGGAATGGAGGAATTCCTACGGAAAATACAGGACGAATTTCTTCGGAAATTCCAGGCGGAATTTCTTCGGAAATTGCTGGAATAATTTCTTCGGAAATGACTGGAAGAATTCGTTTGAAGATTCATGGACGAATTCGTTTGAGGATTCATGGAGGAATTCCTTTGGAAATTCCTGCAAAAATTCTTTCGGAAATTCTTAGGGGAATTTCTTCGGAAATTCCTGGAGAAATCCCTCAGTGATCTCTTGAATGCATTCCTTCTGAAATTCGTGGAGCAATTATGTCGGAAATTCCTGGAGGAATTCCTTCGGAAATACTTGGAGGAATTTCTTTAAAAATTCCCGGAGGAATTCCATTGGAAATTCCTGGAGGAATTCCTTTGGAAATTCCTTCGAAAATTCCTGGAGAAACTCTTTTGGATATTCCTGAAGGATTTTCTTTTGAAAGTCCAGGAAGAATTCCTTCAGAAATTCTGTCGGAAATTCCTGGAGAAATTCCTTTGGAAATTTCCAAAGGAATTTCTCCATGAATTTCCGATGTAATTCCACCAGGAATTTTGCGAAGGAATTCCTTCAGGATTTTCCGAATGAATTCCTTCATGTGTTTCCGAGAGAATTCCTCCAGGAATTTCGGAGGGAAATCCTCCAGGAACCTCCGGAGAAATTCCTCCAGGAAAATCCGGAAAAATTCCTCCACAAATTTCTGGTGGAATTACTCTAGGAATTTCCGGAGGAAATCCTCCAGGAATTTCCATAGGAATTCTTCCAGAAATTTTCAAGGGAAATCCTCTTGGAATTTTCAAAGGATTTCCTCCTGAAATTTCCGAAGGAATTCCTTCATGAATGTCCGAAGAAATCCCTCCATGAATTTTCGAAGGAATTCCTCCATGAATTGCCGACTAAATTCCTCCAGGAATTTTTCCAAGGAATTTCTAAAGAATTTTCCAAAGGAATGCCTCCATAAATTTCCGAAGGAATTCCTCCAGAAATTTTCCGACGGAATTCCTCTACGAATTTCCGAAGAAATTCCTCGAGGAATTTCCGGAGGAATTCCTCCAAGAATTTCCGATGAAATTCTTCTAGAAATTTTCAAAGGAATTCCTCTTGGAATTTTTAAAGGATGTCCTCCTGAAATTTCCGAAGGAATTCCTCCATGAATGTCTGCAGGAATTCCTCCATGAATTTCCGAATGAATTCCTCCAGGAATTTTGCGAAGGAATTTCTAAAGAATTTTCCGAAGGAATTCCTACATGAAATTCCAAAGGAATTCCTCCAGAAATTTTCCGACGGAATCCCTCCACGAATTTCCGAAGAAATTCCTCGAGAAATTTCCGGAAGAATTCCTCCAGGAAATACTGAAGGAATTCCTCCATGAATTTCCGAAGGAATTGCTCCAGAAATTTTCCGAAAGAATTCATTCACAAATTTCTGAAGAAATTCCTCCACGAATTTTCAAAGGAATTCCTCCAGGAATTTCCTGAGAAATTCCTCCATGAATTTCCGGATGAATTTCTTCAGAAATTTCCGAAAGAATTCCTCCAGGCATTTTCAAAGGAATTTCACCTGGAATTTTCAAAGGATTTCCTGCCGGAATTTCCGAAGGAATTCTTTCATGAATGTCCGAAGGAATTCCACCAGGAATTTTCGAAAGAATTTCTCCAGGAATTCCTTCACGAATTTCCGAAGGAGTTCCTCCATAAATTTCAGAAGGAATTCCTCCAGGACTTTTGCGAAGCAATCGCTCAAGGATTTTCTAAAGGAATTCCTCCAGAAATTTCAGGAAGGAATTTCTCCTGGTATTTCCGAAGGAATTACTCCAGGAATTTCCGAAAAAAATCCTCCAGGAATCCCCGAAGGAAATCCTCCACGAATTCTCGAAAAATTTCCGAGCGAATTCCTCCAGAATTTTCCCGAAGAATATCTCCATGAGTTTCCGGAGGAGTTTATCCAGGAATTTCCGTAGGAATTCCTCCAGGAATTTTCAAAGGAATTTCTCCTGGAATTTTCAAAGGATTTTCTCCTGAATTTCCGAAGGAATTCCTCTACGAATTTCCAAAGAAATCCCTCCTGGAATTTCCAAAGAAATTTCTTATGGATTTGCCTTAAAATACCTCCAAAAATTTCCGAATGAATTCCTCCAAAAATTTTTGACGGTTGTCCTAAAAAAAATCCCTTAGGATTTTCTCACATAATCCCCAAACGTGTTTCTGAAGGAATGTTTGAAGAAGTTTCTCAAGTTTTCGTAGGAGTTCCGCAATACATTTTTGATGAAATTTCTTAAGGAATTTCCGAAGAAACTTCTCAAGGATCTTTCGTTGGAATTCCTTGAGGAATTTCGTAAAGATTTATAAAAAAAAACGAAAAAAATCCTCAACGAACTAATCAAACAATTTCTTACGAAATTTCCGAAGGTATTCCATAAGACATTTCAGACATGTCAAAACAAATTCAAACGAACCCCTTTGACAATTTCCGAATTTTCCTTATCAAGGCATTTTTAAAGGAATTCATCAAAGAATTTCCGAATGAGTTCCTCTAGGAAATAAAAAATCACAAAAAGCATTTCTTCAGGAATTTCCGAAATATTTTTTCAAGAAAGTTTTGAAAGATTTTTAAAGAAATTCCTTATGGAATTTCAGAAGGGATATCTCATGAGATTTTTAGTGGATTTTTTTCGATATTTTCGAAAGAATTGCTTCAGGAATTTGGGAAGGAATTCTCACATAAATTTCCGGATGACTTCCTCCAAGAATTTTTGAAGGTATTCTTCAAGGAATTTTCGGAAGAATTCCTCACGAAAACTCCGAAGGAGTTCCTCAAGGAATATTCTAAATCTATTTCAAAAAAATTTCTCAAGGAATTCCCGAAGAATCTTCTAAAGGAAATCGTAGAAGAACTCTCGAAGGAATGTCTTATGGAATTTCTCAAGGAGCTTTAGAAATGAAGAAATTCCTCAAGAAATTTCTGAAGAATTTGTCAAGGAATTTCAGGTGGAATTCCTCAAGGATTTTCGAAATAAATTCCTGAAATTATTTTTTAATTCTTTCAAAATTTCCGAATGCATTCCTCTAGCAACTTCCAAAGATATTCCTCCAGGAATTTCCGAAGGAATTCCTTTAGAAATTTTCAAAGAATTTTTTCCGGTAATTCCGAAGGAATTCATTAAAGGATTTTTCGAAGAAATTTCTCCAAAAATTTCTTAGGGTATTCCTCAAGGAAAGGAATCTTAGTTTGATTGGAATTTTTGAAAGAATTCCCGGAGAAATTCTTAAAGTATTTTCTGGAGCTTCTCAAACGGATTTCTGGTGGAATTAAGAATGATATTTGTAAAGAATTACTGGGGAAATTCTCAAAAGAATGCATGGTGAAATTCGTAATAAAACTTCTGGAGGAATTATTGAAGAAATTTCTGAAGATATTCCCAACGGAATTACTGCAAGTTTTCCAAAGGTAATTTCTGCTGGAATATCTACATTAAAATAATCTGGAAAAATATTAAAGAAATTTCTGGAGAAACTGCTGGATAAGTTCAAATTCATGATGGCATTTGTTAAGAAATTCCTGAAGCAATATCTTGAGGAATTCCTCAGGATTATAATCATTAATCATATATGATTCTTCCATTGAACCATTCCTGTTAATCACCCAAATTTCATACTTCACTTTTATTTTTTAAATGATGGAGTATTTGAACTCCTTGTTACTGCAAAGTGGTTTTCAGTGAAAGTGTGCTCGGCCCCCCTGGCCGAAAAGCTGGCTACGCCCTTGTGGCCGACCCACCTCCACTTTCGCTCCCGGAGATCCAACTGTGAGGCCACCATGTACGAATTATATACCGCAGGCATCTATTCTAGTCTAGTCTAGTCTACACCAGTGCTGTCATGGTAAAATCAGAGCTGGTAATCACCAAAGATTTCCAAATCTCAGCGCCTCAAATTCTGGTGAGAACCCCATAGAAATGATTTCGAATGGCGGAAATTTTCACGCCTTGTTTCTATAATTATTACAGGAGGGGCGTTCTTGCAGGTACTCCTTCTATGAGTTCAGGAAAAATTCTTCTAAAGATTCCTCCAAATATTATTTTTGAATTTATTCCTTTTCTTGGGGTGATACACAAATTATGTCACGCCAAAACCGACCTTTTTCAACCCTCCCCCCCCATGTCACACTATGGGACCTGTGGTAGAGTATCAATTAATATTCGTTTCCCTTTGTGTCCTTCGGGCGCACCCGATAGATGTTGGTCGGTGTACTTTGTGGCGCATGCGATCAGTCTATCTCCGGCCATACGAACGTTCAGTTCAGTCCACTTCGCAGCGCGCGTGATATTGTACTTGATCCTCCAGGATCGTTACCACAAGATGGCGACGAGGATGTAGAATCCTGCGATAATATTTCCTTGTGTATAAATTGGGTGATAAAAAAAATAATCATTCGAAATAAGGAAATAATAAGTTTTAGTAGAAAAGAACTTATGTGAAGCTATGCTGAGCGTGGGGGACGGGCGGAAAAGTGAACGATGTGATGCGGTGAAGTGATTAATTGATGAAATTATTATTCGAAAGAAATTTTTGAAGAATTGTGTTGTCGAAAATATGGAATAACAGCCGGTGCAAATCAGTGCCCAATCAATGGGAAATGAGTTTTGCAGCGCAATAGTTTTTTCCTCCGCTTCTTTTGTCATTGTTTCTGTTGCTGCTAGAAGTGAAAGCGGCATCCAAGGTCACGCTTGTGAATAGGCGCGGGGGAATCATGTAGTTCGGTTTTATTGCTGTGGCCTTGAGGTAGTGCAAAAAGAGAAAAGTGTTTTATGCAAGGTGCGTGAATGATATGCGCAAGCGTGTCAACTACGATCATTTGTTGCTACTTCTGCTGGTGCGGTGATTACTGTTACCACGAATGAAACTAGATTGCTTTTGCTTTTGATACAGTGTGTTAAATATCAATCATAGTTTTGTAATTTGAACATTCCAGGAAATCGCGAAGGTATCATATGCTGTAGAATAAAGGTAAGTCTTTCTGAAAGCATTGTTTTCAAGCCAGAGCAGCTATCACATGTTCCATTATCCTGTAAATAAATACACGGCTATCACAATCTGTCAGTTGTCATATATAAACAATTATTGACAGTTGACTAAAGAAAGCAAAATAAATTGTTGTACTCTGTAATACACTCAAACAATTTTGCCTTTTGTTAATTTGTAACATAACGGAGATAAATAGTGAATACTGAACAGCTATAACGATATGATTTTTGACCACCTATGATTCTAAAAAAAATAAATAATGAATGAATGATGCATTTTCCAGTTAGACTAGTTGAGTAGGGCTTTGGGTCGCAAAGTCGGAGGCGGTACGATTGGTTCCCGTTCTAGTTGGGACTTTTCGACTTGCTAGACAAAGTGTATCTTTGTGTTCGTTACACCTATTTATCCATGGAATTGAGCTCTTTTCACGCAGTCACACGAATACTAACGCGAATATACTGGTTGAAAAAGTGCTCGTTTGGTTTAGCTGTGAACAATTGATTTTTGTTTACTGTTTTCCACCAGCAATTCAGGTGGTGTTCGTGTTTATGTATGTACTATACATGCAACACTACTAAAGGCAGACACCACTAGATGAGATTTAAGAAAGTGTTTAATGAATACAAATTTGAGTAGATGCAGACTCGATCCCAGTGGTAATGTAGAGTCTGAAAGAAAAAGAAAGTGTAAATGATGCAGCGACATGGAATTAATATAAATTAAAGCCGCACTTTTAATGGAGCATATGTGTATATCACAGAGGAACTTCCAAAACACAGATTCCGCTTTTAGACAATGAACTAAAATCGTACGAGTAATTGATGAAACGATACGGAAGTGTATCTGAATGGAAAAAAGGTAACTATAGAATGTTGCGAAAATGATCACTCTTAAGTGATGCGAGAAAGTAGTCTTATGAGTAATCGATCTGAATAAAACGATAATATGTCTCACAAGTTGTCGCTCTTCGATGATGCGAAAATGTAGCCTCGTGCGTTTTAGCTTTTAAATGTTGTAAGAATGTACCTTATGACTTGCTGCTCTTAAATGTTTCGAGCAGGTAACTTATGGATTGTCGCTCTTGGATGATGCGAGGATGTTCGCTGTTAAATGATTTGAAAAAGTTGTCTCATATGCAATCGCTCTTGAATGTTGCGACAATGTAACTCATGGGTTGTCGCTCTTGGATGATGCGAAAATGTAGTCTCATGAATAATCGCTCTTAAATGTTGCGAGAATGTATCTCATAAACTGTCGCTCTTGGATGATGCGTGGATGTTCTCTTAAATGATGTGAAAAGGTGGTCTTATGAGTTATCGCTCTTAAATGCTGCGAAAATGTATCTCATGAACTGTCGCTCTTGGATGATGCGAGGATGTGCGCTCTTAAATGATGCGAGAAGGTGGTCTTATGAGATATCGCTCTTAAATGCCGCGAGAATGTTACTCATGAATTGTCGCTCTTGGATGATACGAGAATGTAGCTTCATGAGATGTCGCTCTTAAATGTTGCGAGAATATAACTAAAGAATTGTCGCTCTTGGACAGGCTTCCTAAAAGTACCGCATCATGATAGCATTTTGATGGCTGTCACACACTTATTCCCATGACAGCCTTGTGAATGCGTGATTCATGACAGCCCACAGAATAAAACTCATGCGACATACAACATCACTGTCGGGAACTGCTCACATCGTCTGCTTTCGCTGTGCGTTCGTTCGCTGATGACAACCTCGGCTCTCACCCAAACCGTCTCTCGTTGGCTGGACACGAAGTGACGAAAATCGCTGCCTTCGGCCCGAGCATTTTACTTCTGTTGAAAGTGTCGAGTATCGTGGTATATCCCACGCTCAAAATTTTCGACGCATTTAATGTATTATATATTTTTTTCAAATAGAAAATATGTACTTGTAAGTCTTGTTCTAGTAGAGTATTTTGCAGAGCATTATTTTTTATTGGCATGTGAAATGCACTGCCATGTTTTCAATATAAAAGAGAGTTTAATCTCACATCGGTGGTATATTTCAGCAAGATTACAATTTTGAAAAACGCTGGCACAAACTTCTTTCCACCCCTGGGGCATCTTGCGAAAGGCATATCATGTTTGTAAAAAAATATTTATTGAGCACATATTTTGTGAATAACTTTTAGCGTTAAGCCATGTGCTCCCGTGACAGCCTATGACACCCTTTATGCGACAGCCGGCTGGGTTAGTCGAAGATTGTCATCGCCATGCGGCCAACAATACTCACGACGTTTCCCGCTCGGCTCGATACGACTCGAGTATGCAACTGTTAGGCAAGCAGCCGAAGCAGCGGCTGTTTCAATACATCTTTCGCTCATGCGTGTGCGTGCTGTTGGCGATACATTTCTCACTGATGGTGTTGCACACGGTAACGAGAGATGGTCTGCACACATAAGAGAGTGTCGATTCAGCCTTGCGCGGGCTGTTGCGAGAAGGCTGTACATTTGGAAAGCCTGCTCTTGGATGATGCGAGAAGCTGGTCTCGTGAGTTATCGTACTCAATGCTGCGAGAATGTAACGCACTAACGGGAATGTGTCCCATATATTC
The DNA here is from genome assembly GCF_035046485.1 of Aedes albopictus. NCBI lineage: Eukaryota > Metazoa > Arthropoda > Insecta > Diptera > Culicidae > Aedes > Aedes albopictus. The sequence goes on from NC_085136.1 coordinate 247,413,197, forward strand.
CGTAAATTATTGCTCTTGAATGACACAACAATGTTCGCTCTCAAATGATGCGAGGGTGTGTTCTCTTGAAATATTCTTCTTGAGATATGACAAATTCATTTGATGATAATTTCAATTTTCTGAGCGATTGCTTCTAAATGATGCAACAATGAGATATTGGATAAATGGGCGATTATGTCGTTTGGGACATGTTGTACTTTTCTTCAACGGTGAATGGTTCCTAAATGGAACTTGGATAATGGAATATGTGAAAACTTTACGTTTGTGTTGTAGTATTAGATACATTTTGTAGTCAAAAATGGACTACATTTTTAAATATGATAATCAAGCGAAGTAAAATTATTGATTGATATCTCACATAGAAGTAAAACCTATGTTATAGATGGATACCGTGAAATAGTTTGAGTATGTTGTAGGAATTATGCGACCATTGTTAAATCATACATCGTGAAGGCATTCTGTTTATAACTACTTTTTACAACACTGCTTTATCCTTAAAACAAAACTTGTTCAGTAGCAGTGAGGTTGCGGCAGGTGTGGCGAAAAACCTCGGCATCACGGGGAACAAAAAACACCTCTGTTCATAGATTGTGTAACCCAATAAAGAAAATAAACATATAGAAGAATCAAAGTACGGATAAAACATATCTTTGACCATTAGACTGATTTTCAAAGATTAATCACTGCGTTATTACTCAAGACTAAGATATGGTTGCAATGTCAAAAAGTACACTGTTTGCCAAATCTGGTCGTTCGTTATGATCTGTCATAAATAATTACTGAGCATTCATGAAGGGAACTTAGAAGACGGTTTTGGCTGCTTTTTTTTTATTTATTTAATAACAGGCTTGCTTAAACCTAGTCGTGCAATGATTGTGACCCAGACAGACACCATGAGTGTGTGCTACGTCCGCGTAGTGAGCTTCAGCTAATGCATGTAGAAGGTTAATCGGAAATATGAATACAGTTTTGCCAGCGTATCATTGTTGTACACTCCACACTATGAAAGTTTGTCTGAGTAAATAGTTCAAAGGGAGAAGGAGAGAGTAAATAGCATAATTGGTGAAGAGCGTGGAGCATTGATCAAAACGCAATTGTAAGAACTGGTATTGATAAACGAAAATATATATTAGTAAAAGGTGTGATTTTTTATCCATTGAGATACGACTATTTTCGTAGGGGTTCTCGTTAAGAATACATGTATCAAACTCCTGTTCTATTAGCTAAGTAACGTATCCCCTTCGAAATAAAAGTAATCGTTGCTTGGACTCCATGAAAAAAAAAACCTTGTGTCTAATCCAATTTTACTCGGAGTGGTCGTTTAGTATGTAGCATAGCAATACCATGGACTAAAAGGCAATACTGAGTGGAATATCAAGAGTGAGCGTATTCTCGATAGTTCTAACAAATTTAAATTGCAGTGCCATGATGTCAAGTAATATAGAATGGCTGTGATAGCCGTGGATAAGAAGGCCTTATTCATGCAAGGGATGCTAAGTATGTTAATCGTTGATGCTGGCAATAAACCCATCAAGAAATGTTTGGATGAGTAAGCTGAAAAAAAAAAATAACGTAGCAAAGTGCAGTTGTTACAGTCTATTCTTTCTCGTTATGACATGATTTTAGTATGAAGCTGCCACTTTTGAAAATGAGCTTATTGTTTCTCATCATGATGCAACTTAAACAGCATCCACCCGTATTGAGGAAGTATGTTTTAAACTTTGAATAGTGCACAATATTTTAAAATGTGCAAGCAAAACAATAATCCATCATCAACAAGGGGTGCTACATTGTTACGACGACAATTGTTGGATGTCAAAAAAAAAAAATAGAATAAATAACTTAATATATACGCATACTTCACCGTAAATATTCTCTAAATTCATAAAAAAAAACTAGGCTCCGGAAAAATGGTCAAAAATCTGTTTTAGCGTGGATGGTGTGCGTAAACAATTGCAAAGTATTAACTAACCGATGAAGAACGTAAAAATAATGTCGAATATCATTGTTAAACCTCTCGACAAGTATAGTAAACCACTAGCTTTTTTGTAGGTAACATTTTACGTAGTAATATGATGTTTACATGGCATGTTACATTAGGGGCAAAATAAATATGTTCAAAACAATTGGTATTTAAACGCCTTATTGAAACACCAGTTGATCAGAAATAGGTAAGAAAAAAAAGGTATCATTGGGATTGTAATATCTAAACTTCAACTGTGGTATTGTACTGCATGTCAGATACAGTAGTTTCTTGAAACTAAACATATCGCAAAGTGATTGGATGAATTACAGTATTTGTATAGCTGATAAAATGCCAACATTTTAATTGACAAGTGTTTCTTTCACATGTCTTTTAAATATGCGCTTCGTGTCATAACTATGAATATACCTAACTCTTGGTTATCATTATAATGAGTTTCATTGGCACTATAAAATAGAATTATCAAAAGCTCTAAAACTTTGTCGCGTTGGATGAGAGTTTTTGTCATATAAATCAGCTTAGTGGAGCATATCAATAGTAGTTTGATTCTGTTCAGAAGAGAGTGAATTGAGCAGTGTTAAATTATAAACTGTTAATTAAGATTCAGTGAACTTGATTTCTAACTTATTAAAAAAAAAAAACAATGGATATAATTGTGTGTTTATGCTCTTCCATGAAGGAAATAACGCATTTATATAATCGGTATTTATAACGTTCAAATTCTGTAAATAGTGGAGGCTTCGAAATAGTTCAGATGAGTATGTATTAAATGCTTTATTTTAGCTGATTCTCAATCAAAACAAAAACAATGAGTCATACCTATATTGACTATCAGTAGACACTGTGAAGTAAAAAAAAAATGAAAGAATACATCCTTTTTATAGGGAAAAGGGGATGTGGTAGAGTATCAATTAATATTCGTTTCCCTTTGTGTCCTTCGGGCGCACCCGATAGATGTTGGTCGGTGTACTTTGTGGCGCATGCGATCAGTCTATCTCCGGCCATACGAACGTTCAGTTCAGTCCACTTCGCAGCGCGCGTGATATTGTACTTGATCCTCCAGGATCGTTACCACAGGACCTAAATATTTTTTGTATGGATCGTCACGTTCTGCAAAACCTCCCTCCCCTCTAAAAGCGTGACGTTATTTGTGGACGGCCCCCTATACTGCTCAATAGTTTTCTCTATAATGAACTACAGGGAAACCGCCAAGGTTTCCTTTAGGGGTTGTGCCAAGATTTATCTTTTTTTTCCGAATTGTTTTAAGGTACACCGGGGCAAGTTGAAACGGGTGGGGCAAGATGAAACACGGAGTTTTGAAATAGGTTTCAATACAATTTGGGAATGTATCCTTCGCTAAAAGATCGTTTAAATCAAAAACTATGTGTTATGGCAATCAAATTGTTTATCGTGATTAGAAAACATCATGTTAATCCACTGTTTCATCTTGCCCCACCCGTTTCAACTTGCCCCGGTGTACCTTATAAAAAGAATATTCTCGCAGGATTTCCTAGAATGATTCAAGCAAGGTTCGTTCAGAAATTCGTCCTGGGATTCCTTTAGCGATTGTTGAGGAAATTCCATCAATGATTGCTGCGGTAGTTTGTGCATGTATTCTTTCATGTGTTTCTTGAGTCATTTTTGTAAGAATTTACAATCAAAATTCTTTTGGAAGTTCTAGAAATTTCTCCAAAATTTCTCAAGGAGTTCCTTCATAGATTTCTTGAAAAGGTACAATGCCAGGAAAAAAAATACAGAAATTAGGAGATTATTTCAGAGATTCATTCATAAAATCATCAAGAGGTCTCTTTCAGAAATGGAGATTTTTTTCCTGGAACTCTTTCAGGAATTATGAGTGTTGGCCGCGCCAACTGGCGCCTCCGAAAAAATGAACCAATGCAAACTTGCGAGACGCAAGAAGTTACGTATTCGTAGGTGTTACCGGTAATTTGTTTCATCCTTGGATGAAGCTTTCATTGAAATGCATGTATTCGTTGACGCTTGCGAAAGTGCAATGGCAGCGGCAGTGTTTTTGCGACTCGTAGAAGGAGATCAAGTGGAATGTTCGCTAATTGCTGGAAAGACTCGCGTAGTACCCTTGAAGTACACCTCCATTCCACGATTGGAACTTGTAACGATGTTACAGAAGGTCAGAAAAACAAATAAAAAAGTTGCATACAACTTTCCAACATAGCTTGAATCGCGTACCCAGTCTCTGATTCATGTCAAGCTGAGATACGCCAGGGAGGTTCAATGCTCGAATTTCGAAGACGGTTAGGGGTCCATCCATGGATGCCTCCGTAGATTCTAACGAGCCGAGAATTACCGAATGAGTCGTCTTCGGGATCGACGTAGAGCATGGATAGTGAAAAATTGCTTTAACCCGAGCTCTCACAATTCGACTAGCCAAGTATAAAGACGTAGTCTAGCAAGTGCGATTTAAGTGAGGAAAGGAAGCCTTTGTGTCCAAGGACGAACAAAAGAAGATTGATAGCCTATTGTTAAAAGTATACGGTAGTGAGTCACTAAGTGACAGGAAAAGTCCTAATTAGAAAACGCAGTCCTGTATACAAGACCAACGTGAAAATATCGGTTAACGAATAGACCACGACGAGTGAGGTGTCCTTCGAACGAAGGTGCCACCCCTAGGTCGCCCACCTAAGGGACCCGGCGTATTGACACCCTCGTGAATGACCGTGCAACACGTCGCATGTGCAACACCGGCCACGTGCAACACGGCACCGTCGAAACGATACATTTCAAACGCTTGTCGCGCCACCGCACGTGGAATAGCGGAACTTCGAATCAGCCCGGTTCGGTACCTTAGCAGTAGCTCCATGCAAAGGGTGCTATAATCGAGGACTGTCCGTCGAGCAGGAGAAATAGAGACGTTTTCAGGATTCTCGTAAGGCGTGGACCAATTGGTACAGTTTGAGCGATCACGTGGCGGGCCGCCGCCTGTTGGACATGCGGTGGGCAGGTAATACGAATTAGGTAAAAAAATAGACGATGTACACTACTAACCTTTAGAGAATAAGCACCAAATATGTACACGATCAGCATGGAAAGGTTATGTGGGAGTTATGCATGAGAAAGCTAGAATAAATCAGTAGCCAGATGATAGAAGAAACGCAACTACGAAGCTTTTAGTTACATGCGGCAATCCCTTGGGTTGTGTGAGTTGGGTTAAGGCATTATCGGTTTTTGTTTTCGGAGTTTTAGAATAGGCTCTGGGATTGGGTGCCTCTTCCACGGATTTGGAACCAATCTCACCCTGAAATTGACTACTTTGAGTAAGATCACTCATTCTGTGAACTTGGTGCGTTAGTTTCGGCCGTGGGTCGAAGTTTGTTGGATCTGAACCCGCCTTGAGGTCTCTCCGCCGGGCACGGGATTGTTTGAGATATCGACTCGCTCCTTCACGGCAAGGAAATATACTTGCCTGGCGCTTAAGTGAAGGTTGTATGCGGAACTTACCATAATCTTCCACCTTCTCCCGTTACAAACTGCAAGCCGCAGTCCTCGGGTGTAGATTAGCGAAGAACGTTACAAGTAATTTGATGATGAATATATATAAATGTACATACTGGACTGACTCCCGAAACGTTTTATGCTGGTTAAGAGCCGATCATAAACGTTACAGTGCGTCTCTATCGTAGCTTGCGTCTCTATCTGTGGTAGCAATTGTAGCCAGTCGCACCACTTCTCGAACAGGTTTTCGGGAATTCGTTCGTTCCAGTCAACATTGGCACGCCAAACTTCCTGTAGCAAGATTTTCAGCAACACCAGAAAGTGGTCGATGAGACTTAGAGGGTCGTATATGGTCATCAGCGTCCGAAGGATCTCCCGTTTAGTAGGGCAACGACTCCCATCCAGCAGCGTCGAATCAAATCTGGTCCAGCATATTTTATATTTGAACACGTCGTTCTTCGTATGCCACCACATTCCGAGGGTTTTTTTTTTGACTCGCCACCTTCGCAGATATGTTCAGGTCCTTCTCCGTTGACTCTTCTCCATTCATAGTGGAAAGCACCAACGGAGAATTGGAAACCCAATTGCGGTTTACAAATCCACCCTCCATGTGGATGAAACGCACCGACTCCGCCAGTTCAACTGCTTCTTGCTCCGTTTCAACGCTGAAAACCATGTCATCCACGTAGTGTCGTTTTTTGATGACCGCTACCGCTGTTGGATATCCTTCTTCGAATCTTTCGGCGTTCTTGTTCTTCACAAACTGGGGTGTGGCAGGAGAACAGCTCGCCCCGAATGTCATTACCTGCATGACGTAGATGCTTGGATCACCGTGTTCGTCGCGGTCACGCCAAAGAAAACGCTGACATTGCTGGTCCTCAGGATTGGTGTCGACCTGATGGAACATCTCACGGATGTCGGCACAAACGCCTATTCGATGCTCACGGAATTGGTACAGGATGCCCACAAGAGACGCTAACTGGTCTGGGCCAGTGAGGAGAACCGCGTTTAGTGATATCCCGTATGCTTGGGCGGCAGCGTCCCACACAATCCGGACTTTGCCTGGCTTATTCGGATTGTACACCGGAAAATAAGCAAGTACCATACCCGCTCGTATTTTGTTGACAGCTCCTCCGACGTTAGCTTGCGGATGTAGTTTTGCGATCTGTATTCCGCATTTTTTTCATGCAGGATGCTCGCCAACTCCGTGTCCTTCTCCATGCGCTTTTCCAAGCATCTCCAACGACGAACTGCAACTGCTTTGTTGTCCGGCAGACGGATTTCGTCGGACCGCCACAACAGGCCTGTTTCGTAACGTTCTCCGTTGAAGTGAGTGCGAGATTCCAGAAGAGCCATTGCGCGTTCATCGTCTTTAGAAAGCCGTCCAACGTGGCTCGGTTGAACTACCAAACTATCCATGGAGAAGTAATCTTTCACTATCTGATTAAGATGCGTCAGGCCTGGTTCGTTGCAGGAGCAGAGGTGGTACGTATGACCGGCTGTACTCGAAGAGTCCTGCGATGCCCAGCCACCGTATACAGTGCAGCCAAGATTGGTTTTGACGGCGATTGGCTCACCTATCTTGCCTTCACGACTCCTTCGCACCAGCATTAGGTTGGCATGCTTCAATCCAATAAGTATTCGTGGACGAACGTTACAATACGAGTCCACGGGCAGCCCACGCAGGTAGCCGTGCCGCTACGAGAGTTGGTCCATATCTAGTAGCGTCCACTTTCCATCCTTTCCGCATATTTCTACGTTGATACTCTGTGATTTGGATTCGTAGCGATGGGTACCTTTCGTCCGTATCAGGCAGAGGGGCAGAACTGCTCCAGAAAGCTTAAGATCCTCCGCAAACTGCTGATCGATGAGAGTCAACTCTGATCCATCGTCTTAAAAGGCGTAACGCCTCACATGTACTCCGTCGCCATACAAAGTTACTGGCCGGCACCGGAACGATCCATGACCTGTTGATGATTGGTGCGTATTGACATTGCGTTCTTCGTTCTGCTTTGAAGATCCACATTTGTTGGATGTAACACTGCTCGATGCACCGGGTTCGGCTAAGTCTTTGTGGAGTAATACGTGGTGCTTGAACGTGCAACCGTTCTTTCCACATTCTCCGGAATTGCAGCCACCTTTATGTTGCCGAAGACACTTGTGACAGAAATTGAAGCCGCGAACAGTGGCCCATTTCACCTCGTTCGACAAATCCAGGAATCTCTTGCATTTTGCCAGACACTTGCAATCACTCAACTGCTGACTGCTGAGTTTGGTGGGCTTGCTGATACCTATCCGTGACCGACACTTCAGCGTGGGTGCTCACGTACTTCTCCTTACAAACTCCTCTCGCGAACTCCTGCGTCTTGTTTCCACGGCACTGCGGTTCGAAGACCACGTTCACATCCTCCGCCAGGCTGTATATCCACCGGCTAAACGTGGACAGCTTCGCTTTCCGCAACTTCTTCTTGTATCGGGCCCAGTCCAGTCTGATTTGCGGTGGCAACTTCTTCTCGAACTCCTTCAGCAACGTCGTATCACACATGTACTGTTTCTCTCCACAAGCTTCTATCGTAGTACAGAGGTTTTGAACTCACAGTGCAAAGTCGACCAGCTTGTCCATCGCGTCCGGCCTGATGATCGGTATTGCCATTATTTTCTCCTTTAAGTAGTCGATAATCGTCTCCGGTCTGCCAAACCGTAGCTTCAACGCACTGATCTCTCTTCCCACGGTTTCAGGCTGCATCAAAAAAACTTCGGACAGCGTTGAACGCATCTCCATTCAAACAGTTCCTGAGGCGAATCATGTTTTCGACGTCCGTGTATCCACACATGGCAGAAGTATCTTCGTACGTTGACTCAAACATCGGCCATTCCTCCGGATTACCGCTAAACTTCGGCAGTTCGCGAGGAACGACTTGACGGGCTGCTAGTTCATCCTTCGAAAGCTTCCTGTCGCTCCGTTCCAGATCGGTTGCTACTTCCACCTTTTGGGACCTTCCTGGCCGAGGCCATTTTAGGCCTGAGATGCCTTCGCCCTACGAGCTCCCCGACGGATTGCGCTCCATCTGCTCTACCATCTCGATGCGCTCCACTGTCCGTCGATGTCTCTTCGTCACTATCTGATTCGCCACCAGACGCTGAATCTTCGCTCGAAGCCTCGTTTTCCACGCCGTCTTCAGAATGATAAGCTCGGGCTTCCTTGTACGACTGCTTGCCCTATACCCGCATTTCGCTGTGACGCTTCAACCAGTGCTCAACTTTATTGACGACATTCGGCTGATCAACAGCGGATTCACCACTACCTTCCAGATCAGCCATCTCCTTCAGGACCTCGAACTTCTTTTTCGCCAAATCTCGCTTCCGTTGCATTTCTTCTCGCATCAACGCTTCCTCGACTTCGATCTGCTGCAGTTCCACTTCCAAACGAGCTTTCGCCGACTTTCGTGACGCTCCTGATACTACGGAACAAGCACGCCTTATCTTGGCGCTCGCAGTCGGCTTGCCATGCCTTCCGTCCCGTCCAACTGAGCCGGTTGGCGCATCCATGTCCCTCCTATCTTCGCTGGTAACGCCGTCTGTTCGTCCCGCCTTGGAGGTCACCTTCTTCACACCTTTTGCAGGTGCAGCTCGAGTTGTCATCTTAGTCACGGGTAGTCATTGTGCCAGTTGTTGTTGGATAAACAATTTTTAGAATAACAAATTGATTACTAGTCACTTGTTGACTAAGAATTTAACGCAGGTAATAGCTATATCATCATGAATCAGCATTTTTCTCAACTCTTTTGCTGTCATCCAGTGATCACGTCAATCGCCCTATCGGACAATAGAATGAAAATTGTACCGACGGTCGACGAACCAAGGTCGAAACGAAAAAATGAATGCTTAGAACGAAAAAATGAATTCAAACTCAACATATTATGCTTCGTTCATTTCATGAGTACTGAGCCCTGTGGTAATGTAGTCCGCCCGGGTATCGTCACACTCTACGTTTCACTTTACGTTCTCTTCGGACACGTTTTCGTTCCTTCGCTTTGATGCGTTCACCTCAGTTAATCGTTTCGCTATACTTTGTGGCCATCGCTTTACGTTTCAAACCACCTAGCAACCGTTCGCTGACCCTAGACAAGATTGCGCTCATGCTTATAGTTTAGTCGGGCAAATTCGAATAAAACGACCAGTGGTCTCTCGGAATCGAGAGTGGCGCTTAAGCCACTGAGTTTGCGTCAAGCTTAAATAGAAATCGACGAACGGTTACAAAGTTACTGGTCACATTATTATAGCGGAAACGGGGGGAGTCCTGGCTTTTAATTTTGTTGTAGAAGACAGCCTTAACCCCACACTACCCGGACCTTTCGGTTCGGGTGTCTATTGAGCAGGTTTTTCCCTTATGGTTTAGAAGAAAAATAAAAACAGTCGACTTCGGTTTGGCCATGACGGCTCGAACTCTCTCTTGGATCTACCAAAACTTCATTCAGAAATTCCAAACTGGATATGCAGTTAGAACCCCCAGCGACAACTTGATTCATCAAATCCCCAGAAGTCTGCTGGTGCTTACAATCTATTGGCTACCGTTCACTTCTATCATTGTACTTGTCATTATTAATACTTGTATCGGAGATGTGTTACTAGCATTAAAGCGGCCAGGCCCACGTCTACTCGTAAAGCGTTTACTAAAATCCCGGTCATCGGCGTTGTTCTTCGCCTACCTTCGAACCAGAACAAAACTTTATTCTGCTATCCCACGCCCACCCCTGCTGTCCGCAGTCGAGCCGTTGATTAGGTTCGTTAGCGTTGGTTGTTTTTGGAGCGTTGGATGGGTTGAGTTGAACATGAGAAAGACGGACGACGACGACGACAACAGGAAGGAACCAACCAAACTTTGTTCCTACACGACGGTGGCCCACCTTTCCGTTCGGTGTCGTTGTCTAATCGTGGTATAGTACGGTAAAAGAATGGAAAACAAGTCTAGCTGTTTGTTGTTGCTGTCCGGAAAGTCGAAACTGTCAGCTTTGGAGGAGCGGCGCGACATGGAAAGGAAGAAAGTTTTGGAAACACCAGGAAAAGAGGTGATAATCAAATAAAGGGAAACGTTCGTTTTGGTCGGTCTACTTTGATGATGTTGTCACGTAGACGAGGGGCTCCTGGAAGTGCATAGCTTGCATGGAAGTTCAACCCTGCCGATGACAGTTGCTGTCAGTCAGGGTTGTTGTCAGCTTTTGTTGGAGTAAATGGCGGAATCATGCCAACGACCGAAAACGACCTCCATTACGGCAGCCAAGTTAATCACCAGAAAAAATAACAACGAAATCCAGCACAAAAAGTAACTAACCTACCCCAATGCGAACCGCATTTCGATGGTCCTCTGTTGCTTGCTTGCTTGTCAAACAACAAGTCGAGTTGGATGGACGGACGACGACGCGACGGGGAGATAACCGCATTTATTTGCTCTTTCCATCGCCATCATCATCATCATCATCCTCGCCATGAACGCGGCAATTTGCGCATTTCTGATGGTTCTCTTCGCGGTGTCGTGTCGTTTTCTTCTTCCGCCGCCGCCACCAGCTTGCAATGAATGCGCACATATTTGGCTTCGACAATAATACGAACGGCAACGCGGCAATAACAACTGCTGCTGCTGCAAGCGGATCGTCCATTCCGAGCTACGACGGCAGCGGCAGATGCATTGTGCACGCTGCTTTTTTCGCGATCCGCCGGCGATCATCGTTGGTACACGGAGGGAAAAATGCAGTTAAGATACACACACGGTTCGAAAAAAACCTGTAAAATTATGACGGATCGAATGTAACAAAAGGACCCCGTCATATATGATGGAAATTTTTGTGCGATCTTAAAATTACATTGCAAATATCTGTTAGAAAATATAAAGAAACATTGAAGTCCGAGGGAGAATTGAACTCTGATCCTTGGGGTATGAGTATCACGCCCGAGCTCTCTCGGCTATCTCAGCTTGTTGAATAGCAGACAGTCAAAGTGAAACTGCTTCTACCATAATGCACACATTCCCGACATCCTCCGGCTGCTGCAGAGAGTACTGAGAGAGACAACGGGGAAACCACCACAGCTGCGAGCAGTCGTTCGTTTAGTTGATGACGGACAGTGGCTGGCATGATTTATAGTAGATGCATGTAAATTTAAAGCGAATATGCTTTAACATCTGTAAACAAGCCGTCTGACCAGCAGCGGGCTGCTCGGCTGACGTTAAATGTTGGTGATTTACATTTTTCTGCCGCAAATTTCAGTTGATCTTCAATTTACGTGCTGTTTAACTTTCATATTTTTTTTGCTGTGTAAGCTAACATCGATGTTAGTGTTGAAACAAACATAATATTAGATTGATTTGATTTCTCGACTATGTGCCTTCCCAACAAACATTGTTGCTGCACAGTGGCTGAATAAACCGCTGTTAAGCTTTATTTTGAAAATTTTGGCTGAATAAGCTGTTATTCAGGTTGTGTCTTATGGCCTCCATCTTCACATCGCCTACACAGCTTACTGCGGTCAGAGTCTTTGCAGTCCCAGTACTTGTATCCTGATTCCAGATTCCAGGTCAGATGGCATACTGGCTAGCCCATCTGGAGGTTCCCTAGGGCCTGTCCATAAACTACGTAGACTCTAAGGGGGGACGGAGGGGGGGGGGGGTCTGGCCAAAGTCTACGGTTCTTACAAATTTCGAAAATTTTGTATGGATGAAAGTCTACGAGTCTGCCAAAATAGAGTCTACGTAGTTTATGGACAGCGCCCTAGTAAAACGGACTTGTTAGCGGCCGCCACAGGTAGCTCAAGGTTGTTGTAAGAAGATAGGTTATCCAGATCGCCAATGTTGCATGGCGGCCATCTTCGATTTTTTTTTTGTTGTTGCAACACAACGTTGTCCGTTGTTGGGTTGCGGTGTTGTGGTGTTGTGGCACTTTTCACGTTATGATATTGTTGTCGTTGCCGGGTTGCAAAACCAAAACACCACCAAACAACACTAAACAACACCGAACAACTCCAACAACAACAAACAATACCAAGCAACAACAACAAACAACAGCAACAACCTACCTCCCCTACCACCATCCCCCGCGCGTCCCTCGCCTATAAAATGATCAACTCAGACAACCTATCTTTTTTAGCAATCTTGCAGGTAGCTGAACAAAGGCTCCCTTCCGTAGCCGAACGGCTGCGGTGACCACCTGCACTTGCCGTGCCGCGCCATGACGAGCTCTTCCGCTTCGGTGACATCGTCTAGGTTCTTCACCTTCAGAGTTGCCTCAGCTGTAAGAGCCCTCACTTCGACCCCTTCGCCAAGGACTTCTTCCGCCACTCTTTTACAGACGGCACCCTTCCGTTCCTTGTCGCGCTTGAGCTCATGGATCATTTTACCCGTACGAATACGTCTGATACTGCACACGTCGACTCCCAGATCCACGAGCTTGGCGTCGCTTCGCATCGCCTTCAAAACGTCCGAGTACTTGGACTGTTCGGTCTTGATGACGAGCGCTTGGCTACCTTTTTACGTCTCCTGGGTTCGGAGTCCCTACGTTCCAGCCCGTCTAGCGGTTTTCTCTGTTTTTTGTTTTCGATAAACTTTCGTTCAAGGGGGGTCCTCCCCCAGGTCCGTCCTACTCTGTGGTGGCTGGGGGCCCAACAACGGTCGCAACCCCCTGTCCCTTTCCATCCGGGGCAGGCCACCCTTTTCAGGCCCACCCTTCCCAGCTTTCCGGGATGCCTGGCTGGAGTCCGACTTGCCGGCATTACTGCCGGCTTTCGGGGTTAGTATCCTCCTAGCCTTGCGGGCACCGCCAGACTGCTCCTCACCTGACGGCTGCCTCACCCACTTCTGCGAGTGCTTATCAAAAGCCACACCTTTTGGGCTTCCTGCGAAAGCGAAGACTTCGTAACCATTACTTCCACCGGTTCCGCCGCTGTTGCAGTCTTCACAAGTCTCACGTGATCCTGCTTGGCATCGTCCATCGACTTACGAAGCCGCAACAGGGCCTGCTCAAGGCCCTTGCTTATATTGAACTTCAAGGAAGCAAAGTCGATGATTTCGCCAAGCTGCTGCACAGCCACCTACATTGCAGACAGCTCATCTCGATTTTGGTTGATGACCGTCATCAACCACGCTTCGTCCAGTATCTCCCCCGACAAGCTAGCCGGGGAAGGAATCGGACTTCCGACGGATTACGTGCACAGCTCTCTGCTATTTCCTATTTCCTCACCTCTCCTTAACGGGGACCTAGTCAACCCGCTGCTTGCCGCGAAGGGGTTAGCCTCGCCACTGCATTAATGCGATAAGGGACGAAATACTGTGAAGGGTACCACAGGTCCCGTAATGATCGAGCACCTTTTTCAACCCCTCGATCACTCATTCCTCGGTTCGGGTCGCTTCACACCTTGAATTGGGGTTAGTAGTCCTTTTCTTAGCCGGCGACTACGCGACTGACTTGCAGAAGGAGAGGGATGTCATCAGCCAAGCCGCCAGAGCCAGAGCTCATCTGTCTTCGGCATGCACAAGTTCACGTTTGGGCGTCCTAATTCAATCTCCAGCTCGTACAGTCCGACCCTCAGTTGGCCGGTAGCGATAAGTTCTCTGTCTTTCAGCGACCTTATCGACGATGTTTACCTGCACGCCGGCGTTATGAGCTTCTTTACGGACCTTCATGTGCAACGGGAATTGTTTGTTGTTGCTGACGTGCAGCTCACCGACCGTTAGAACAAGAGATTGCAATGGCTTTCTTTGGCCACGTTAATAACATAAATCGGCTGCTTCAGCTTCCGGACCACCGAAAACGCTTCGCTCTCATTGACGAGGTGGTCACTGAATTCCAAATCGAACTTGAAGACGATCTCGCCACTCTACGACTTCATGTTACCCCGCCTCACCGCTACCCGCTGATTGGCCGACTCGTTAACTTCAGCACCGGCCTTCTGACGACAGTCCTTCTGGAGGTGGCCACGCTTGCCACACTTATGGCACTTACCCAGGAATTTGAAAGGTTTCTTTGTTTTGTCACAGGAAAACGCAGCCCCTGTGGACTCCTCCATTTCGCTCATGACATTACAGATCTTCAGATAACAGCCGCTGCTTGACGACTTCTATCTGCAGACCTTGCTCAGGAACGTTTGCCAGGGCCGTCACCAGTGGGACATAGGAATCTGTCAACAGCAGCACCTCCAGGTCTGCATCTTCTACCTTTGCACCAGCCGTTTTCATCTGCCAGACCAAATTGTTGAACGCTAGATGAGATCTCATCGCGGATCGCCTTCGTTCAGCTTCAGTCGATTGAGCTGCTCACGACTTCTCCCAGATAACCTCCAAGCATTCATTGGCCAGAAAACTAACTATTAACGCCTTGGCCTTCGGCTTGCGGTCCGTTTCTTCAAACTTCGCACCTTCTCCGCCGCGATTTCTGGGGCATTCTCCGTCAAATTATACAACACGCCGACCTAATCCAGACCCGGATGCATCTGCGAATCTTCACTCTGAAGCTTCAATGTTGAAAATCAGGTGCGCCCTTGAATTGTGGAATTCCGTCAGCAGAGTGGCGCAGTGGAAGCGTGCTGGACTCCCAACAAACATTTTTGCTGTACAAGAGTAGAACAAAAAACTCTTAAGCAAACTTTAGGTCAAGAAACTGTTATTCAGCTAGTTCTGTTACTTGGGCTGGGCCCATAACCTATTATAAGTGAAGGAAGGCAGAGCTTGTAATATCAGGTCTTGTTTATTGGACGAACAGTTGGGAAAAAAATATCAACCTCAGTAACTAAGGGGTAGGTAAAGAAGCCTACGGCCGATGGCCTACTGTTGACACAAACAGTTGCAACGGGTTGCTTAGTTTTCAGTTGGCGTCAATGCAGATGTAAATGACTGTTTTGGTGCTGTCAAAGAGGCAGTAGACGTGAAAGTTGAAGCATTGTTCTTGCTGAGCTAAAGAAAGGCTGGAATCGCGACATGAACAAGGAAAAGATGTGATTTCAATTGGCGTTGTTCATGAAGCATAAGCAAAGCAAGAGAAGCAGAAGATGGAAAAGCGAAGAAAACCAAAAAGATGAAGAAAGTCGAGGAAGCTGTTAATTCGGAAAGCGCGAGTTCTGAAAAAGAAGAAAAGGTAGAAATCTACGAAGAAGAAAAAGAAAGTCCCAATGAGGAAGGGGAAAGCTCTGCAAAGTGTTGTGATGTAGGAGGACTATCGTGGAGAGCGCTACCACCTGGCGTTGTTTTACGGAACAAACTTCAATGCATGGAAGTTCCGGATGAAAGTGCTTGTGGAGGAGCTCGAGTTGCTGGAATGCATTGAGATGGAGGTTAACGACGTTCCGGCGCTGAAGGTGGAACCGACTGATTCCGCGGACATCCGGCAGCTGAAGGCAAACAATCGGGAAAAGCGAGAGAAAAAGGATTGACGATGAAAATCACTTTGGACCTGTCCATAAACTACGTAGACTGTGAGTAAGGGAGGGGGGGGGGGGGGGTGGGTTGGCTCTGGCCAAAGTCTATGATCCATACAAATTTTCAAATTTTTGTATGAACAAAAGTCTACGGAGGGAGAGGGGGGGTCTGAGATGACCAAAAATGAGTCTACGTAGTTTATGGACAGCGCCTTTTGATTTCCAGGATTCATGTATCCCAACTGGAGTATGTCCAGGAGAAGTAAACGCCGAAGGAGATCTGGAAGACCTCGATTGGAGTTCGTGAAGTGTCGATTGTTGGATGAGGAGACAAAGAAGAAGGGGCTAGATATAGAATTGGTCACCCCGAATACGGGCACCGTTGCGTTTTCGGGATCGAAGCAGCCGAAGAAGAAAGGGTTTAAGTGTTTTTCCAACAAACATTTTAGCTGTACAAGAGTGGAACAAACCACTATTAAGAATACTTTAGCGTAAGAAACTGTTATTCAGCTTGTTCTGTTTCTTAGGTTGGCTGTAAGAAGGAGGGCCATAAGTTGGTCGATTGTCCGAATAAGAAGAAGTCAAGTAAGAAAGTGAACGTTGAAAAGAAATCCAAGGCGCATGTAACGGAGCAGAAAGGCATCAGTTTCGTCGGTGTGTGTGTGTGTGTGTGTGTGTGTGTGTGTGTGTGTGTGTGGAAGAAAAAGACCGGACATGAAGAGAGTGGATTGGTTCATCGACTCTGGATGCTCTGACCACTTGGTCAACGACAAGTCGCTGTTCGACAGTTTGAAACCGTTGAAAAATCGGGTCGAAATTGGGTTTTTAAATTTTGAAAAATGTACTGATATTTTGATTTTATACGAAAGAGCACCTTTTTCTGAGCCACTATGATTTTTTCCAGATTTTTAGAACTTTATTTTGGTACCTAAAATCAATTTCAAAGAGATTTTTAGAAATCACCTTTTGACAGCTGGGCAACTGTTTGACAGCTCCACCCAGTACAAAATGCAACGAGGGGTGATTCGACAAATTGCTCCCATATAAACTTCAAACTGATTTTAAAATAGGTTCCCGGGCACCAAAATTCATGAAAATTTGGATTTCGGCTCAGTTTGACATGCAGATTCAGAATATAGAACTATCTTAACACCGCTAAAGAAGCCAATTGTCATAGCGAAGGACGGGGAATCGATTACCGCCGAGTATTCGGGAACAGTGAAGCTAGTGTCAAAAGTGAACGGTGAACTGATTGACTGTTCGGTTGAAAACGTGTTGTATGTGCCGGAATTACGCTGCAACCTCTTCTCCGTGTTGATGGTTGACGGGGGGGTATGAAAGTACCATACGAATACGGTAAAGTGATCATACAGCGTGGTTTGGACATCGTCGCGAGCGGTTCTCGGTACGGAAGGTTGTATCGGTTGGACTTGTTCTCAAGCAGGCACGGCACGAGTGAAGCCTTGCTGTCGTGTGGCCGCATTCCAAAGAAACTGGAACTGTGGCACCGACGTTTCGGACTTCTGAATGCCAAAAATCTGGAGAAGATGATTCGAAGTGATATGGTAGTTGGACTAGATATAAAGGACAATGCGTCGGACAAGAGTATCGTGGTCTGTGAGTCTTGCGTGATTGGGAAACAGAGTCGAAAGCCGTTCACTGCGCGCGAGGAAAAGAGGTCGTCGCAAGTGCTGGAGTTGGTCCACTCAAACGTATGTGGACCGATTACGCCGCGGTGAGTTTGAACGGCCTAAACTATTTCGTGACATTTACCGGCGACTGGAGCCATTTTGCTATGGTATTCCTTATGGAAACCAAGAATGACGCGTTAGAGTGCTTTGAACAGTACGAAGCGTTGGTGACGGCCAAGTGACGGCTAAGTTTGGTCAGAAGATAAGCCGTTTACGCTGCGACAACGGCGGAGAGTATCGAAGTAAGCAGTTTGATCGTTTTTGCAAGCAGCGTGGTATTCAGGTTGAATGGATCGTACCTACCATATACACTGGAGCAGAACGGGGTCAGCGAGCGGCTCAACCGAACCCTTGTCGAGAAGGCCCGTTCGATGCTGACCGCTTCCAGAGTGGATAAATGCTTCTGGGGTCATGCCGTCCAAACTGCAGCATACCTATCAAACCGAAATCCATCGAATACGGTTGCGTCGAACGTCACACCGTTCGAGCTCTGGGAGGGGAAGAAACCGAACGTCTCCAAGCAGCGAACGTTTGGTTGTCCCGTCTACGTCCACGTCCCGAAGGAGCTGCGAAAAAAGTTGGATGTGAAGGCGTGGACAGGAGTGTTTCTTGGCTACGCTTGCAATGGAGATCGTGTGTGGCATCTAGGTAAGAAGCAGATCATCCATGCTCGAGACGTCGACTTCGTCGAGACGTGCCGTGAGGTGTCATCAACAGGTAAGTCATCAAGATCATTATCTGATATTCTTGTGCTTCCCTTGAGAGATGATGAATCGGCGAAAAGCAAGATTGACGAAGAGACGGTATCCGAAGCGACGGATTCAATATCCGACGAAGAGTATGGTAGTTTTGGTGAGGATAAGGAGGATGAGATCGATCGCGAAGTTCAGATTCCTCGAGGAGCAGACGGCGGACGTTCGCAGCGACCACAACGAACACGAAATGCTCCAGAGTGGCACAAGGACTACGACGTCGAGTACGCCGCTTATGCTTTGAATGCAACGTGTTACGTCGTGAATCACCCGAATTCGATTTCCGATGCTCGGAAGCGTAGTGACTGCCCGGATAAAAAATTACTATTCATTACATGGTAAATATTATTAACATATGACTGGTTTTATTGTTCACAATAAAACACATAGTAGATATATTGTTACTTTTTACAATAGAAATCAAGCCCATATAATTCGTACAGTAAGCGAACATTAGCTTTATTAGTTACTAATTGATTCGATTGTTTTTCAATAGTTCTATAATAATTTAAAGTTACTATCAGTAAAATTTAATTTAAGTTGTTTTTAAGTAGTTGCAAAAGTGCCTGCAAAGTTCTCATGGACTTAAAAAAAAAAAGAGTTTATTTCTCAATTACACTTAAAAACAAATCGGAACATATAAATAACAATAAATATTATGCTTGGATCATGTTTGTATAATCAAATACAAAATCATATTTTTTTATAGCTTTCGTTTTAAATTTGAGTACAGTAGATGTTTCGGCTATCGAGTGTTATTCGCTAAAACTTCAACGACTGATAGACGTCAAGCCGTGTTGGCAGAGGAAGCTCTCAATGAATAACTGAGGAAGTACTTATAGAAAACTAGCTGAAAAGCAGGTTTTAGCCAAGTGAGGACGTTACGACAAGAAAAAGATGAACAATGATTTTTCCAATGTTTTCCAATAAATTAAAGGAATCTAGTAAATAGTGAACTACCATTGATAACAATACAAATACAATTTGTTTAATGGGGTCAATTGAACCGATGTTAAAATAAACATACAATAATATATGTTGTTATGTAAACAGATTTCGCCTTTGAAAAACCAAAGAATTCATATTTCTCGGTAACAATTTTCTTCAGCAATTACAGATACTAATGGCCACATGAATTGTGAACTATTTATGATATGGATCATACGACCTGAGGTCTGACTTGTGATATTTGGCAGTTATTTGAAAAGATTGAGGATGGATCTTATCAACAGCTGCCAAGCAACACATACCAGACATATATCAGAGTGTTTGATTCTTATCATAAAATGTGCATATCATTCTGGCGGCCGTTAGTGCTCGTAAATGATGGATATAAATGTTAGCGAGAAATATAAATTCTATAGATTTTCAAAACCGAAAACTGCTTACAAATAACAACAAATATTATTGTATTTTTATTGTAACAACGATTCATTTGACGCCATTCAATTAATTGTATTTGTATTGTAAGAACAATGAAAAAACATTAAGATATATTGTTTTCTTTTGAAAATTGCCCTAAAAATGTCTCATAAAAACACAATACATTCTATTGTTTTTCGCGAAAAAGTGTATGAAAATTTTCTCAAAATGTTATGGTTAAGATACATAACGACCACCTTTTTTTATTGTAAAAGTGACATTTACCATTCGCCGAATGGTATAGAACAATAGGGGTGATGGTGAGTGTGCCGTGCAAATTACAATACGTTTAATGGTGAATATTTTTCGAAAAAATGATGTTGTAACAATAAAATTTATCGTATTTTTATGATATTTTTTATCAGGGTGGCCAAAATGGGAGAAGGCTATCAACGAGGAGTTGGATTCACAGCGGAAGAATCAAACGTGGAGTTTGGTAAAGCTGCCCGGGAACCGAAAACC
This sequence comes from Aedes albopictus, assembly GCF_035046485.1. NCBI lineage: Eukaryota > Metazoa > Arthropoda > Insecta > Diptera > Culicidae > Aedes > Aedes albopictus. The sequence continues at coordinate 247,433,377 of NC_085136.1, forward strand.
GATAACGAACAAATGGGTGTTTCGGATTAAGCGAGGAATGAATGGGCAACCGGATTGCTACAAAGCGCGCCTAGTTGCTGGGGATTTCAGCCAGAGGCATGGTCTGGACTACAGCGAAACCTACTCCCCTGTGGCCAAGCTTGACACCCTGCGGGCTGTACTTGCGCTATCCATCAAATGGACGTCCGTAACGCTTTTCTGAACGGCGTGCTGAGCGAAGAAATATACATGGTTCAACCAGAAGGTTTCCAGACTGGAGATGATTTGGTCTGTCGGCTGAACAAGTCAAACTACGGGCTGAAACAGGCATCACGCGCGTGAAATGATCGCTTTGACAAGTTTGTACGAGGACCGCTGAAGTTCATCAGGAGCATGAATGATCAGTGTCCGTATATCCGGCGGATTGGAAAGGTCGGGGTAATCATCGTGCTGTACGTCGATGATGTTCTGGTGATCATCCCTATCTATGCGCGCTGTGGAAGCTATCAAAGGTTGTCTTTCGAAGTAATTCGAGGTGACAGACGCGGGAGAGGTTCAGTGCTTCGTAGGAGTAGGAATGAACATGGTACGTGACATGGATGAAGTTGTGATGCGCATAAGTCAGCGGCAAAACCTCGAGGATATGTTGCGGCAATTTGCGATGGAAGACTGCAAGCCAGCGTCAACGCCGTTGGAGTGCAGACTGAACCTGATGAAAGGCGAAGAAGATAAGCGGATTTCGGAGCCGTATAGGGAGCTCGTAGGCTGTCTAACCTACGCTTCTGTCACAACTCGACCGGATTTAGCAATTTCCTGAGCCAATTCCAAAGCTTCCAGAACGCTGAGCATTGGGCGCGTTTGAAGCGAGTTCTAAGATACGTCAAGGGCTCTCTGGACATGTGTATGATGTACAAGGCAAACGAAGAGGCACCATTGCTGGAAGTATTCACGGACGCAGATTTAGCAAATGACGTGTCGGGCAGGAAATCGATCAGTGGCGTAGTTTTCAAGGCCTTTGGATGTACATTGTACGGTCAGATAGTCTACCCGGAAACAGCATACGGTATCGTTGTCTTCCCGGGTCAAAAAAGGTCAACGTTTCCACATCAAGAGTGCTCACTCAGTAGAGAGTAGTAGGTTCAACTTCCGCAGCACAAGGTAGATATTGCGAAAGTGGAGAGGCAATACGTCCACCTGAAATGTCAAACTCCAACATACCGCTCAACAGATTCTGAAAAAAAAAAAAACTGAACGTGAAGGAGCTCACAGGACAGATCCTAGCTGCAGCGCTGACTATCGTTGAAAGCCACTACGTCAACAATTGTTTCGACAGCGTAGACACGACCGAGGAAGCTGTGCAGTGGGTGAAGTTGTCCGTATTCACACTCTACGGGAAACTAGTGGTTCAAGACCTGTGATATCTGGTACACCAGTAAATGAGACCGTCAGATCGAAGAAGAGTGCACGGAGAAATTGAATAACTGGATCCGAAGACTTCAGGAAGTCTAAGAAGTTCTCATATCTCTCTACTATTTATATGGTAGTTTTTCACTTCGTTTTGACAACTTACAACTGTACGTTTCGTAGACGTAAGCAAGAACACGGATGGAGCTGTGGCGTGAATTCGCATCAAGACAACCACTTGACTGTTAGATGCAAGCTGTAGCAAGAATCCATCAGCGAAAAGCTCACGGGAACGCGGATACCACTGCCTTTGAAATTCGGCAGCGTTTCCACGTTATTATTTCCGAAGAATTCCGGAGAATTGGAAAAGCTGCCGCTGCTGACAAGTACATAAATGTCGCCTGTCGAACGAGAATGGTTTCGCTCCGGAGTCGTGCGTAGTATCGTAAGGTAGGTTAATCTGGCTGTTCACCTGCATTACAACGAAGACTGTTCACAACTCATGTGTGTCTGATGCCATCGCAGAGGTTCGCGCACCGCGAAGTCGCTCGAGTTTTACTCTGACAACGTTACGAACTTCCAAGCAGCAAGCAAGGAGATGGGGCAGTGAATTGAAGCAGGAATTTCAACCCACCCAGCGTACCTCACCGATCACCGATTGCAAGAGGGTTCGTGGAGCAATATCAGGCTGGAATCATGGGTGAACGCGCTACAACGGACCAGATGTTTGCCATCCGCCAGGTATTGCAGAAATACCGTGAATACAACGTGCCCATACATCACTTGTTTCCAGGGAGGAAATACCGCGCCCGCCACTCCGAATTTCTATCGACGGTGATGAAATCGAGGAGGTTGAAGAATTCGTGTACTTGGACTCGCTGGTGACCGTCGACAACAACACCAGCAAAGGAATTCAGAGACGCATTGTGACAGGAAATCGAGCTTACTTTGCACTCTACTTTGGACGCAGAACTCTACGATCGAATAAAGCTCGCCGACATACGAAGTTATCTACAAAACGCTGATTAGACCGGTAGTACTCTTTGGGCACGAAGCGTGAACTCTACGTGCAGAGGACCAACGCGCCCTTAGAGTTTTATAACGAAAGGTGCTGCGTACCATCTACGGCCGAGTGTAGATGGAAAACGGGACTTGGAGAAGGCGAATGAATCACGAGCTGCATGATGCAGTGCATCAGCTGCTGAGAGAACCAACCATCGTCCACACCGCGAAAATCGGAAGGCTACGGTGGGCTGGTCACGTCATCAGGTGTCGGATAGCAACCTGACAAAATTGGTTCTCGAGAGTCATCCGACCGGTACAAGAAGACGTGTTGCGCAGCTAGCTAGGTAGGTCGAGCAAGTGGAGGACGATCTGCGGACCTTACGCAGAGTGTGGAACTGGAGACACTCAGCCACTCAGGCCGTGCTGAATGAAGATCACCGACGAAGTGCTTACATAGTGGAGGCCGAGGAACCAATCAATTCCTGGTCGCTAAGGTATGCTAGCCTAGAAGTCTGGAACCAACAGCGGAGTAAGCGTTGAAGCCACAGCATTTTGTTCCTGACGTTATTGGTGCAGTCAGCAAGGAATGTTCTGTTTCACCGGCGAAGGAGGTCGAAGCTTTGCTGGACCGGTTCAAGGAGTTATAGCGACGACGAATAAGCTGTGGACTCGGTGAACCATTAAGTTAACCGATCAGTGACAGTGAAATGTACCCAGGGACTTCTGTGTAACCAAGATATGCACAATGGAGACTTTTCTGTAACATATGTGCTGCTTTCGTAGTTCAATCTCCGTAAACCCGTTCACGAATTCACTCGTTTAATGTGGTTTGAAGTCCATTATGAACTCTACTACAACCCTCAACAACCATATTTTTCGCTCGGTAAGCCTAAATCTAAAGCCTAAACCGTTTTCCTCCGTGCAACCTTCAAAGTTTTAACGTGTGTGTGTGTCTGTGTTTCCGTTCCTTTCTTGTTTTTTGGAGGACCCCTCCAGCCGCCGCTGCGCTGTGCGCTAGCTTGACGGTCGGTCCAGCCAGCTGTCAAACACAGGGGTGTGCCGAGTGGCAGGTAGGTACCGGCTGCGGACGCGCAGCATGCTAAACGAAAAAGTTGTCCATGGATGGAACACAAGGGGCTCTTTTTTCATCTTTCTCGCGAAATGAGGAACAAGAAATATAGAAATGCAACGAAAAAAAAAACAGCAACATGCGGATGCGAGAAATGGGAAACACACAGTGCCCGAAGGGGTGCGGCGCGATCCGGGGAGCCAACTATCTTTGGGGGAGATGGCGGGGGGGTTGCAACGAACTTTCCGGCAATCTAGGGCTGCTGCAGTTGCAGCAAAACAGCGCACACCAAGGAGGAAGGCAAAAATTGCTTTTCTTAATATTTACACAAAGTATTTTTCTTCCATTTGTTTGGGTTTGGCGAGCGCTTGGAAGTGTTCGCAGGGGTGGGGCGGTAGAAACAGGGCTGGCAACGAAACCGAAGACGACGACTTGTCATTGAAATTAAAACCACTCTTCATCTCTGTGTGGCGGCGCGCTCGGTTGGAGCGACTTTTTTTTTCGGCCGGCGCGGAGCCTGCTTCGATTGTGTTGGTGAGTGGCTTCACTGCGAGAAGAAAAGAGTGCCCATCAGCCCGAGATAAAGAGATGTAATGAAAATTTTTCGTGATGCGGGACGCATCGATCCGGTTCGGCTGCTCGGCCATCGCATCATCGTGGCAGCGCAACAGCAGGGGTGGGAGCGGTGATGAACTACACACTTCTTGTATTTCTCATCATCCATCTTTTTTCGTCTTTGCCGTTGTCGTTGCGCGTCATCGTCGTAATCGTGTATTGGCTGTCTTGGTGTTTTCTTCGATTTGCGCCATATTGGTAAGGTCTTTTTTGTGCCGTTTTTGGACAGTGTGGAACGGATGGACGGATGGATGGATGGATGGCTAGAGGCGGCAGGGGTGTGTACGTGGTTGACTTCGTTTCAGAGACTGCTGCAGCGCAGCCTGGATGCAATGTATTGTGTGCTCGGATGGAGATACCGAAGGAACGATGACGGGTCGACACTGACCTGACTCAATAAAATTTAGATTAAGCTGTTATTTATTTTTATTATGTCTAGATTTTTTCCCTTATGAAAATTGATTGATCGTTGATTGCTTTTAGAGCGGCTCCTGCAGAAGCAGCAGGGCACCGAATGGAATTCGCTATTTTCTGCTTACATTGATGCCGGATGTTTATCGAATGAAATGAAACCTTTTTCGATGTGCTGCATGAAACGTCAAAAAGCCCCAACTGATGCTCGTCGTTCGGATCGTTAAGTGCAGTACAGCAGCCCTGCTCAACGGGCAGTCAGCAGACCTTGAACCGAGAAGAAGCAGATTCAGAGGTGGTTATTAAGAAGCCGGTGCTTTAGAGGTACACGGCTTGGAACCCTTCTCAAATTTCGTGCTGAGCCGGTTGTACTTGAGCTACTTGAACTTGCCGAAGGTAATGGGCTGACGGAGCTGGACTTTTCGCTGCATGTGAACCACGTGATTGGGTTTTATTGGTTGATGCGAACGATATGAGGTCTTCGGAGATATATGTTGATAATATTGAGATTGTTTCCATATGGTATGAAGGTTTCGAATTTTTTAGGTTTGTAGGCAGTATTCCACGATTTCAACTGTTTTTTTTTATTGCGCATCAACAGTTCTCCTCCTAATCTAATATGAGTTCTCCAAAATCTGAGAAAAATTGGGCAGGTATAGGCAGATCCTTAAACTTCTGAGAGTTTTCACAAACAAATCTAAAGCAGTTGCCATTTTTTCGATACTTGGACTATGAACAAGTCTGTGAACGTCAAGGTTGCGGTGAAAATCTGCGAGAACCGTGATCTGTTTTTGGACTATTATTGCATCAGTCGGAGTTTGCTCTTTGCTCAAGACAGGAGGAGAAAGTTGGGCATCAGCTCGTCAGACGCTAACTAAACGACAAAGCGTTGCGAATTTTCTTCCCAATCCCACAAATCGTCAAGTCGTCATTAAATAGCTATCGGGAAATTCTGGAATATCTGTTCATCATAGAATTCCCGTCTGTCGGTTTCACTGCGATGGAAGAGGCCGTCATTCTCCATGACGAATACATCCCATAACTGCTCGTTCACGTTCTGTGGAGGATATACATACTAGATAACTAGACCTGAGAATCCCTGCGTTGCGCTGAGATGGCTGCTGGATGACCACCGAAGCTGGTGTCGTATTTGACCAACTATATCCACATCCTTGGCAGCCATACCGTACTGGCGGAAAAACTGCTGTCGTACCAATAGATAACACAGTTCCGAGATGAACTAGCCATGGGTTAAAAATCTAGTTAATACAGATAAAAAAAGATAACACAGCTGCTGCTGCGCTTAAATCTGGCGCAGTTGAATGTAAGTTGGGAGTCCGCTACGTATCGCTGGAATTGGCTTCTTTAGCGGTGTTGAGATAATTCCATATTCAGAATCTGCATGCAAAACTGAGCCGAAATCCTAATTTTCATGAATTTTGGTACCCGGGAACCTATTTATAAATCAGTTTGAAGTTTCTCTCTCTCTCTCTCTCTCTCTCTCTCTCTCTCTCTCTCTCTCTCTCTCTCTCTCTCTCTCTCTCTCTCTCTCTCTCTCTCTCTCTCTCTCTCTCTCTCTTCTTGGCGTAACGTCCTCATTGGGACAAAGCCTGCTTCTCAGCTTAGTGTTCTATTAGCACTTCCACAGTTATTAACTGAGAGCTTCCTCTGCCAATGACCATTGTTGCATGAGTATATCGTGTGGCAGGCACGAAGATACTCTATGCCCAAGGAAGTCAAGGAAATTTCCTTTACGAAAAGATCCTGGACCGACCGGAAATCGAACCCGTCACGATCAGCATGGTCATGCTGAATACCCGTGCGTTTACCGCCTCGGCTATATGGGCCCTAAGTTTGAAGTTTGTATGGGAGCGATTTGTCGCATCACCCCTCGTCGCATTTTGTACTGGGCGGAGCTGTCAAGCAGTTGCACACTAAGATCAGCTCGGTATTTTCCCCATCTTTTTACCGAGTTCTCAACAGCAGATTTAACTCGGTACGCTCGGTTATTTATTTTGCGGATATTCTGTAAATGAGTTACCGAGCTCAGCTAATAAACTGTTAAAAGTTACTGATGCACGGCAAATATCGTTACTGGTAACTTTCTTGAGGAATCGACTGTTGATCTTATGTTTTGAGGTTATGGCTTTCAGAGGCCATACTGTCCCGGTCGTTAAGTCGCGTTTTTTTGCGAAATAACGTCCAAAAATTTGGGTGCGCCATAATATCCTATGTGCCTTCTTTCCTTGGACTTCGTGACATACTTGCATGCTTGGACGTTATGCCCCGAAAAAAAGCGCCATAAAGTCCTGGGACATTATGGCCTCGGACGTTATGATACAGCGCCCCCCCCCCCCCTACGAGTCTACGTAGTTTATGGACCGGCCCTAAATACGATTACCGAGTGTACCGAGATAAATCTGCTGTTGAAAACTCAATAAAAAGATGGAAAAAATACTGAACTCAGTGAAAAAATTACTGAGCTGGAACATCTGAATCTTAGTGTGTGGCCAGCTGTCAAAAGGTGATTTTGAAAAATCTCTTCGAAATCGATTTTAGGTACCAAAATGAAGTTCTAAAAATCTGAAAAAAAATCATGGTGGTTCAGAAAAAGGTACTCTTTCGTATAAAATCAAAAAATCAATACATTTTTCTTAATTTAAAAACCCAATTGTTTGCGAGGAATTGGCATTTTGCTCTTTTATCATATTTCTCAAAGATCTTCCGTCATGATTTTTATCTGTTGGCCAACTCTTCACCTTCTCTTGCGAATCAGGAATCGAGCTGGTACTACTGCTGCATTCGATTTCCGCTTTCAACATCCACTTGATTGGCTCTTCTTTTACACTGATTCTCACCGAATCATTTGCTCTTTCGCCAGCAACGCCCCACACTGGGGCAGGATTGAAAATACATGGAAAAAACCTCTAACTCGTCGAGATGTCGAGATCGACACTTGGTGTCTTCAGAGAAAATATTTCTATGAACAAGGTCGATATTCTGAACGGTAGCATATTTTTCTTACGTTATTCGCATAAAAGTCCTATAAGTCATTTTGGCCATCTTTCATTTTAGCGGTACGGTGTCTTCGGCAAAGTTGTTCGGCTATTTATGCTAAAAAAGTTTGCCGAAGACGTCAAATTTCCAAAGCCTACTGTTCTTGAGATATTAATCGTTTTATAAAATACCTATCTAAAATCAAGTTTTTTCATTAAATTACGTTTGTAAACGAATTTAATGCCCGTTTTCGAGTTAAAATAATGAAAAATACTAAAATAAAACATATATCAAAGAAATTAGTTGGAAAAAACAAAATATGCATTGATTTTTTATAGAAAGTTCCTGAAAATCACGCAAAATGTATATAGGACGTTCTTGCAGTCGGGCAAGTTCGGGCAAGTTTTTTCATCGGCGATCACCTAAAAAATACATAAGCTTTCATGTAATTTTTTTTTACCGACATGATATTTGATGATTTTTTTTAAATAGCGTTCAAAATTTACTGTTTTGTGTGAATTAGTACAACATTTTTGCAGATATATTACCATGTTGTATATTGCCAAGTGAACTATGAGAAGTATAAATGCAATCTAGTCACAGATTTAGTTATTTTTAAGCTTCAAACAAATTGTGAAACACAAATGTCCTAAACACGCCATTTAACTTTGGTTTTATCATTGCCTTATATAATCTTATTTAAAAGAAATATTTTTTGTGAGTTCAATGATCTAAAAACTCACTTTTATTGGCGTTTCGGACATTTTTGTGTTTTACAATTTGTTTGAAGCTTACAAATAACTAAACCTGTGACTAGATTACATTTATACTTCTCTTGGTTCACTTGGCATCATACAACATGGTAAAATATCTGCAAAAATGTTGTACTAATTCACACAAAACAGTGAACTTTGAACGCTATCTAAAAAAAATCATCAAATATCATGTCGGTGAAAAAAAATTACATGAAAGCTTATGTATTTTTTAGGTGATCGCCGATGAAAAAACTTGCCCGAACTTGCCCGACTGCTAGAACGTCCTATATACATTTTGCGTGATTTTCAGAAACTTTCTATAAAAATTCAATGCATATTTTGTTTTTTTTTTCAAATAATTTCCTTGATATATGTTTTATTTTAGTATTTTTTATTATTATAACTCGAAAATGGACATTAAATTTATTTACAAACGTAATTTAATGAAAAAAATCGATTTTAGATAGGTATTTTATAAAACGATTAATATCTCAAGAACAGTAGGCTTTGGAAATTTGACGTCTTCGGCAAACTTTTTTAGCATAAACAGCCGAACAACTTTGCCGAAGACACCATACCGCTAAAATGAAAGATGGCCAAAATGACTTATAGGACTTTTATGCGAATAACGCAAGAAAAATATGCTACCGTTCAGAATATCGACCTTGTTCATAGAAATATTTTCTCTGAAGACACCAAGTGTCGATCTCGACATCTCGACGAGCTAGAGGTTTTTTCCATGTATTTTCAATCCTGCCCCAGTGTGCGCCCTTTGTTTATCCAGCTTTCGTTGACGTCGACGTCGTACTTCGTCCATCAATTGCTTCTTCTCCTCGGTCTGATTCTATTCTTCTTCAGCCAGTGGATTTTTCTTGCCGCTCTTTTAGTTGTCCACGTGGTATATGAACGCTAAGTGTGATTGACCATGAACCAAATTATGGAGCATCCAGATGACTTCTAGCTGGCTGATGATGTTGGTCTCTTCGCTCAACGATGCTAAGATATACAGATTTGTGGCTGCTGCTACCGATCATCGCTCACGTCCACAATGCTGGCCAGATTACGCTTCACTTGGTACGCCCATCGTGCCTCCATGCCTTCTTGGGCCAACAGGATCAGTAGCGAATACCTACTTTATAGGAATGTTATTTGGCATTCTCGCAATATACGCTGGCCACCATATCCGCCCAGCTTTAGCCATTTTCAAGACGGAGCGCTTCGACGAGATAGTGCAATCGCCTACACTGATCACCGCTTGGTGCTCCTACTTCCGGTTGTTCACAGCCATCACGTCAGTTTTGCAGTGAGTTTCCTGGACCTCATCCACACGCCTATCCACAACCTTAATCGAGTGGGTAGTACTCAGCTCCACTTCTTCGATCGACTCACCGTAGATTTCTAGCGCAATGTCGTTAGCAAAGCCGACAATCTCCAATCCCACCGGGAACTCTAACCTCAACACCTCGTCGTACATGACATTCCATAACACTGGACCCAGGATGGAACCTTGCGAGACTCCTGAGGTAATGTGAAAGCATATCCGACCCACCTCTGTATCGTAAACTAGTAATCTGACACTGTGGAGCAGGCCTGCTAAATATGTATCAGTCTCAATGCCTGTTTTTCAGCCGAAAATGAATGATTGCGGCGGTCGTTTTCAGTTCCTCGATGTGAGAATTGACAGAGTCCGTAGCTCCATTCGTGAGAGACCCAACAAGGTCAATTCCCAACCATCCACACACTACTCATGTTGGCAGGCCATTCGTCTCAAGCGGTGGCTTGTGACAGTTTGTGCCCTATACGCTACTACGGGTGGAAACACTCAACTACAGAAAATTGAATGGAAATTTAGCCCTGTCAGCTCTCGCTTTTAGCACGTCGCGTGCGAGTATGAGTGCCATTTTCATTTCGCTCCCGTGTTGCTGATCGGAAAACAACAATGACAGGAAAACCAAAACGGGGAAAATGAAAAAAAAGCAAAATATCGCTACCATAAAGGCCTGTCGGAAAATTGCAGCCCTGGTAAAGAACAACCACGATATCACTCCTCCTTAAGCAAGGAAGACGTATCCGCCTGTGGATTTCCACTGATCTGGATCCGATCCCCAGTCAGCATCGCAGTACTCAACGACCTCCAGATTGGCGTCTCGCTTGTAGTACAACTTCTGATTTGATAATTCCCGAAGGCATCGGAGAACGTCTTTCAAGGCTATCCAGTTCTTTGGACCAGGGTTTTGGTAGAACCTACTGAGGGAGGACGTTGACCGCAAACAGAATGTCCGGCCGGGTGCGCTGGGCCAGATACATGAGTCATCCGACTGTCTCCTGATACGGAACGTCCTTCATCGCGGCGGTTGAGAGGTTTTCGCTGGCGTTCATCGAAATCTTGACGGGCTTACCCAACTAACAATCACTCATTTTACAAGCACCTTTACGACGAATTGATTCAGCATGATGCTGAATAACATTTGAATAATTTTCAGGCACAACCTTTGTTCGGGTTTTGTTCACACAAATTTGGAGAAATTGTAAAGCATGGTGTTGTGTACCAACCGAACTGTTTGTTGTCAAACCGTTTTACAGCTATATAGTAAAGCTGCTATTCAGCTTTAGCAAAAATGATTAAAAATAAAAAAAAGTAAAATTTTTCAATTTCCACGAGAGTTTATGGTTGGAACTTAATGCTGTGAACAAATATTGTGAAATAATAACTACACATAAATTTACCTAAATCCAGATTCGAACTCGAGACCCGTCGATTGCCAGCCGCATGCTTCCTATCTGCGCCATCCTGCATCATGCAGCGCTCAACTCAAAACATAAACTTCCCGTGGTTTAATAATGATCAGACTTTGACTCCTATTCAGCAGTGGTGAATTAACACAACATTATGGTTAACGACTGAACAACAGATTAATTCAGCTGTTGTTCAGTAAAAAACACGTGTTTTTCATCATGTACTCTGAGCCGAAGTATGATGAATCGAAAGCGCTTATTTGACTTTTGAAAAACACATTGTACAGATACATGTCCTAATTTTTACATGAACTTAACAAGAAGCAGAAAAAAGTCTTGTTAAACTATGATGTAAAGGATTTATTGCGAGTCGAATAAAAATCTTATTAAACGCTTAAAAAGTGTTTTAAATTTTCATTGTTAATACCAATACGAAAAGTTGAGCATTGGCTACTTTTTCAGTGAAAAAAGCATTTGTACAATAAAGTGTACAGAATAATTTTAGTTCAGCTGTAATTACTATTATAAAGCAACAATTCAGCATGCATGCTTGTTTGCGGCTGGCGATTGTTAGTTGGGTACACTTGTCATGTTGAACCGCTCCAATACGGTGTCGACGTACGCCTCCGTCGGGCCCATATAGCCGAGGCGGTAAACGCACGGTAATCCAGCATGACCATGCTGAGGGTGACGGGTTCGATTCCCGGTCGGTCTAGGATCTTTTCGTAAAGGAAATTTCCTTGACTTGACTTCCTTGGGCATAAAGTAATCTTCGTGCCTGCCACACGAAATACGCATGCAAAATGGTCATTGGCAGAGGAAGCTCTCAGTTAATAACTGTGGAAGTGCTCCGAGATATTTCGTACGAAAATGGTTGCTGAATGCTTCTTCAACTTGTTCTTCATGGCTTCATTGTTGCTCATGGTGATCAGATCGTCCACGTAGATAACCACAATGATAATCTTTTCACCTCGGTGCCTCAAGTACATGCAGAGATCGTATTCCGTGGAAGTCAGTCCGAATTTCTTCAGAGCAGCATCAAGCTTCTGATTCCAGATTCGACTTGATTGCTTGAGTCCGTAAAGAGCTGAAAGTGAAACGCTCATGTAGACGGGACAAAAGAGCGTCGGCGAACATCCTAGCCGACGAAGGCGAGAAAGCCGCAAACACCGGCGACATCCGTCTCCTCTACGATGTCTCACGTTGCCTTAGTGGGACCAAGATGAATGCTACGATGCCAGTGAAAGACACGTCTGGACAGTTACTGACCGACCCGGCTGACCAGTTCAAACGCTGGTTCGAGTACTTTGGAAACCTTTTTCAAGTGTCGGCTACGCCATCAACACCTCAGCATGATCCGCCAAGGGTTCGACACATTACCCGTGTCAACACCGAAACTCCATCAGTGCAGGAGATAGAAACAGTCATCCGTAGCATGAAATCGAACAGAGCCCCATATCAGCTGAGATGCTCAAAGCTGACCCCGTAGTATCCGCACAATTACTACATCAATTATTCTGTAACATATGGGAAACCGCGACATTTCCGGCCGACTGGATGCAAGGCGTCTAAGTAAAGGTACCCAAAAAGGGTGACCTGACTGTATGCGATAATTGGCGAGGCATCATGTTACTGTGTATCGCTCTTTAGGTCCTCTGCAAGTGATACAATTCTCCGACGGCAGCAAGCAGGATTCCGTACCGGACGATCCTGTGGGGACCATATTGTCACGTTCCGTATCATCCTGGAGCAAATCAATAAATTCCAAGAGTCTCTCTACCTGGTGTTCATTGATTACGAAAAAGCTTTCGACCGTCTCAATCACGGAAACATGTGGTAAGCCCTCAGGCGCAAGGGTCTCCCTGATAAAATCGTCTGCTTCATTGAAGCACAGTACAGGGCATTTTCGAGGGCTGCAAAACGGTGAGTCGATAAGGAGAGCGTCCAACATAGCTCTGGTACTCACAAGTTCCTACCTCATGCTTCCACGGGTCAAGCGATGACAAAGACCGCCAGCTAAGAGTTGTGTGCTTAGCTGGTAGTGCAGCCTGGGCACTGTTGTCCTCGGGTTAAGTACGGTTCCTTTGAATTCCACTAAGAATTTGCATCCTTTGACAGATACGTATTTCGACCTCAACTGTAAGGTCGTCTTCAGTGTCTTGTACTTGACTCGACTCAAGTCAAGTACAAGACACTGAAGACGACCTTACAGTTGAGGTCGAAATACGTATCTGTCAAAGGATGCAAATTCTTAGTGGAATTCAAAGGAACCGTACTTAACCCGATTTTCTTTTTATTTACAGATATTCCCCTAACAAGCCCAGGTTAATCATCATCACTGTTGTCCTTCTGACTTTAGCTAGATTAAGGAGGTATGACCCGAGCGTCTGTTCACCAAGGAGGTGCGGCTCAAACAGCGTCTGTTCTGGCATCCAGCGGCAGAGAAAGAAACGCTGCACCACGCCCAGCTAGATCCAAGGACGTAGCCCCATCAGCGTGGTCGTCCCAGTGTTGGTTGGGACGTTAAACAGAACTGGCACGATGGCCCTCCGGCGAGACAGGAGTGTTGGCGTAGGCCCAATAAGCCACCCGTAAAAATCCCCATTGCGAATAACATAGGAGAAAATACGACTCGATACAATCGGCAAAGACCCACGCAACGAAATAAGGACTACGATTGGAAACTTGGAACATGGAATTGTAAGTCACTAGGTTTTGCAGGATGTGACAAGATAATTTACGACGAACTACAACCCCGCAGCTTTGACATCGTGGCGTTGCAGGAACTTTGTTGGACTGGACAGAAAGTGTGGAAAAGCGGGCATCGAGCGGCTACCTTCTACCGGAGCTGTGGCACCACCAATGAACTGGGAACAGGATTTATAGTGTTGGGCAAGATGCGCCAACGTGTGATCGGGTGGCAGCCAATCAACGCAGGGATGTGCATGTTAAGAGTTAAGGGCCGTTTCTTCAACTACAGCATCATCAACGTCCACTGCCCACACGAAGGGAGACCTGATGACGAGAAAGAAACGTTCTACGCGCAGTTAGAGCAAACATACGATGATTGCTCGCCGCGTGACGTGAAAATCATTGTCGGCGACATGAACGCGCAGGTAGGAAGGGAGGAAATGTACAGACCGGTAATCGGGCGTAACAGCCTGCACGCCGTATCGAATGATAACGGCCAGCGATGCGTAAATTTTGCAGCCTCCCGTGGTATGGTAGTCCGAAGCACCTTCTTCCCCCGCAAAGATATCCACAAAGCCACCTGGAGATCACCCGACCATCAAACAGAAAACCTAATCGACCACGTTCTAATCGACGGTAAATTCTTCTCGGATATAATCAATGTCCGCACATACCGCAGGGCGAATATAGATTCGGATCACTACTTAGTCGCTGTATGCATGCGCTCAAAGCTTTCGACAGTTATCACCACACGTCGAAGTCGAACGCCGCGGCTCAACATCGAGCAGCTGCGTAACGTAGAAGTGGCTCAAGACTACGCGCAGCAGTTAGCAGTGGCCTACCAATGGAAGAGCAGCTTGGCGCAGCTTCACTTGAAGCTGGCTGGAGGGACATCCGATCCGCCATAGGTAGTACCTCGGCTACAGCACTAGGCTTCGCGACTCCGAATCACAGAAACGACTGGTACGACAGCGAATGTGAACAGTTGAAAAACGAGAAGAATGCAGCATGAGCGAGAATGCTGCAACACCGTACGAGAGCGAGTGAGGCACGTTACAGACAGGCGCTGAACAGGCAGAACTAAGTCTTCCGGATGAAGAAACGCTAGCAGGAAGAACCGCGCTAAGGACACACGAAAGTTCTACGAGAAGCTGAACTGCTCGCGCAGAAGCTTCGTGTCACAAGCCGACATGTGCCAAGATAATTACGGGAATATTCTCACGAGCGAGCGTGAGATAGTCGACAGGTGGCGGCAGCATTGCGATGAGCACCTCAATGGCGACGTTGCAAGTACCGAAGGTGGCGTGGTAACAGATCTTGGAGTATGTGCACAAAACGAAAGACTTCCGGCCCCTGACCTCCAAGAGATTGAGGAGGAGGTTGGCCGGTTGAAAAACAACAAAGCCGCTGGAGCAGATCAACTACCAAGCGAGCTTCTAAAATACGGTGGAGAAACACTGGTGAGAGCACTACACTGGGTCATTACTAAGATTTGGGAGGAGGAAGCATTACCGGAGGAATGGATGGAAGGTATCATGTGTCCCATCTACAAAAAGGGCGACAAGTTGGATTGCGGGAACTACCGCGCGATCACACTACTGAGCGCTACCTACAAGATACTCTCTCAAATTTTTTGCCGCCGTCCATCACCGATTGCAAGAGAGTTCGTGGGGCAATATCAGGCAGGTTTTATGGGTGAACGCGCTACAACGGACCAGGTGTTCGCCATCCGCCAGGTGTTGCAGAAATGCCGCGAATACAACGTGCTCACACATCACTTGTTCATCGATTTCAAATCGGCGTATGATACAATCGATCGAGAACAGCTATGGCAGATTATGCACGAATACGGATTCCCGGATAAACTGATACGATTGATCAAGGCGACGATGGATCGAGTGATGTGCGTTGTTCGAGTATCAGGGACACTCTCGAGTTCCTTCGAATCTCGCAGAGGGTTGCGGCGAGGTAATGGTCTTTCTTGCTTGCTGTTCAACATTGCGTTAGAGGGTGTAATAAGGAGAGCGGGGATAAACACGAGTGGGACGATTTTCTAGAAAGTCCGTTCAGCTGCTTGGTTTCGCTGATTATATTGATATTATTGCTCGTAAATTTGAGACGATGGCGGAAACGTACATCCGACTAAAGAGTGAAGCCCAGGCGAATCGGTTTAGTCATTAATGTGTCGAAGACAAAGTACATGATGGCAAAGGGCTCCAGGGAGGAATCACCGCGCCCGCCACCCCGAATTTATATCGACGGTGATGAAATCGAGGCGGTTGAAGAATTCATGTACTTGGGCTCACTGGTGACCGCCGACAACGACATCAGCAGAGAAATTCAGAGGCTCATTGTGGCAGGAAATCGTTCTTACTTTGGACTCCGCAGAACTCTACGATCGAATAAAGTTCGCCGTAACACGAAGTTAACTATCTACAAAACGCTGATTAGACCGGTCGTCCTCTATGGGCACGAAACATGGACCCTAAGTGCAGAGGTCCAACGCGCCCTTGGAGTTTTCGAACGGAAGGTGTTGCGTACCATCTACGGCGGAGTGCAGATGGAAGACGGGACTTGGAGAAGGCGAATGAACTACGAGCTACATCTGCTGCTGAGAGAGCCAACCATCGTCCATACCGCGAAAATCGGGAGGCTACGGTAAGCGGGTCACGTCATCAAGATGTCGGATAGCAACCCGACTAAAATCGTTGGATGTAAACATGGTCAACCCTTCCAGCTTTACGGTAGCTGGGCAATCAGTAGAGAATGTTGAAAGCTTCCAATATCTTGGTAGCCAAATGACGGCCGATGGCGGCACCAAGATCAACATAGTTGCACGGATCAAGAAGGCGAGGGCTGTTTTTGCGAGTTTAAGAAATGTATGTAAAAACAACCAGATCAGTCGACGAACCAAAATCTGAAATTTTAACTCAAACGTGAAATCTGTGCATACGCCAGTGAAACCTGGTGTGTATCAGTGGAGGACACGCAGCGGCTGCAGGTCTTCATCAATAGATACCTGCGGTATATAATTTGGGCATGGTTGCTTCACAATTGGATCCCCAACGTGGAGCTCCATCTTCGATGTCATCAAAAGTCGATAGCGAAAGAAATTCGGGAGCGAAAGTGGAGGTGGGTCGGCCACACTCTACGCAGAGGCGGAATGAAATCTGCATGCATGCGATGGGTTGGATCCCAGCAGGACTGACCCAGAGGCTCATGGCGGCGCAGCCTCAACAACGAAATCAAGCAAGTCGACTGTAATTTGACCTGGCCACAGGTCAGGCGATGGCTGGCAATCGCCCAGGATGGAGATCTTTCAATTAGGCCCTCTACATCACGTCGGGTGCCTAGGACTGAAAAAAAAATGAAATGGTGAAAGACAACCCCCTCTCCCTTCGTGGCCACACACAGTTTTCGAAATTTGTATGGAACGTAGACTTCGACCAGACCCACACCCTGAGTTATAAGTAAACTTTAGCAAAGAAATAAAAATCTAGATAGAGAAGGAGCTCAACAACAAATTTTATTTTATTTATCTTTGTGTCCACTCCAGTATCAAACTCCCCATTAAATTTAGTCGAAACCTAATACCCAATGCCTCCCTCACACCCATAAAACAAACCAAAAAAGCCATCAAATGACTGCGACGACAATGACACGCTGAATGACGCGACAATCCGTCCATCATCGCCGGTGGAGGAGAGCCGTTCGTTCGTGCATCACCGCTCGCTCCGTTGGTCGTCGTTCGCTATCCAGGCCCAACACAAAACTCGTCAAGCGACACAAAAATAAGCGCACGGACGGACGGGACGGACAGACGGCACACACCACTGAACTGAAACCCGAACCTAACCTAACAAAATAAAAATTGAGACAGGTTCGTTGACCTTCCCGGGTATTTTTCTTTCGTCTTTTGTGTGTATACGCTTGTATTTCGCCTGGCTTCAGCGCACCTCGCCGCTACGCTCCCTCTACACACGCCCTGGATCTTCCTCGTCCATTGCGCACACACCTCCTCTTCACCGGCTGCCTAACCTTCCTCGCCTAACCGTTTCTGCCGGTTTCTTAATTCCTCTTTCTGGCCATGGCCTGCTGCTGCCGCTGCCGCCGCTTAGTTTGGCATGGACGGACGGGACGGTGCTCGTTCTCGTTCATATATTTATTTTTTTAGACTGTGCCGCTGCCACACTCCTCCGCCATGCTCGGCCACTGCTCGTTCCTCCTTCACTTCTCGTTCTCCGAATCTTCCTAGTGGGTACGAACGTCTTCTTCTGCTGCGTGGCCGTTCGTTTGTCGCCAACCATATCATTTTGTGTGCTCTCCGTGCTTCATTTCCAGGCCAACCGATGATGTTAGAGACCGATTTGACCACTACTCGCACTCCTCCATTTCTTGGGGCAGGTCCAGGCAGAAGAAAAAGAAGAAGGGCGGACCGGAGGCGGAGGCCATTATTCACAGAAATCCATTACTATTTCCTTCTTTCGGCTGCTTCTATTTGGCGGGTTTCTTTTGGCTCTATTTTTTCGTTCATTTCATTCGTTTGTTGAGTTTTTGTGTGTGAGCGAACGGTGCCGCCGATGAAATGTGAGTGATGGACCGAAGTGAACGTTCGATTACGAATGGACGGGTGCGGGGTGCGGGTGCGTTAGGTTTTCGAGGAGCATGGCTTTGTCTTTGGATTTTCGAGCGATTTATCGAATCTCAATACAGTATTTATCGACGTTTGACCATTTCAGGTATTGTTGAATAATGTACATTTTTCGGAATACATATAAGAACATATTCATATAATTATTGAATGACAAATGGACGATTTTCAACCGACAATGAATGTGCGATGAAACGAGAATGACAAAGGAACACTCTTCTTGTGACATGTCACTGTCACTGAAATGTGACTTACCGACGTTTGAAATGTGCAAGAACCTGTGTTTTCCGCGTCATGATCCTAGTCCTTGGCCTCCTTTCGTAGGACAGCCGGGGACAGGGGCTGGTGATGAGGAGAAGGTCACCGATGTGGAACTTGCGGGGATAGCAAATTCCCTTAGCGTTGGTACACGGACAGAAAAGCGTTCACATTGCATTGAAACTAAAATAATGTTTATAGTTTCAAACAGATTTGCTAATTTAAAATCCATGTGAAATTATATTTGATTTAACAATCCAGTGTTTAATGGCGACTCTTGTGGAAATTAATATATTACTACTTTGTTTCTAAGTCAATTTAACTGAGAAATCCCTCGGCATCGAATAGGATTGTAAAAACCACAATATTAACATAAAATCAAGCAGAGTATTTTGATGAAAATGTTTTACTGATGAATCCCTCGGTCACTTCTGTCAAACCAAGCAGAATGTTTTGTTTTAAAAAGCATTTACAACTTTTCTAATGCTGGAAAATGGATAGTTTTCAAGTTATGCAAAGTTATTGTACATGAAAAGCATAATTGAAAATTAATTTAAATTAGTGCGGCATGCCTTAGACAAGGTAAGACCTTTGTGAAAAGTTGGAAATTTGATTAATCAGGAGATTTCCTGATTTTTCTGTGACAACATTTTTTCTCTCTTTTTTAATATAACTAATAACAACCCATGCATGTTGTTTTCTAATGAAAATATTTTTGAAAGTTAAAGTTAGCTGTTTTTGAAAGTACCATAATATCGTAGATGTCAAGCTTGACATCCCACATCAAAAGCCAGAAAATATTGTTATTTCAATCAGATTTCCGATTGAGGAACAATAAAACAGGATTGTTGAAACAATCATACAGGATTGTAAAAACAATCATACATTCTCATTGCGGCCAAAACAATGTCAAATTCCTTTTGAATTTACGTCGAATATGTTTATTTTTACCGTAGATTTTTCTGCGTGTATGATATCAAACTCGTTACTAAATAAGTTATAAAACTTAGGCCGATGCAAATACTATTCTTTTATGTCCGAGACCTCTCCATCAGGTACGAGGGGGGGGGGACAAAAATAAATAAGGAACAAAAAAAAAACCTATTAAAAATTTAAAAATTATTAACACTATCGAAATAGTTATTTGTGTAACGAGTTGCGAAAAGTTGATTTTTTCAGCACGAGTCGTACATTTATCCAACGAGGCTTGCTGACTCTGACGTAAGAAATATTTTCAAATGATCGAAGAATACTATATTCAGCTTTTAATTCATTCTAAGAGATTTAAAGTCGCAAGATAATCGAACTTTAGTAATTTCTATATTATCAAATACGACGAGCTTTGATTTCCACCTATAATTCATATACTGTTCTACTTTAATTGTTTTCGGAGTACGGTTTTGAAATCAACACGGGTATTTGAAAAAGTTTGATCGTCGATAGCAATGCGTGACTTTTGTTTTGTTTTTTTAGCATAGAAACTGAAGAATTTTTAGAATGCTCAACAGTTTTGCAGAAAATTTTTGGGATATTGGAAATATTGTACAGATTATTACAACTTTTCTGGAAATTTTGTTTTAATTCCTCCGATTTTCCCTGGATTCTAGAATTATGTCGAATGTTCCCCCTGGATTCTACAAGGATTCCGCCAAAAATTTTGCTGTTATTTCTCCTGTACTTCCTCTGATGTTTCCTACAGGACTTTCACTAGAAATGTTTGCAATATTTTTTTCTAAAATTCCTCTATTTATTTCTCTAATGATTCCGTCAAAAACTCCTTTTGTGTTTGTCAAGTGACTTTGTCATAAAACTCTTCCAGAAACTCGTCGACAGATTTGATCTTAACTTTTCTATAAATTGCTTCAAAAATATTCCAGAAATTTCTCCGAGAGTTCTTCGACGGAATTTTTCATGGGTTTTCGAAGACCCCTCTACCTTCGGAATTTCTAAGAAAAGAGACGAACCAGCCAAGGGCTGAAAGTCTCTTTAAAAAAGACAAATCAATCAAATCAATCTAAGAAATTGCGCCAGGAGTTCTCTTGAAGACTTCTCCAGGGATTTATCGAAACGTTCCTCCAGAACTTCCATGTGCTTATCCGAAAATTATTTAAGGAATTCGTAAAAGGAGTCGTTCAGAAATTTCCTTCTAACCTGAATACAAAAATGGAACAACACAAAGGGACAGGTCATAATCGTCGATTTTTTTTTTATTCTTAACCACTTAACCTAATTTACAGCTCTATTGTCCACTAGGGCACTACGTGAGCGATTTCAATTGACAGCTGTACCTACAGTATTGTACAGAGCCTAGATGTATTCTATTATACTTTATCGAACTGATTGCCTTTCTGCTGCTTTCACTTTTCTACTCTACATGGTAAAATGATGAGCACAAGGATGATAGGTGGCCGTTGTTCCTTTCCAGTCCGATTGGGGGTCCATTATGAGTAGCAATTCGCCGATGTCCAGGTATCCAGGTCCGTTTGAACCATGGGGCTCAGAAGAGGGTCAGTGTCAGCCGCTCTCGGTGAAGAGCAACTGACGAAAAATTACAAGTGCCGGGGCTGGGAATCAAACCCATGACCATCCGCATATGAAGCAAACGTGTGACCAACTACGCCACGGGCCCCGGCTATAATCGTCGAATTGTTGCTGTGATTTCAAAATTTGTTACTGTTGTATTATTGCTGATAAGTTGATCAATAGTACAACAAAATATGTTATTTAAATGTAATTTAGTTAATGTATATCAATAGCTTGATTATAACAAAATGAGATTGTCCTACAAAATCTGTTATGGAAAAGCTATGCCTTGTTAATTTAATAATAACAAAACAAGATATAAAAACAAGTTATGTGATTACGTAGTTATTAACTTGGTATTCTCCTCTGCTCGGGTGTAGCCTTGATATTTGTGTTTCATTAGCTAAAAACAAAATGGACGGGCAGAACTCAATGTGTGGAGAAATGATTGATTTGTACAACTGTGTTTTACTAGCAATAGTCAAATCGTTTTTTAATCGACATAGAATACCATACTTTTTGACTATTTTCTTGATGACATTGTCGATGTGAGCGTCAAACTTTAGTCTGTCATCAATAATCACGCCAAGATATTTAATTTCGCGCACGCGATCAATTGTCCCACTATCAATTTCTACAGAGACTTCATAGTTTACTCGATTCCGCGAAATGACCATAAATTTAGTTTTACTTATGTTCAATTTCAACTGTTTGTACTTCAACCATTTACTCAGAGAACGTAAATCTGCATTCGTCTGTGAAACGGCTTCCCCTAGATCTTTGGCTGCAATGAATATAACGGTATCATCAGCAAAAAGATTAATATCGCAAAATCGTAAGATTCGTCGCATGTCATTTATATACATAACTAGCTGACCCAGCAAACCTTGTATTGCCCATTTTAATTGTTGCTCTTGTACAGTTTTTCTAATGTTTTTATTATTTTCTTAACTTGTTCTACATATGAACATAACCACCATGAGGACAAATTGAACCGCTCAAAAATCTAGTTGATCATTTCATTAAATAATAAGTTGTATGGCTCCATAGAGTATGTAAACTCATTTGTATAAACATCGGAAGCCCGGCTCCAGAGGCACGTCATCTTTCATTTGGTACATTTGTCGCAGATAAAGAATGCTGTTTGGTGGTTTGGTTGCTAATCAATTTTTTATCAATGTAACTTAAACGGACAACTCGACCATAGAATTTACAGTTCAACTGCCATAAACTACACAATAGCGCCACTCGAAAGAAAAACCTTCGATAAAAAGAAGGAAACATTTAGGTATGTTGTAAATTTTAGCAGTTGGTCCGTAAAGAAAATGGAACAGTCTGACTTGAAAGTTATCTGTATGGGAGCCTCCCCGAGCAGAGTAAAATAGCTCAATAATAGCATATTTTGATACGGAGATCAAAAAGTGATATTTGTTTGTTTGAGATAAGAGATAAAAGTACTGAAAATAATATCTCAATTTTACTCCTGGAACATCATCATCATATCACATTTAGTTCTTGCTAAGATCTAACCAATAGCAGTGAGCTATTTGATTGATCTTCAAATATCAAATTTTGATATTGGTTAGATGGTTCAAGAACAAATTTTTGCTATTATTTTCAGTACTTTTACCTCTTATCTAAAAAAAAAACCATATCACATTTTGATCGTCAGTACTTGACCTCTACTCGGGTCACGTTCCAAAACAACGCAAAGGTCTCACACCAAGCTAAGAACCTTCCCCGGCCCAAAAATATCTACCTACAAACTTTCACACCGATCGGATAAGTAGTTTCCGAATGCATAAGGGTCAGACAGACAGACAGACAGCGCGAGTAACGAATTCCTAGAGAAATTCCCAGAGGTATTTCAGGGGTAATTCAATGAAGAATTCTTTAGTGGAATCCCTGAAGGTATTCCTGGTAAATTCCTTGAGAAATTACTGGTAAATTACTGGGAAAACCTGGTGAAATTACTGGAGGAATCCCTTGAACCAATTCCTGGAGGAATCCCTGGATTCTTGGAATAATGCTTGTATAAACTCCGGGAGGATGATTTCTTGGATAAATTGCCGTTGTAATTTCTGAATGAATTACTGCATTAATGTCTGCAAGAATTCCTGGAGTAATTTCTGCAGGAGCTCCTGGGGTAATTTCTGGGGTAATTCCTGGTGGAATTCTTAAAGGTATTCCTGGAGGAGTCACCGAATCAAATGCTGAAGAAATGCCTGGAAAAATGCCTGGAGGAATCCCTATGAAAATCCCTGGAGGAACTCCTGGAGGAATGCCTGGAGGTATTCTTAAAAGAATTCCTGGAGGAATTCATGAGACGATCCCTAGAGGATTCCCTAGAGAAGCTCCTGAAGGAATGCCTGGAGACATGCCTGTGCCTATTCCTGGAGGAATATCTAGAGAAATTCCTCGAGAAATCCAGAGGAATTTCTGGAAGATTTTCTTGAAGAATCGTTGGAAAACTTTCAGGTAGAATCCCTGGAGAAAACCATTGAAGAATTTCTGGAGAAATTCCTCGAGGAATCCCTAGTGAAATTTCTACAGGAATTTCATGAGGTATCTCCAGAGAAATGCCCGGAGGAATTCTTCGAGGAATCCTTGAGAAATCCTCAGAAGAACTCCTGGAGGAATCTCTGCCTAAAATCCATTAGCAATTTACATAGGAATGTCTGGAGGAATTCTAGGAAATAATCTTAGAAGAACATCTGAATGAATTATTGGAGGAATTATCGGAGGAATTCCTGGAGGATTCTCTGGAATAATCTTTAGAGGAATCCCTGAAGGAATTTTTTTTAAATACCTGGACCAATTCTTGAAGGAATTCCTTGAGGAAATGCTGGTGGGATTCCTGGAGGGATCCCATGAGCCAATTCCTGGTGAAATCTCTGGAGGAATTCTTAGAGCAATAGCTGGAGGAGAAATTTCTGGAAAAAATCCTCAAGGAAACCCTGGAAGAATTCCCGGAAAAAACCCTGGAGGAATTACTAAACAAATTCTTGAAAGAATTTCAAAAAGGATGGAGGATTTTCTGGATCAATTCTTGGGGTGATTCCTGGAGGTATTGTTGGTGGCATTCCTGCAGGAAATGCCTGGATGAAATCCAGAATTCTTGAGGTAAATTCTGCAGGAATTCCTGAGTTAATATCTGCAGGAATTCCTGGGGTAATCCCTGGTGGAATTCTCAAAAGCATTCCTGGAGGAGTCCCAGAATTAAATCCAGAAGGAATGGCTGGATGAATAACTGGAGAAATCCCTATAGAAATCCCTGGAGGAACGCTTGAAGGTATTTCTGAAAGAACTCCTGGAGGGATTCCTGAAAGGATTCGTGGAGGAATTCCAAAAGCAATCCCTAGAGGAACTCCTGAAGGAATTCCAGTAGACATACCTGATGAAATTTCTGGAGATATCTCTAGAGAAATTCCTTGTGCTATCTTCTAAGGAACTCCTGAAGAAATCTCTAGAGAAATCCCTAGAGGAATTTCTGAAGGGTTTTCTTGAAGAATCACTGGATAACTTTCAGGAAGAATCCCTGTAGGAATTCTTTGGCAAATCCCTGAAAGAATTCCTGGAGAAGTTCCTGGATGAACCCCTGATGGAATCTCTAGAGGAATTGCTTGAGGTATATCTAAGGGAACACCTGGAGGAATTTCTAGCGGAATCTCTAGCGGACTTTATAGAGGAATTCCTGGACGAATCCTTGTAGCAATTTTTAGACGAACCCCTGAAGGAATTCACAGAGGAATCCTGGATCAACTCCCGAAGAAATTTCTGGAGGAACCCCAAGCAGAGTGCTTGGAGCTCGAATGAGCCTAAATAAATAAATCATCTGGAAAAAAAAGAGTGCTTGGAGCCATTTTTAAAATAATCCCGAAAGGTTTTGTAGCCTTTGGCCACCTGAAGTTCGTCTGGAGTCCCGTTGCATTCTGGGCTTATAGCAAATAGTTTATCTGGAAGAATCCATGCCTCGTTTTGTCCAGAAGTCCGAGCATCAGACTATGTATTCTGCCTCGAGTCCAGAGGAGTCCAGCGTCGTCTTCGCCGGATCGTCAAGTTTTGAGTGGTGCCAGTTCCTGGGCACCAGTCGACGCCACGACGCTACCACCTATGATACCTGTCACGTCGCATTACCCCCCTGTTGTAGAATAAATAGAAATAAAATAGGTACGAACTATGCGAATTTAACCACTTTTCAGGACCCACATCCGAAAATTTCCCCACACTTACAACGCCCTGGGACCCGGGAGCATAAAAGGCCTTTTGTGCCCTATGACAATTGTTCTACGCATATGGTCAAATCGCAACCGTTACGTAGTTATTGAACTTTCCATGTTTTTGACTCTCATTGCCTTAACTGGCCATAACTTGAAAATGGTCAATCTTATCGCAATTTTTTGACCCTTATTCGAAAGATTATTGAATTTTCTTTCAAATGGCATCTTTGAATCGATTGGCTTAGTTAAATAACTAAGTTTTCTAGAGCAAATTAGCTCAAAATAGCGTGTTTTAATTTGGTTTTGTCAATTATCTTTGAAACATGCGTGAAAAATTAAAATGCTTTATTTGGCAAAGTTGTGGCTCCTGTTCCACTCTACAATTCGTTCTTTGACATCAAACGTTTATCTCTTATCGTTTTCTTGCAATTTTGATTTAAACATCGCATTTCAGGTCAAAAATTTGCAACTGTCAAGGTAAGCACTTTTTTGCGCACTGTGCCGCACATTTAAATCGAAATTGCAAGAAAACGATAAGAGCTAGAAGTTTGGTGTCAAAGAACGAATTGTAGAGTTGAACAGGGGCCGCAACTTTGCTCATGAAAGAATGTTAATTTATTACGTATGTTTCAAAGATAATTGACAAAAACAAATTAAAACACGCTATTTTTAGCTATTTCGCTCTAGAAAACTTGATTATTTAACTAAACCAATCGATTCAAAGATGCCATTTGAAAGAAAATTCAATAATCTTTCGAATAAGGGTCAAAAAATTGCGATAAGTTTGACCATTTTCAAGTTATAGCCAGTTAAGGCAATGAGAGTCAAAAACATGGGAAGTTCAATAACTACGTAACGGTTGAGATTTGACCATATGCGTAGAACAATTGTTTTCAACATTTATGGTCCTCTATCACCCTTCAAAAAGTTTGCACTCACGAACCTAACACCCTGTACATAGATGAATAAAACGGGCCCTAATACACTCCCCTGTGGTACGCCAAGGTTGTTCGCCACGGGACTCGAAATAGGGCTCTGCACGAAAGTCTATCCCTCTCTTTTACTCTTATTGAGATTTTGTAAACAACAAGGCCACGAAATGTCAAAACTCCTTGCAAAATCAAAACAATGCAGTGCCCTATTGAATCATTGAAAGTAGTCCGTTGGGTTCTGTCACACATATAGCTTTCGACCCATGCAGAACCCGCAAATCGAAAGCGCTTTATTGTTTTCAACAACAAGGGTCGAGAAATCGTTTCAAAAGCGTGTTTCAGATCCAAAAAAACAGCAACAATCGTATCTTTACGCTCTAGTTTTTCTTTCCATTTCGCTAGCACCAGATTTAATGCGGTTTCACAGGAATGACCTTCCCGATATCTCGATTGCTCTGGTACTAGCAAATTAAAACTATTTAAATATGATCGAGATAAGAGGGGGCAAAAAGGCCTGCTTTGAGGGTCTCTGTCAGAGTGCCAATGCGAACGCGTGGGGTGACGCCTACAGGATCGTTATGGCCAAGACGAGTGGTGCAATGGCTCCTACAGAGCAATCTCCAGAGATGTTGGAGGGGATCATCGAAGGGCTTTTTCCGCGTCATGATCCTAGTCCTTGGCCTCCTTTCGTAGGACAGCCGGGGACTGGGGCTGACGATGAGGAGAGAGTAACCGATGTGGAACTTGCGGGGATAGCAAAGTCCCTTAGCGTAGGTAAGGCCCTAGGTCCGCGGTGGTAAGCTGGAAAGTACTTATAGGCAGATGTGCCTAAGGGTTGTGAGCGCGTATCGTACCGTGTCACTCGAGGCGCTCTGCGTCATCACTGGCAAGCATGGGAAAACTCATTCGCTCACCCGAATACCGGCGATGCAAAATAGCAAAAAGAACGCCAACAACCCAATACTGAGTGAGAGCACGGCGCACTAAGAACGAAGGCAACACGAACGGCTCGCAACCGACGCCACCGAAGCGTATCAGGAGAGAAACAAATAGAGTGCGAAATGAATCAGCTTGCATCGGTGTATCCGAAAAGAACGTTCGCTCTCTCAACTACCGAGTGGCATTCAGCTGATTGAATCAAAACGCACTCACTGATTCAATTCCCAGTACTGAATGCTTCCACTGAACGTTCCAACATGAATGCTCTCGCACCCGACTCAGAACGCAAACATTCGTTCAATCTTGGTTCGTTCGTCTTCGGCACTCAGATTCGGTAGCGATTCATTCGGCCGTCGTTGATTGCGTCAGCCGGTGCTCGGCGATCAGAAAGAATGGGCAATGAAAGTGGAAAGATTTTGCTTGGCTCGCATCAGATTGTGCGTGCATGTGAGTGAGGGATACGCAATAATTGAATGATTTTTTCCCATCATTGATCACTGGTATGGTGCCTATCGGTAACCTTATTGGGGAAGACATAGAGTGCTTCGAAATGCGCGGGACAAGAGGCATACGTAGGTCAGAGGTCAGGGTGACCTCCATGTAAAAATGGCAGCGCGCGTGGGACAGTTCCTCCAAAGCAAGGTGGACCCATAGGTTGATCCCGAGGGTAGATGGCGCCATGGGGAAGTAACATTCCGCCCGACTCAGGTCCTTTCAGGCCATGGCTGCATCCGACAGTATCTACATCCTTTCGGTAATGCGGGTTCTCCCAAATGTCCGGTTTGTGCTGATTTAGAGAAAACAGCGGAACACGTTTTGTTCGTGTGCCCGCGCTTTCGCATATGCGGGGAGGACACAACTCCGAACAACCGTGTCCCAAAGGATGTGTTAGGATGAGTCTGGCTGGAATGCCGTTACAACGGCTATCACCCATATCGTCTTGTAGCTACAGATTAGGTGGCGCGTAGACTCGGAGAATGGCTAGTTCAGATGCTATACAAGAGGTGACCCAGGGGTTCGGAATCGGCTACGTAGCTCATACCGGTGACCTGTGGTCGAAATCGACCCTTACAGCGATTAAATAAGTGGCCATGGGGAGAACATCTTGGTAGCGTTGCTGTCATGGCGTCGGTCTACTGGGTTGAATCCGAGCCCTTGATTGAAAAGGGGTCCTCGGTAAAGTCGGTTCCGATTTTATCTTGATTCAATTTTAGCGCGTTCTTCTGGTATCGAGGCATGTTTCTGTCATCCTTTATATGCAGTGGTAATGCATTGCACTGGCAGGCTCCATAGTATAAGAAACACTTTTTTCCAGCTTCCGTTCTAGGATGACTGATGAAATTCTCTTAACTCTAAAAAAATCCTCACGGTGCAGGAAGCATTCTTTATAATGTATTTTTTTATTATCGAATATGTCCAATCCCGTTCACTCGCCAAATGTTGCGCGTGCCACTTTCTTTTTCCAAACAGCCAATTTAGTTGAGTACACTTTGCTTTGTTGGGGAAAGGAGTTTCCAAACAATCCGCTGATCGGCGGCGGCAATGCCGTAAGTGATCCCATCAAATCCCGAAGCACCACCAATCGAATTTCGCCAATTGAAATCCAATCAAAACAAGGTATCACCCGTCTCGTCTCTTCTCTACTTCGCAGCCAAATCGAGCATCAAATCGCACTCACTTTTATGAATGTACCCAGGACCCAGGCATCCGAATCGTTCGCTGAAACAATCATACCCATTGATTGATTGCGTTTTCGCCGTCCTAGTGCCTTCGGGCTGATGCTTCAATCGCGCGACTCCGAGTGAGTATGTAGGTACTCAATGTGTAGTGTATGCAGAATAGATAAAATTTTATAAATTGTATAAATCACGTGTCTATCTATCTGTGCGCTGCACACGGAATGGCGTTTCCGCTGGCAATCTTTCCCATCGGAACGTTGCGTTGCGTTGTTCTGTGGGGAACACTTTTTTACGAGTTCGGTGCGCTTGTCCCAGGGCTGCAATGCTCAACATGTTGTTGTTGGATATGGCAATAAAAAGCCTATCCTTTTTCTGTTTTGCTTGGGGAGAGTTTTCCGAATGATACTTTGTTGCTTTACGGGAACAAGTAATGGAAAACATGTGACAGATGCTTTTTTGAGGACTGACTCAACGTTGATGTTCCGATGGAAATATAACATAGTGTCTTGATCGAAAAGGTTTCATAAATTTTGAGAATTGTTTTGCAAATGAAGACGCTCCACATCGCTCTCCATCTTCTGTCGACGCCCAAAGCTCATCAGATCACGCTTTAATTGGTCCTTCGGTCGTGCTCTCCGCGTCAGTGGTATCATCGAGATTACTTCAAGTTACTGAATGAGTTACCAGCTCTTGAGATATAAAAGTTTCTTACACTCTGTCAAAAACAGGCAATTTTCAGATTAAATTACGACCTGATAAGTTGGAAAATACAGTTAAAAAATATCAGAATCTCACCTGAAATTTCTCTAAGTATGTTTTTAAAATCTTTCGCGGACTTTTCCACATTTTTTTCAAAACTTTTCGTCAGATATTCTCCCTGGGATTTCTTGAGAAATTTCCCTTAATGAGATTGCTTCATAATGTACAAGGATTCCTTTGAGAAATCTTCTGTTGATACTCTTGAAAATATCTTCACGGTTTCCTTCAGAAATAACTCCTGGAATTCGATCTTAAAATCAACCAAGGTTTAGGTTTAACAGTGGTTTGTACAGGAATTCTTCCAGGTTTTTTTTAGGAAATTTCTCCAAGGCTTCCTTTAAACATTCCTTCAAGAATTTCTCCTGAAATTCCCCCAAGCATTCATCTATGTGGATTGACATATGTTTCCTCTGAAACTGCACCAGGAGTTACTTAGGGAAAAATCTGTTTAGGAAATCCCTCAGAAATTTCTTCAGGAATTATTCCAGATTTTTTTCACAAGGGTTCGGAAGTTCTTTTATATTTTTTCAGTGCTTCCTTCTGCAAATTTTGCAGAGATTCCTTCGAAAAATCGTACAGCTATATCTTTAAGAAAACTACCAGAGATTTGTAAAGGGATTCCATTGAACAATCACGCAGGAATGTGTTCAGAAATTTCTTTAGGTATTCATCCTAAAAAGCATGCAAGAATTCCTCTGGAGATACTTGTATTAGTACTTTTAGTGATAATGGGCTGGAACTAGCCCATAGATTCTTGCTGAAGTTCATAAGAGATTTTGTCAGAATTTTCTTAAAGAATTTTTCCAGAAATTTTTCCTATATAGATAAAACTAAGAATTTCAAGATTGTTAAAAATATCAGAATTCCGAATTTTCAAGAAATTTTTACAATAGTTTTTTTTATTCAGGGATCCTTACAGAAGCGGAGCTAAGTGTTGGCAACCCGAATCAGCTTGTTCGGTACCGGTGGTTCAGTACCACCCGCTGCTTCTATTATCAGCGATAGGGCAATGATAGGGAGAATTGTCTAGTAATGTTACACGAAAATCGCTACAATATTGAGTCAATTAAAATTTGTTGAATTCCTAAACTGCCCTCACTCGCATAACAGTCCCATTTGCAAAAAGTAGGAATTGAGAAAACGGCATTTGAAGTTTAAAAACTTGTTTCTATATAAAACTTTGAAAAATCATCAATATTTGGAAAATGATTGTAACCTAAATCTACAAAACACATGCAAAAATCAATGAATTAGACCAGATATCTTCAAAAATATCTCCAGAGACTTTTTTAGAGTTTCAGAGTTTTTCTCAAAAAAAAAAAAACAGCAAGCGATTTTCTTTAAAAGTTCTTCCAATGAGTTTTTAAGAAACTCCTTTGAAAATAACTTTCAAGATACTACAGTTATTCCATCGGAAATTCTCCTGAGGGTTCCTCCAAGAACTTCTTAAGGAATTCCGTCGAAGATTTTCGCCAACATGTCAAAAAAAGGAATTGTTTTTAAATTTCCTCTTGTTCAGATTTTTTTTCAGAATCGCACAAAAAATAACAGTAACATTCCTTAAAAGAATCCCTGAAGAAATACCTGCGGATTGTCTGAAGAAATTTATCGAAAAATACATGCTTATATCATTAGGGTTTCCTAGAGGTAGTTTATTTTAATTTTTATTATTTTAGGGATTCCTGGACCAAAACTCCTGAAGGATTTTCTGAGTTTTCTCTTGGCGAAATGCTCAAGATACCTTATTAATTCCTAGAAAAAAAAATCATGTGAAACTTCTGTAGACATTCTGAAAGTTACTCCAAGCAAAATTTGTTTGAGAAATTTCTGGAAGTATTCCTGAAGAAATCCACAGAGGAACTTTCAAAAAAATCTCTTTAACCTTCCGAAGGTGTTCAAAAAAAGTTACGTTTAAGGTGTTCGGGTCATATTGACCCGGATTTGGTACAACGATTTCACAGTAATTTCTCAATAAAATAATAAAGTTTTGTTACTCAAAATTATCGTTAGGGCTTAAATTTTGTGGATCCGGCTCAAAACTAAGGTACGGTAAGATGTGGCCACTTGGAACCGATGCCAGAGGGGCCATGGTTTGGCCATTTTCGCAGGAGAGTATTTTTCGCAATAAGTTATGCGAAATGCAGCTGATTTGAATGTTTAGAGAGCTAAATTCACCGGAAAAAGCAGCCTCAAACTGCCCCAACTACTAAGCTAACTGACCAGATGAGTTTTGGCTATCAGGTGGCCACGGGACTTAATCTTGAGGCCTCGGAACGACTTCCCGGAGACCCCCGATAGGTGACCATTTTACAAATATGGTGAATCCATGCCGTGCGACATATCAAAAGCTGCAGAATTTTTTGGAGAATACATCAGTGACCATGTCAGAAGCCAGAAGCAAGATTGACCACTTGGTGGTTCCGGAACCGATTCCCGGGACCCCGGAAATGTGGTCAATTCTCACAGTTTGTATGACCTTGCCGTATGACACATCAAAATTAGCAGAATTTCATGGATAATTCAAACCAGCAACTGAAGACAACATTGTCCGCTTAGTGGTCCCGGAACCGGTTCCCAGGGCCGGTTCCGAGGACCCCGGAAATGTGGTCAATTCTCGATTTTTTTTACTATGTCGTGCGACATATCTAAGTTTGCAGAATTTTGTTGCGAACATATCAGTGGCCACATCAGATACGAAAAGCAGGATTGGCCACATAGTGGTCCCGGAATAAGTTCCCGGGAACCGGCTCCCAGGACCCCGGAAATGTGGCCAATTCTCGCAGTTTGTATGACCTTGCCGTATGGCCCATGAAAATTCTTGAAATTTCATAGATAATTCATCAGTTATCAAACCAACAACAGGAAACAACATTGTCCGCTTGGTGGTCCCGGAACCAGTTCCCAGGGCCGATTCCGAGGACCCCGGAAATGTGGTCAATTCTCGATTTTTTTTACTATGTCGTGCGACACATCTAAATTTGCAGAATTTTGTTGCGAATGTATGAGTGGCCACATCAGATACGAAAAGCAGGATTGGCCACTTAGTGGTCCCGGAACAGGTTCCCGGGACCGGTTTTCAAAACCCCGGGAATGTGGTCAATTCTTGCATTTTCTATAATCAGTTGTCTGATGCATCAAAATTTGCAGAATTTTGATGCGAATACATCAGTGCCCACATCAGATATCAGAGGAAGGATTAGCCCCTTGGTGGTCTCGGAACCGATTCCCAGGACCCCGGAAATGCGGCCAATTATCGCAGTTTGTATAACCTTGCCGTATGGGACAACAAAATTCGCAGAATTTCATAGATTATTCATCAGTCATCAATCCAGCAACTGAAATCAACATTGCCCGCTTGGTGGTCCCTGAATCGGTTCCCACGACCGGTTCCCAGGACCGGTTCCGAGGACCTCGGAAATGTGATCAATTGAAATTCTTGAATTGTTTGTACACTATATCGAAATTTGCAGAATATTGATGCGAATATATCAGTGATCAAGTCGAATATCAAAAGCAGGTTTGGCCACTTGGTGGTTCCAGACTCTGTTCCAGAGGCTCCGAAAACGTGACCAATTTTGGCATTTTATATGACCATCTCGTGTGGCACATCAAAATTTGCAGAATTTCATTAAAAATCATCAGTTCTAAAACCTACTAAGGGAAGCAACATTTCCACCTAGTGGTCATGGGATCGGTTCCCCGAACCCCGGAAAATATGAATTCCCGCATTTTCTATGAGCCATAATCCGCCCGATACATAAAAAGCTGCAGAAACTTTATGTGAATACATCATTGCTCACATCAGATATTACAGGCAGGATTAGCCACTTGGTGGTCCTGGAACCGGTTCCCGAGGCCCCGGAAATGTGACCAAATCCCTGATTTTGTATGACCCTGCCATGTTCCAGTTATCAAACCAGCTATTGAAGAGAACATTGTCCTCAGAGTAGTCCCTGAACTGGTTCCCTGGCCTTCTAGCATTATGCATATACCACAATTTCCAGGCTCTTTGGAGAATGCATAAGTTTTCGAGTCAGCTACGGGAAACAACATTGTTCACCTGGTAGCCCCAGAATATGAGGACCTCGGATATGTAGTTAATTTTTTTACTGACTATGGTAATACCATGTAACATATCGAAATTTGTAGAATTATCGGGCGAATACATTAGTAACCATGTCAATTGTCAAAAACAGGCTTGGCCACGATACCGGAAGCAGTTCTCTAGACCCCTATAATGCGAGTCCCTAGAAGCGCCGTAAATTTTCACATTTCGTATGACTGCATATGGTAAATTTTCACATAGCGTATGGTAGGGTATATCAGTTATCAAGCTATTGGAAACAATATTGTCCACCTGATTCGAGGAACCAGTTTCTCGGCGATTGCAATCATCACTTCCCTCTCCATGGGCGAAACTACGGATTTTTGATAGGGGGTGCACTACAAACAAATATTCATTAGTTCATCCATTCATCATTCATCGCCTCATATCTTACTGCAATGCATTAAAATTCTACGGGGTGCCTGGCACCCCGGTAGTTTCGCCTCACAGATAAAAATAATGAGATTTACACGTCATGTAAACTTCATTTTACTCATGTAAACTTAATGTTATGATGGTTTACATGATATATCATGTAAATTTGTGTTATATGTCATGTAAACTCTGAGAGTCATGCTGAATTACATGACATATAATGGAAGTTTACATGATATTTCATGAACTTTACATGATATGTCATGTAAACTTCTATGATATTCCACGCTCCAATTATGTGCATCATATGTCACAGAATTTTGCACTCTTTTTTCGATCTGTGTTGGAATTAATAGAAAAATTTCTCATACACTGTCTGAAAAACATTGTCTGATTAGAACACAAAATAGAAATACCTGAAGTAAGTTTTGTAAAATAAAAAAAAAAAAACAGACAAACCTGAATGATTTCTTCAGAGAAACACTGAAAAAAAAAATAATTTAAGGAATTTTAATCTAAATTGTTGTCTAAACTGGATAACCTTCTGCAGGTATACATTGATGAATTACTTGAAAAAATCTTTAAAAAATGCCTAGGATTACATTCTGGAATAACATCCGCGGAGGAACACCTGAGAGAAGCTTTGGGAAAATGTTTGAATTTTCTCATGAAAATTATTCGAAAGAACCGCTGAAAACAGGTCTGAATATATTCTAAGCAATCCTTGGAGGCAGTTCTGGAGAAACCCCTGGAGGAGTTTCCAGAAGAATCGTCTCAGAATTTTATAGTTTATTTTTTGAATAACTGCCTGAGAGAATCTATGAATATATTAAGTCATACCTGAATGAAACTATTGATAAATTCATTCATTCATTTATTTAGTTAACATCAAACTCATGATAATACTGAATCAACAATTTGCCGCCGTAATACTCGATTTGCAGCTGCAGCTCTCCAACGTCGGTCACGCCCAACACTCGCAAGATCACGCTCCACCTGGGCCCCCCATCGTGCTCTCTGCGCTCCACGTCTTCTTGTACCAACCGGATGGTTAGCAAACACCAGCTTTGCGAGGTTGTTGTCCAGCATTCTTGCAACATGCCCTGCCCATCGTATCCTTCCGGCTTTGGCCACCTTCTGGATGCTGGGTTCGCCGTAAAGTGCAGCGAGCTCGTGGTTCATCCTTCTCCGGCACACACCGTTCTCCTGTACGCCGCCGAAGATCGTCCTTAGCACCCGTCGCTCGAAAACACCAGGATTTCGTGAAGATCGTACCCCGGCTGTTTAGCCCGGCTCGTCGCATAATACCTTCCAGGGCGATGTTGAATAGTAGGCAGGAAAGTACATCATTAATCATTAATCCATCAGAAATCCTTACGCTGTTCTGCACACCGCCCATCGTTGCTCTTATCAGTCTAGTCAGCTTCCCGGGAAAGCTGTTCTCGTCCATGATTCTCCATAGCTCTGTGCGGTCGATACTGTCGTATGCCGCTTTGAAGTCGATGAACAGGTGATGTGTTGGGACTTGGTATTCACGGCATTTCTGGAGGATTTGCCGTACGGTGAAGATCTGGTCCGTTGTCGACCGGCCGTCGATGAAACCGGCTTGGTAACTTTCCACGAACTCATTTGCTTTAGGTGAAAGACGACGGAAGATGATCTGGGATAGCACTTTGCAGGCGGCATTCAAAATGGTGATCGCTCGAAAGTTCTCACACTTTAACTTGTCGCATTTCTTGTGGATGGGATAGATTATCCCTTCCTTCCACTTCTCCGGTAGCTGTTCGGTTTCCCAGATCTTGACTACTGACTGGTGCAGACAGGTGGCCAACTTTTCCAGGCCCATCTTGATGAGTTCTGCTGCGATACCGTCCTAACCAGCCGCTTTTTTGTTTTTGAGCTGGTGGATGGCATCCTTAACTTCCCTCAGCGTGGGAGTTGGTTCGTTCCCGTCCTCTGCTGCACCAACATAGTCATATCCTCCACTGCCTTGGTCCTCCGTGCCTACATTCTCTTCGCCATTCAGGTGCTCGTCGAAGTGCTGCTTCCACCTTTCGATCACCTCACATTTGTCCGTCAGGAGGCTCCCGTCCTTATCCCTGCAGATTTCGGCTTGCGACACGTAAAGCCTTTGCGGGATGCGTTGAGCTTCTGGTAGAACTTACGTATTTCTTGTGAACGGCATAGCAGTTCCATTTCCTCGCACTCCGCTTCTTCCTGGTGGCGCTTTTTCTCCCGGAAGAGACGGGTCTGCTGCTTCCGCTTCTGTCTGTATCGCTCCACATTCTGTCGGGTTCCATGCTGCAGCATTACCGCCCGCGCTGCATCCTTCTCCTCCAGAACCGCTCTGCACTCCTCGTCGAACCAATCGTTTCGTCGACTCCGTTCTACGTACCCGATAGAGCTCTCGGCTGCGTTGTTGATGGCTGCTTTGACTGTACTCCAGCAGTCCTCTAGAGGGGCCACATCGAGCACACCCTCGTCAGGCAACACTGCCTCGAGATTCTGCGCGTATGCGGTGGCGACATCCGGTTGCTTTAGTCGCTCTAGATCGTACCGGGGCGGCCGCCGGTACTGTTCATTGTTAATAACGGAGAGTTTTGGGCGCAGTTTAACCATCACCAGGTAGTGATCAGAGTCGATATTAGCGCCACGATAGGCCCTGACGTCGATAATGTCGGAGAAGTGCCGTCCATCAATCAGAACGTGGTCGATTTGCGATTCCGTTTGTTGTGGTGATCTCCAGGTGTAACGATACGGGAAGCTGTGCTGGAAAAGGTGCTACGAATGACCATGTTCTTGGAGGCGGCGAAATCGATGAGGCGTAAGCCATTTTCTTTCGTCAGTTGGTGGGCGCTGAACTTTCCAATCGTCGGTCTGAATTCCTCCTCCTGGCCTACCTGAGCGTTTAGATCCCCTATAATGATCTTGACGTCGTGGCTTGGGCAGCGGTCGTACTCGCGTTCGAGCTGCGCGTAAAATGCGTCTTTGTCATCATCAGTGCTTCCGGAGTGAGGGCTGTGCACGTTTATTATGCTGATGTTGAAGAATCGGCCCTTGATCCTCAACCTGCACATTCTTTCATCGATCGGCCACCAACCGATCACGCGCCTCTGCATATCACCCATCACGATGAAAGCTGTTCCCAGCTCGCGTGTGTTGCCGCAGCTCTGGTAGATGGTATGATTACCTCTAAACGTTCGCACCATGGATCCTGTCCAACACACTTCCTGCAGCTCTACGATGCCGAACCCGCGGTCCTTCAGTAGATCGACGAGTATGTGGGTGCTCCCAATCACACTGGGCCACGAGCGGGATCTAGCAAGTAAAAACCTCTAGCGTTTTGGGAGTGCATTTTTTGAGTTGGTGTCTTCGGAGACTTGTATTTATTTTACCTGTACTTCTATGTGATGAAGAAATTTAGTTGGTAATTTTGCCGCATAGGTGGCGCTGCGATACTAACTTTTGTGTTTTACGTCCTAGAGGTTTCCCGTCCTCTGCAAAGTTGCAGAGCGTTCAAAAATAATAAAAGTCGCCGAAGGCACCAAAGTTGTGTGACTTCAAATAACAAAGTTATACTAAAAATAGTAAAATTTACGTGAAAATCACGTTTTCATTACTATTTTGAATGTTATTTGCAAATTTTTCAATTTTAACACTTTACACGTGTTAATCAAAGTGGCCTGCGTCTGATAATTCCAACTTTACAATTTGTTGGGAATTTTAAAATGAGTTTTTGGGCAAAATAGTAAAAACCACTATGATTTTTACTAGCAGTTTTTTCAAAGAATTGCAAATTTCGGCAAAATTTGATGCTTGCTTCAAAATATACCACTCAAGATCTATTAAATCTGAAAGTATGCCGGAGGTATAATTCAGTGTTTTTGAGATATCTTGTTTTTAAATATTGATGTTTTTATACCTAAATTATTTTGAAAGAGAAGTAATTCTTTATTCCGAAGTTGTCCTGCCAGTAGATACTCACGGATCACTTTTCAATTAAGAGTTTTTTGTTTACCCAACGCCTTGATTACTTAAAATTGACGTTTTGTGTTAAATTGTTTTGTGCATTAATTTATTGAACCAACAGTGCTCATATATTTATTAATCTATTGAAAGAAAGAAATTGAGGGGGTCAGAAGCAGAGGGGTGTAAGTGACCAAAACCTGTTTTTGAGATAATGAACAAAAACTTTGACATCTTATAAAAAAATCAACAATATTCGAAAAAGTTTGGATTCGCCCCGAACACTCTACTATCAAGTAACTCCACCATCTGAGACGGAAACAGACATTAAATACGCTGTTTTCTGCAGATAGGAAAATTTGATTTTTTGGGTTAGTGTCACTTACACCCCTTTACCACCAAACTGTTGACTTACACCCCTTTGGCACCAAATAAGTTCTCAATAGGCCATATACTCTGCATGAAGACTCAAGTATTACTATGAATAAAATTGTCCCTAAAATGTTTAAGGGCTTGTTCATAAACTACGTAGACTTTGAGGGGGTGAAGGGGGGGGGGGTCTGGTGAAAGTCTACGGTCCTTACAAATTTCGAAAATTTTGTATGAACAAAAGTCTATGAAGGGGGAGGGAGGGTGGTCTGAGGTTGCCAAAATCAAGTCTACGTAGTTTATGGACAGCGCCTAATTTCGTTTTAAATGAATAATGCAAGCAACCATGTTGATGTGGAAGCATTATTACTTTTCTGAATTCAGAAATCAGATGAAGTATTGACAAATTAAGAAAAAGCCCTTAATTTAACCCTAGTGGGATGTTGGGCTTATTATGACCCAGGCTTCCTGAACAAACACTGCGCTATCGTGATGCGTCCAGCGTAACATTTTTTAAAATACACAAACATAAAACCTTAGTCTTAGTGACCATTTTGTCGGATCATTGTTATGTTAGTAAGGACCTACAATTTAATTATCATAGTATTTTCAAAAATGTAAGTTTATTTTATTTTTAAATGTAAATAAAAATACATTTAAACCTGATATATTAAAAAAGATAAAAATTATAGTAAACCGGCTGTGCGGTTTTTTTTATATACAGCTCCATAAAGAAGTTCCCCGTTATGTGTATTGGGGCCTCTTTTGCCAGTTAATTTGTCAAGTTGTTTAGAATGTTCCCCGGCTCGAAAAAAAAACTGGCATGTAAATGCCGATCGTTTCAGATATTTCCGAGTCTATAAAGGTAATACAGACAGACAGAAACTCATTATTAAATGTATAAATAGATAGTTTTTTTTTTTAATTTGTATTAACGTGTATTTTAACTTAAATGCTAATTCTACACTCATAAATAGATAGGCGTGCGCTACTAATACATGTTTCATCCTTCCAAATTATGGAAATCGCCAACAATACGATTTAAAATCTAATTATTTATCATACGGATTCTAAAACAGAGCTTCAATGACACCATACACGACGTAATGATGCACTTTTAGTGTAATACTGCGTAAACTCGTCACTATTCACTATCCAACGAGTATATACTGAAATTTGGTGTTTGGACGTCTCACGATTTCAAACGGTAATTTGTTAACTACTCTTCGTTTCATCAAGGAGAAATAGACCTAATTTTCCTTAGAAGAAGACTGCCAAACACAGCCGAAACGTCGGCTAGTTAGCAAAGCACCGCTTGTGAGACTGTACAAAATTTTGATAATCAAATTGATAACCTAATTCTAATCTTCACGATCGTCATAAAATCCTAAATTTTAGAATGAACAGTTGTGAATAAAACGTAGTGTTGTAATCTTAATTGGTACATTATCGTCATTCGTACTCACGATGTGCAACGAAAAGAAGGTGATATTGTCACTTTTTTGTGTGAAAAAGTTTAGCAAAAATATCAGTCAATTAAGTTACTATCGATATTTGCGGCTAAGCCAGTCGAGTGGAAGTTTTACCTTATTCCAAAAGCTAGACTTCGCAAATATTGGCGTGAGTGAGAAACGGATAATGAGAAGGGCAAATGACGAAAAGGTTGCTTCTCCTCTCAGTAAGACTCGAACTAGTAGAATACCATCACTGCCATTATTAACTTGAGAATTTAAATTGATTGAAACAATGTTGAGCAGTTATATTGGAACAAAAGGTTCAATGCGATTTCAACATTTTTAAGAACACATTCGCCAAGTGCGTCGTGGGTCCATGACATAAGGCATGATTAAAACCATATTCAACGAGATCATGAATGTACATTAAATATAAAAAAAATTGATTATATAGGTACTTCATGTAAATATATTAAATTACTTACACCCCTCTGCCTCCAAGCAAATCTCCTCAACGGTTAGGCGTCATATTTTTA
This sequence comes from Aedes albopictus, assembly GCF_035046485.1. Classification (NCBI taxonomy): domain Eukaryota; kingdom Metazoa; phylum Arthropoda; class Insecta; order Diptera; family Culicidae; genus Aedes; species Aedes albopictus. The sequence goes on from NC_085136.1 coordinate 247,473,805, forward strand.
ATCAATGTTGAAACATGCTCAAACATTTTAAAAAATTACGGGTCTTTGGCAACAAGCAAAGCTGATCTCGTAGAATCACGTACGATATTTATCTCAATTTTGAATTTTTGGTCACTTACACCCCTCTGCCTCTAACCCCCTCAATTATAATGTTTTTTGGTCCTGTGTGAGCGAGTCACGCAAGTGCAAAGCTTCGTTATACCAATCCGTGTGGTCAATTATGATTTTCAGTTAACTCAACGTACATACTTAAAAATGAATAAATTATTGGTTAAATTATAAAAAATCCTCAGCTCAAGATGAGATTTGAATTCACGACTCTTATACAATCGGCAGATGCTGTCTAATCTAATCTAATACAAACGCAGCCAGTACGAGAAAGCATCCTGGAAAGTAAACGGGTTAGATCATGCCCGATTACTTTTCTTGTCAATATTGAGGCTTGCAGCATATCGAAGATATGACACAAGCGTCAAAGCGGCCAGGCCTACTGCGTTGTATTTGCCGCAAAGATGATTCTTTGAAGTACCTCGAGTTTTGAATGGTTGTTCTTTCGTCGAAGTAATTCTCGAATCTACAGGGGAGGAAGGATGCGTGGACATACCGTACCAAACGCTCCAGATTGTATAAGGTTAATATGGTTAAAATATATGTGAATGTGTCATATTGGATGATATATAATGTAAATTGGAAAGATCTCACCCATTTTTTGAGCAGCTTTGTAATACAACGTCGATCCTAGAATTCGTTCAATCAGGAATCCGCTGCGACACTGCTATCACTATAGAAACATTCAAACAGTAAATCCAACTCACACAATTTGTCATCGACAGACCATATTCCGGTTGCATTCACTTTCAAACTTAACTTATTTGAATACAAGGTTTTCTTTATTCAATACACGCGAACTTTTCATCAAGTTCACATTATGAATGACATATGCATTGGCGTAATATGTGAAATACAATCGGCAGGTGCTGTACTAATTAAGTCACTTTGCCAGATATTGACACGGCATTGATGAGCTAAGTTTTTTTTTCATCATTTAATCAATATCAATCGAAACATATGTACGTTGAGTTAACTGAAAATCATTATTGATTCCACGTGTTGGTATACCGGAACTTTGCACTAACGTTATTCGCTCAGACAGGGTCAAAAACCATTATTTTTTCTTTCTTTCAATAGACCAATATGTGCACTGTTGATTCAATACATCAATACGCAAGACAATTGAACACAAAACGTTGAGTTTAAGCAATTAAGGCGTTGAGTAAACATAAAACTCTTAATTTAAAAGTGATCCGTGAGGATCTAATGACTGGACAACACCGGAATAAAAAATTGCTTCTCTTTCAAAATATCTTAGGTATAAAAACATCTATATTTAAAAACAAGATACAGTGGGGACCCGATTTTGTCAGCCCCCGATTTTGTCTACCCCTGGTTTTGTCAGCTTTTTGACCCGATTTTGTCAGCCTTTTTTGAAGTAAAAAAAAAATTGTATTTCATTCAGAATTTCAAGTTTATAATCATTATTAAAGCAGCTAATGTCTTTAGGCGCCATAGAAAAATTACGCAATGAACAAAACTCGTGTATCTTTTGAAAACGGCCAAACTTGTTTTGCAAACTACCACACTGAGGCAATTTTAGCACCAAACCCTCGCCAATGTTTTGAACCAATATTGTTTTAAATTGCTAAAAGATTCCAGCTCTCTCTCTCTCTCTCTCTCTCTCTCTCTCTCTTCTTGGCGTAACGTTCCAACTGGAACACAGCTTGCTCCTCAGCTTATTTTACCAGAACCCTTAAAAATCTTAACTTGGATCCCCCGCAGTCAATGTTTATTATACATTTGTACATATATCGTGTGGTAGTCATGAAGATATTTTATACACAAGGTGGTTAAGGAAATGTCGATTATGAAGTGGATTTTGAGCTAACCGGGAATCAAACTCCTCGCCCTCAACATGGTTTTGCACGTGCAATCTGCGCTTACCACATCGGCTATATGGGCTCAAAGACTATTCTTCTGAATTTCTTCAGGAACAGAACAAACAATAAACGCTGCCGGTTGTTGTGATTACAAGTCAATCCTTTTACTTCTTTCCGGCATCTCTGGGATTCCTCTAGGTTTACTTGTTTAGATTGATCCAGATAGACTAACATTTGAAAGGGCGCAATAACCATTTCGAATTTTTGCTTCTCCCTTCCTTCTGAGCACAATGCCCATTTTTCATGTAATCTCTGACCAGTAACAGATAGAGCAGACTACCCTATATCTGATAACGGGATAAATTTGCACAAATAAATTGAAATACGCCTAGACGAGGTGGGAGAAGTTGAGAATGCAATGGTTGTTCCGCCCTTTTTACATGTTGGTCTAGATTTGTTATGAGATTTGTATTGTAGTTTCCTGCTTGGATTGCTTCAAAAATTGCTGTCAGAATTGTATTCATAAGAAACCCTTAAGAAATTCGAGATGGGATTCCCCAAAAAAATTCTTGCTGAGATTCCTTCAAGAATTTTTGCTGGTATTTCTCCAAGAATTCCGCCGGAAGTTTTTAAAGTAATTCTTCCGGGAATTTTTTAACGATTTATTAAGGTGTGTCTCTTTAAGTTTAAGATTTTTTCAGGCATTCCTCCTGTGATTTCTCCAGAAGCTTTTCTTATTTTTTTTTAAATAAGCTAGGATTCCTACAAAAGTTTTGCTGATATTCTTACAGCATTTTTTTTTTCAAAAATTTTCTACAAGAACTCCTACAGCTATGCATCTAGGGGTTTCTCCAAGGTTTTCTCCAATAATTCCTCCTACATTTGCTACGTGAATATATCCAGGGATTTTCCTATCGATTCTTTCAAGACATCCTGCTGACATTTCTCCATACATATCTGTTTGGATAGTCTATGAACTTCTGCTGGAGTTCCTCCAAGAAATTTTCTGGAAATTTCTATAAGAACCTTTTCAGAATTGTTCATGCATTCTTCCTATGATACCCCCAGGTTGATTAACTCTTGTTGAGATTCCTTCAGAAATTCTCCTCTAGTTATGTATTCAGAGAATTCTGTAGATATTTCTGAAATAATTCCTATATGAATTACTGCGTGCATTAGCCCATGAATAAATTTACGGAAGGCACAAATTTCCCAAATGGAAGAGAACGTGCCCCTGGAGCCAACCTACTGATGAATAAATCTTGCGATTTTCCTAGGGATTTTTTCAAGAATTCCTTTTAGGGTTCCTTCAGGGATCCTTCTAGGAATTTAGAAAAATGTTCCTCTATCAATGCCTTCAGTTATTACTCATACAAGAATTTCACTAGAGATTTCACTATGATTCCTCTGTTAGATTTCTCAATTGGGCATCCTCTATGGATTTCCCGAAGGTCCCGCTTGAGATTTTCCCATAGTTTTCATAGGGTGACGCTAGAACAAACCGTTAAAAAAACTATGATTTTTTAAGAAAAAATGCCTTCAACTTTTGAACCAAAAGAGATAACGATCATCTCAGCGCACGAAACGACGCGTCTTCAAATGCTCTACAAGTGTTTCTTGGGCGACTTTGATGAAAAATCGAAACTGAAAAAGTTAACATCAGAAAACCGGTTTTTCTTGAACCACCCTAAGCTTATTCAGAAAAATACCTCTAGATCGGTCAATTTTAAAGCTACATGAAAAGTGTTTTCGGCAAACTTGCTCAAAATTGATAGATCTACAACTTACTCGAAGAATGTATACAGTTATTCTTGCAAATAAAATAGTTTGGTTACCAATTTCTTTGAAAATATGGACCACCCTAATTTTCATGTATATTGAAAAGAGGGCCTTATTATTAGGAACAACTTTGTAGAAGACCATATTTGCCTAAAAATTCATTTGAAAGCGTTGAATGCATCTTTCCTCTTAAATCTGGTTCGTGGACCACTGTGCAGTGTCAACTGTCTTCTGTAGACCACAATTGCTATAAGCTAGGAGAAAGCTGTGTTCCAGTAGGGATGTTATGACAAGAAGAAAAAGAAATAGAAGATTCAATAGTTTTGCTGTAAAAAAGAACTGAATGTTAACTTTGCCAAACACCTTTTTTTCTGTGCCCTTAACATCCTTTTGATTTTTTCACCACAAAAGTTTCGTAACGCAAAATTTTTGCAATTTTAGACCCTATCCACTATCCCTCCACCGCGTAACTATTTTTGAAAGAGAAATTTTAAAATTTTGTATGTAGCGTAACACAGCGCTGGGCTACCCCTCTCATTGGCGTTACGTAATATTTTAACGAACCCAAAGCAGACCCTCCACACCTATCTCCGTCTCTGACGTTTTTTTCATGAATAAAAAAAATGATTTTAAAAAATGTCCCGATTTTGTCAGCCCAAAATGATACCAGGGGCTGACAAAATCGCTTCCTTACTGTATCTCAAAAACACTAAATTATACCTCCGACAAACTTTTAGATTTGAGATCATGAGTGGTAAATTTTGAAGCAAGCATCAAATTTTGCCGAAATTTGCAACTTATTGAAAATAACTGCTAGTAAAAAACATAGTAGTTTTTACTAGTTTGACCAAAAACCCATTTTAAATGTCCCAACAAATTGTTAAGTTGTTATCATCAGACGCTGGCTGCTTTGATCTACACTTGTACTATTTTTAGTATAACTTTGTTATTTTAAGTCACACAGCTTTGGTGTCTTCGGCGACTTTTCTTATTTTTGCACGCTCTACAACTTTGCAGAAAACGGGAAACCTCTAGGACGTAAAACAAAAAAGTTAGTATCGCAGCGCCACCTATGTGGCAAAATTACCAACTAACTTTCATCACCACATAAAAGTACAGGTAAAATAAATATAAGTCTCCGAAGACCCCAACTCAAAAAAATGTACTCCCAAAACGCTAGAGGTTTTTACTTGCTAGATCCCGCTCGTGGCCCAGTGTGCAATGCAATGAAGTTGAGAGATCGGCACTTCCACGTACCGAGTTTCCAATCGCAAGTCGTTTTTGTTCACTAAGGTCGTTGCCGTTGGTCTCGGTTCGTATTATTCTGATGCTGATTTTCCGTTACAATGTTTTTTTTTTATAGCTGGCTCGTAGGGCCTGACACTAAGCCCCTACTTTCCAGAGGACCATAGTGCACAGTTGAGCTTAGTGTCCTTCCCTGACACTCGGACGTTGATAACCCGCCCCTGACATGAGGATCAGACGCTGTTGTGGGCTGCTCCTCCTGGAGAACTGACGTTCAGGTTTGCAGAATCAAACCCCCGCTTCCTGTCAGCCTACGTCGTAACCAAAGTTATCACTTGGGTTGGTTACCCGATCTTCCTTACGGTTGCTCGCAGCCTGGGCGGTGCCACACGGAGGTATGGATAGGAGTTGCTAGGCAGAGGCTAGTGATCTCAATGGGATCTGTATTGCGCGAATTCCTCAGCCTTTACAATTAACACATGATTCAAACTATTGGTCCATCCAAAACTTAATCCTGATAATGTGTAAACAAGAAAGGTCCAAATATTGATCTAGGCACTAAAAATTTACCAGGCTTGTCATTAGTTTTCACTTCTTCTCTAGGTGAAAAATCCTTGAGACCCTTTGTTTCACTTTTATTTTTCTAATAAATCTCAAAACTCGCCATACATCGCCAACCATACTCTCCACAAAGCAAAGGACGAAAACGACAGCGATAAAAAAAAACAACCCATTGCTCACTCGCTTATTGGGAAATGATCAATGTGTGCGATAAATCTTGTCAACGCAACTATTTATCCTTTCGCTTTTGGTATAGGGGCTGTCCATAAACCACGTGGTCATGAGTGGGGGGGGGGGGGGGGTTCGGCCAATGACCATTTTGTATGGACAAATAAAAATTTTTGTATGGACTAATGACCACGCGGGGGGGGGGGGTTGAAAAGTCCCAAAAAAATGACCACGTGGTTTATGGACAGCCCCATACCCAACAAGAGAGTCTGTAGGATTCTGTTTTTTTTTTGCGCCATGACTACACGGCGGTTGGGAATGATTCTTTCGCATCGCACACATCTCCCACGCCACAATAAGCGAGCATCGAAAAAATGCCATCCGCCACTTGAGTGAGCCTAGGGGTAAGCGGTATGAAATGAGCTACTTCTGATCTATCTTTGCCAATTGACCATTTTCGCATTTATATACTGTGTGGTAGGCACAAAGGTACGCCCTAGAAAATCAAAGAAATTTCTAAACCACAACAGCCTCCAGCATGGTCTCCATCAGGGTTGTGCAGTTTCAGGATGGTCAATGTCGAATGACACTCGCTCTAACCATCACTTCATACGACAAACGCAATCCATCAAAACATAATCGATTCACGCAAAAGCCATTCAAGCCAACCCTCGTTCAATGCAGAGTCAACCACATCCAACAGCAGCGATCGTCTCTTGTTTTCGAACCACACGATGAAACACCGAAGCGAGTTTTTGTTCTACGCTTTGCATTCTATTCATAGGGCGTGCTATGTTTGTGTTTGCTGGGCCATGCAATACTACTTAACAAATTGACCCTCATCCTGGCATTTTCAGACGAGAGTCACCCAGCAGTGAGTGACATAGCTCTGCGTCGGAACGACGGTTAAGAAGCGTTCGGCTACTCAAGAGATTTGCAGAGAAAGAGCGTGGCGGCGGCAGCCACCGTATCAATGCGTTCGTCTCGAATGTGTTCGATAGCAACATAGAGACGGTCGGCTGTAGCGTTGATGGACGAAGAAGGGCAATGTTGATGTTGCGGATTTTTTGTGTTATGATGGTGATAATGCACAAGACTGGTCTCCATCAAAATAAAGCATTTTCTTGCAAAAGATGTTTTGAATCCTGCTCCCCTTACCTCACATATCGTTTCCTACATAACCCAGCAGCTGATGTTCGGAGCACGCCGTGAGCAAAAAAAAATTGACAAACGAGATACCAATTTCATCCGCGTTATGAACATTCACTGACATAACGATTATTGTGACCCATATCGTGCCGGTTGGTGTGTGGAAGTGATGCGATGGGAAAACAATTTTCACTATTTCGCGATGTTCAATTATAGGGTGGACGAACGCAGATTTATTAGAAAGTATGGCACCAATACTCACTCCTCCATTCGCCAATCCATCCGTCATTCGTTTGGTTCGATTATTACAGTCATTATGGCTGTCATATATCACTTAAAGCGGTGAACGTAGGTAACACACGTGTGCATGATTCCGACTGACTGGGAAATTTAATTTCAATTTTCTCATGGATTACTTTCAAATTTTATCGAGATGAATTCTGCTGAAGGAAACTAAATATATAACAGTGCCTAGAGTGATCGTGATCTTTTTATTTAAATATCTTTTCAACAAAACTTAAATGACTTGTTGATGACCTTGACATCAATACAAAATAAAAACCGGTTTCTAAATCCCCTCAATATCGACTCAATTCAACTGTAGATCTCCGTCTCGGACTTTCAGGACAAAACTTTCAATATCTAGATATCCTTCCCCCATCCAATACAGGATCTGGGACCATTTGTGCAGGTAATACTATTCTAGGAACTTTACAAGCGTCAAATCACTTCGCTGTCATTGACAAACATTTATCCTGAACCAAGGCTGTAATTTATTGTCATTGGATGCACGATTCCAGAAATATTTTTAATTTACTTAATCGCGAAGTATTCGGATTGATAGGTTCCGCTTTTAATACGCTCTGTTTTCGAAAAAAAAAATCCAGAAATAAAACTGAAATTGACCATGCATCGGAACCCTTGTACTTACTGGCTCATAACAGTGAACACCGAAAACAGATAAGGAATACCAACTCATTTTTCCTTGTTTCAAGATCCATCTCTGAGACCTATCAATTTGAACAAGGTGTTATAAAAACCAAAGCGTTTTTCTTTGATGACCAAAATTCAGTAAAGCCTATTTTTATGTGGTTATTTTTATGCACTTTAAATATATGTATACCTGTTTTATGCCCAAAAAAACGAGGGAGAGCTATTAAGAGCCAAGGTATCAGTAGGTCGGCTCCAGAGGCACGTTCTCCTTCATTTGGGAAATTTGTGCCATAAAACCATATTCAGAACCAATATTGTGCACAAGAAAATGTAATGACAATGACATGGTATCGGCGCCAAGGGGGTTTCATGGAGTACTAGGAGATCTGAAGGGCAGTCTGGAGGTCCCAGTGGGTTTCAGAGTGATACCTGGAGGTGTCAAGGGGATTTCAGAGGCCTTCAAGGGAATCCAATGGTATTTCTGGAGTCTTAGGGGCGCCTCTGGGTTTCAGGGGGTCTTAGGGGAGAGTCTAGGGCAATGTTTACCAAACTTTCAGGAGTTTTCGCCCCCTTAGAGCTTCAAAAAATATAATCGACGGAACCTCATGTTTTTTCATTTGAAATTTCATCCGCCTACGAGTTGAAACCCAATTTTGTTCATCAATTTGCGAAAAAAAAACTTTGTTTTTTTCATAATTCTGACAAAACCAATCATGATTCACGAATGTTCGTTAAAGGAGTATAAAAATATATTTTTTAGATTTCCAGAATCCACAGAGAACAGACATCCAAGTCCAGTTCCGAAACTGTGTAAGGATTTTAACGGCCATTTGAAATCGACAACACAAGTGGCAATCGCGTGGCGCTGCAATCGGTTAATTTCCCATACTAATTTAATTCACCACTTGAAATGTTTCAACTCACCACTGACTGTGGCAATATGGTGTTTGGCGGCATTAGTGTTGTCATCGTGTATTGGTTTGCAACCTTACTCAAGTGAAGATTTAAATCCTTACACAAATTTCTGTGTGAAATTTGTTCTAGCCTGGATGTCTGTTCTCTGTGCAGAATCACAGAAGCCCTTCAGAAACACGTGTAGCAGTCTTTTTTTCTAGCAATTTTGCCAAAGAGTCCACATAAATACCAATAATTCTGTAAAATTAAGTTGTTGTTTAAGTGACAGTATTTTGTTCATAATCCTAGACAAAACTTGAACTTTACGCTTGAACGTCAGGAAGTTTTTATGATTCAGTTGACATTCTCGACTTGTAGTTCAATGCTATTAATGTTTTCTAATCATTAAAAAAATCGCCCCCTTTTTAGTATTTTCGCCCCCCCAAATTTGATTTTTTTAAATTTTCGTCCCCCTGGACCTGATTTTCGTCCCCAGGGGACGAAACTGGTCACTGGTCTAGGGTCTCTAGTTAGCCTAGTGGTTAGGGCTATGGATCACCAATCCGGAGACGGCGGGTTCGATTCCCGTTCCGGTCGGGAAAATTTTCTCGACTCTCTGGGCATGGGCATAGTGTACAGTCGGAACCCGCTCGTTGAGCCACAACCTCCACCCAACCAACGAATTCGATTCGCTAGTTGGGTGAAGTGACAGCAGCACAAGGGGCGTGCGCATTGTTTTTTTAATCATTTTTAGGTTGAAAGCAAAAAGGAAAATTTTTCAATTTGTTTCACATTTAGAGCAAAACTGATACGTTTTGCAAGATACATATATGGCCAATGCGAGAAATAATTATTTTCACCCATTTTTAGTCGGTGAAGTGAAAATATAGATGTTTATGAAACCACCAGCAAGCACAAAACACTTTCAATGATCGACAAAATAAAGATTACCGATGTTTTGCATTTATTTCGAAGTAATTGTACATATTCTTTTTTTTAAAGAAATATGAAATAGAAATTCTTTTCGATTATCATTAAAGTTTAAGAAACCAAAAACTCATTAGCGCGCCCCTCGGAATTACAGATTGGTTGTCATTTTCAGTTTGACATTGAATTATGACATCCAGGTACTTTTTAGTTGGCTGACAGCTCAACTAACGGGGCCCCAACTAAAAAGTCACCCAACTATTAAGCCCCCAACCAGCGAGTCATGACTGTATCATTGTACTTGCCTCACAATATATAAATTTATGCAATGGCAGGCAAAAAGAAGCCCTTCAATTGATAACTGTGGCAACGCGCAAATAACACTAAGTTGAAGCGAGGAAGGCCAAGTCCCAGTGGGGATGTAGAGCCATAAAGAAGAAGAAGAAGATGGAGAGATTCTAGGGGGCCTCAGGAAGAAAAGAATCTCAGGGGATTTCAGTGGACTTCAGAGGCCTCAAAGGGCGTTTCAAGGGATTCCAGGAAATATTAGGGGCGTTTCAAACGGGTCCCGGAAGGGTTTTAGCGAGTACCTGGAATTCTCATGAGTCTTCTCAGGGGGTTCATGGGGTCTCAGTAGCGCTTTAGGGGGTCTTAGGGGCGTTTAAGGGGATATCAGATAGGGCACCAGAAGGCCTCAGGAACGCTTCAGAGGGTTCCAGGAGATTTTAGGGAAATTCCAGTAGGTTTCAGGGGCGTTTAAATGGGTCTCGTTTCAGAGGGTCTCAGGAGGTTCCAAGTGATCTTAGGAGCGATTCAAGGGAGTTTCAGGGTGTTTCAAGGGGTACCAGGAGATCTCAGAGGCGTATTAAGGACAAGGTATTTGGATTACATAGCGCAAAAATTGTAGAGCACCGTTTTTTAGAACCGTTGAACGGATTTGGATTAAAAAGCATCACGCTAATTGTTCAGTGGTTGTCAACAGCGTGATGCATTTTAATCCAAATCCGTTCAACGGTTCTAACAAACGGTACTCTAGAAATTTTGAGCAATGTACCTTGTCCTTAAGGGGGTCCCAGGGGGTTTCAGGGGCACTCAATGTACTTTAGGAGGTCTCAGGGGCGTTTCATGGACTTCCAGGGGGTACTAGGATATCTTAGAGGCGTTTCAAGGGAGACTACAGGGGCTTCAAGTGGTACACCTGGAGATCTCAGGGACGTTTCAAGGGAGTCCCAGGAGATTTCGGGGGGGTGGGAGGGGGGTGGGCATGGTTCGGTAGGGTGGTACCAAGCGATCTCAGAGGCGTTTGAAAGCATATCAAGTGCGCTTCAAAGCGGTTTACAGGCGAGAGGAGAGGAGAGTTCATGAATGTTTCTGAGAAATTTGAAACTGCTTACGATATTTTCGTGGGCCTTTTATCGGAATTAAGAAAAAAATGTAGGGCAATTTATGGCATTACAGGGTCGTTTAAAACGGTTTCAATTTACATCTAGGAGGCTTCCGGGAGCTTTATTAGGCCGTTTCAATGAGCTTTATTGGCGTTTCATGGTATTTCAAGTGGTTTGAGGGTTGTTTCAAAGGGGTACGAGGATTTCAGGGGCGTTTCAATACTTTTACGGGTGTTTCACAGGCATTTCATGATGCTCTATGGGTAGCTTGAAGGAGGTTTGAAAAGCCTTCAAAGTGTGTTAAAAGAACTCCCCCGGGACTACCTAGCACCTCATGAAACGTCTTTGGTACTTCTGAAAACCCCTGGAACCCCGTTAGGCTCCCTAAAACGCATTTGAAAACCTTCATAATTCCTTCATCCTCCTAGGATCTCCAGAAATGCTTCTGAGAACCCCTTTGTACCTCTCTGTGATCCCCTTGAACTTAAAACCACCTTAAGCCTCATAAAATGCCCCTAACATCCCGTGGATCCACTAAAACTCCGTCGGGTCCCCTGAAACACCTCTGAGAACTCCCTGAAACCCCATTGACCTCCTTGAACGCCTCTGAAAATCCTCACACAGTAACATAATTCACTCATTTTTGAGCTAACGCAAATTTCACAAAAATGAGTAAATTGCATTTTAAGCGCTAGTGCTGGTCTAAATGCCTCATCAGTTAAGTCGTAGAATATTCTTCATAATGTCAAAAATATTATACGGCTTAAACTGAGCACTTAGCTCAACGCTTAGCAAGCGCTGGAAATGCCATTTACTTATTTTAGTGTTTTCCGATTTAAAATAACTCAGATTTGTGTGAATCTTACTCATTTTTAAATTACTTTTTCGTAGCGTGCATGATTTCTCCCGTATGTTCCTTAAGGACAAACGTCTTGAAATCCCGCTTCAACAGTGCATCAAAACTTCAGACGCACAAATCTCAAGAAGCAAGCTTCAAAGAACAGTCCATTTCAATATTCTGTTTTTGCTCGCTTGTAATAAGCTTAAAATAAAAAGCACAGGTGCGCTGGTTTTGTTTACGAAGAGATTTGTGCCCTCAAAATCGTGAGTAGGTGCCAAAGCCGGCCATTGTAGCGGCCATTTCGGGATTCTAACAAGTCTGTCCTTAAACAGTTCCAAAATCCCCTGAGACGTCTTTGAAACCTCCTGAAACGCCCCGAGACCCTTGAGAACTTCCCTGGAACCCGCTGAGACCTTTCGAAGTGTCTTTAAGGCTCCCAGGAACCCTCTGAGATTTTCTGAAACGCCCTGGAAACCCCTGAGGCCCACTGAAATGCACTGAGACTTCATGGCATTCGTGAAACCGCCTAAACCACCCTTTGAGATCTTTTGAAATGCCCATGAGATCTGCTGGTACGCCCCTAAAATCCCTTGAAATACCCCTGATATACTATGGTACTTCTCTGGAACTCCCAGAGAATTGTCTCGCCTCTAAGGCCACCTGGAAACCTCCTGAAGTGTCTATGAGGCCCCCTGGAGCCTTCTTGGACCGCCCCTGAGATCTCCTGGTAGACCCTAAAACTCTCAGAAACGCCCTTTAGATCTTCTCGAACCCTGAGACCCCTTGAAGCGCACCGAAGGCCACATGAAGCGCCCCTGAGACGACCTAAAACGCCTATCAAACCTCTTCGGACTCCCTTGAAGGCTTCTGAAATGCCCCCTGAGACCTCTAAGATACCTCTGAAACCCGATGGGACCGCCTGAAACGTTCCTGAAATCTCGGGGTGCCCCCCTTGAACCCCTTGGCAACCCCTAGGCATCTTTCGGTAATCTCTTATAAAATTTCATGCGGAATCAATTTAAAAAATCTTTTACCAGCTCCTTCTGCAATTCTTCAACTTTTCAGAGATGCTTACTAACTGACTTTCAGTCCTGGGCACCCAAGGTGGTACAGAGGGCCGAATTGAAAAATCCCTATCCTGGGTGATTGCCAGCCATCGCCTTGACTTGTGGCCAGGTCAAATTTCTGTCGACTTACTTGATTTCGTTGTTTAGGCTGCGCCGTCATGAGCCTCAAGGTCTGCCTCTGCTGCGATGTCCTCCTGGGTTCCAATGTAACGCTTGCTTGCAGATTTCGTTTCCGCCCCTGCGTAGAGTGTGGCCGACCCACCTCCACTTTCGCTCCAGAATTTTAGACATTATCGGCTTTTGATGACATCGACGATGGAGTTCCACATTGGACATCCAATTGTAAGGCCACCATGCACGAATTATATACCGCAGGCATCTATTGATGAAGACCTGTAGACGTTGAGTGTTCTCCACTGATACACACCAGGTTTCACTGGCATATAGCAGGACAGAATTCACGTTCGATTTAAAAATTCGGATTTTGGTGCGTCGACTGATCTGATTGCTTTTCCATACATTTCTTAAACTCGCAAAAGCAGCCCTCGCCTTCTTGATCCGTGCACCTATGTCGATCTTGGTGCCGCCATTGGCCGCCATTTGGCTCACAAGATATTGAAAAAAATTTCAACATTCTCCACTGCTTGACCAGCTACCGTAAAGCTGGAAAGGTTGACCGTATTTACATCCAACGATTTGGTCTTGTTGACGTTGATGGTAAGACCTGCCGCTGAGGAGCGATTGGCAAGATCATAGAGCTTGCTCTGCATATCAGAGCGCCGTTGAGCTAGGAGAACAACGCCATCAGCCAGTTCGAAGTCATTTAGGTGCTACATAGTAATGGCCCAAGCAACACACATGTTATATAAGAGATACGACAGCGCAAGTTTTGATTGTAGAGAAGTTAATTTGACGTAATTCTAACATTGTGTTGAAATAACGTTAAAAAAACTTCCATACAACCAAAACGTGCGCTGTCGTAACTTTTATATAACATGTGATTTGCTTGGGAGCTGCCACAGCAATCCACGATTAGGTTCCCGGTCAATCGCACCTACCAGGATCTTGTCGATTACAACTTTGCCACACTCCAGCAACAACTCGGATGGGATCGGACCGTTGTGGAAACACCGTTGTGCTGTTACTCTGCACGAAAATGCCCTGAACTGTGCTTCAATGAGGCTGATGATTTTCTCAGGGAGACCCTTGCGCCTGAGGGCTCCCCATATGTTTTCATGATTGACACGGTCGAAAGCATTTTCGTAATCAATGAACACCGTCGGAACCAACCTTCGCGTTGGAGTCGCCCATGAGGATCTTGATATCACCTTGCGGAATCTTGTCCAAGACAGCATTCAGTTGACTGTTAAAAATCTCTCTGTCTTGCAATGCGGCAGCATCGGTCGGCGCATAACAGTGGATCATGGAAAAGGTTTCGAACCCCTTGTTCTGAATCAGGCCAACATTATCCTGGCAAGGAGCGTGTTCACCTCGTAGACCAGAGTATAGCAGAATTTGGCCCGATGCCAATCTGTGTTCTCCAAAGTTCGGCCAACGGACTTCGCTCCATTCTATGATCGCAAGCTTCATACGGTTTGCCTCATTGGCTAGTTGTGCCAGCTGGCCCTGCTGGGCTAAGGTTAGTACATTCCAAGTTCCAATTCGTGTCCGTTGTTTCGCGCTAAAAGTCGTTGCCGTTGAAACATTTCGTAATCTTTCACTTTCGGTTTCTGTAACGGTTTTTGGGTTTCAGAAACAGTAGGTTGTTGGCCTAAGGTCCCCTGTCCATCGTGGTAGGCCTGCCACCTTAGGCATAGCTTCCGGTGGAGGAGCATTTCATACTCAACCGCTGGATGCCAGAACAGATGCTGTTTGATGATGATGATGATGATGATGATGATGATCCCGCCACATACCCCTTCAAAGGTTTGAGCTAGACGATATATCTTTAAGATAATTATTAATAATGATCAATGAAATCAGATTTGCAAACTAAATACGGTCTGATTCTTATTACAGATATAAACAACATTATAATTTGTCATACTATACAGCAAAAACATAAATTTCAAAATACTGCTGCTCTCATCTACAGATGTTTGCAAGCGTTACTAGTGATCATGAAAGATCAGAAAATCAAAAATATTGCGAGGATTGATAACGTTCGCGCGATGTCAAAACAGTCGGCAATATTCTCATTCTCAAGAAATTCCCGACATTCAACTAGACAACTCACTCTTAATCTACAGAATCCTTCAACAGTACAAATATTCTATATGATAAATAAATACAAAAATGTCATTTATACCTGTCACCGCGCGCGAGACTCAAACTTTTGTAGACTACACAAAATAAGTTCAGTTAATAATACTACGTCAAAAAATATAAAATCCATCATCATCATCGGGGCGACCATTATAGTTTGTTCGTGCCTCCTATCACAAAATATAAATTGTCCACAAAAATATCCGTTGGTAAACTTCGTCGAGATACAAAATCTAGTCAAGAATAAAAAGTCAACAGAGTAGCTGTTCAAAAAGCAGCTTTTACGTGTGAAATACATAGTCTCTTAAACTGTGATAGAGTTGCTGCATTCGTGATGTGGTCAGGCATCGAATTGAAAACATTTATACCTTTATAGTACAAGGAATTTTGTGAAGCACCACACGGACAGAAATGTCTTCTGATTCATATAACCTTTTTCATAGTTCTGTCAAGCTTCGGAGATATTCTTGGCATAATCGCTTCAAATGGTGGATTCACAATGATTTGTGTCTGCATCAAGCATATATTTCGTTTTAATAAACATCATTGAACATCAACCATCAAATGCTTAAACCAAGCATATACGTCATTATTTTAACTCCTTGCTGGCTGAGACTTCTGACTGCTGTCTACTCAGTCATTGTTCGTCATGGCGGCGGTGGAAGTAGTTCAAAGTGACGAAATCGTTTACTACTAGCCATTGCGTGAATAATTTCTTCGTGGGGCAATGGAAAGTGAAATAGGTGTACTGGTATTTAATCAATCTACGATGACTTCGTCACTTCAGTTTTAGGTAAGTTTATTGTCGGAAATGGGGAGCAAGAATTCCCAAACTCATGATGTCTATGTTGTTTTTAATATTTTCCAGGTGCAGCACCACCGATTGAAAGTTAGTCCGAAATGCAGCAGCCGCGACACTAAAACAGGAGCAAGAACCAACCACCGGAACAAACGCAACCCTGATGGGACCGGCTCGCACAAGGTAACCCAGCATCCGCTGCTGAAGGAGAAGGATCGATTCCAATATGGACAAACCGGAGATCAAAAATTGATTCCACCTGGATAGTTTCCGTTGGACCGTTGTGCAAGCCAAGCTAGATGACCGGCTGGAGATGCGCAAGACCGGACTAGATGTTGTCATATCACGAAGCGTTTACCCCACGGAGCTCCCAATGACGGACGACGTGATCGGATATCCCTTGATGAGCCGAAGTGACGAGAATACCGCAGCGCTGGTGAAACGCCTGGAGCCTACTACAACATATCAAACCCCTGGCCGACTAATACGCCGTCGCGTGGACTGCACTTCTGGGCCGATGCACATCATTTCTGGCGTTCAATTTGAATAGGTCGAATCTACATAGGAATCACAGCAATCATACGACCTATTCAAATCGAACGCCTGATTTGAATCACAAATTGTTTGAACAGACTTTTAAGGATAATAAAGGACTTTTGTTTTGCTAATTAAACGTTCCTGTAATGGTGGTATTTAAGTGCAATATGTTACAATTAGAACATATTGCACTAAAATACCACCATTATAGAAATGTTCATCCCAAATTTAAAGTTTTTGATTCTAGAAATACAACATAACCTCATTTGAACGATGCCTAAAACAATCATCCGCAACAGTTACTTTAAGTCTCAATTCTAGGGTTAACAGGGGTTGAGTTAAGCATAAACATGATTATATCTACCATGAGATTAAGTGAGCTGTCAAACCATCAATAATAAATATTGTTGATGTATGCATAATATGATTGAGTCAACCATATTTCTTGCCCTAATCAGTTCATCAATTTTGATCATTTCAAGCTTCTGTTATGCTTCGTCCTATGGTATTATGCGTAATACAATCTCAAAAAGGGCTTATATAAAAGTCAGTGCACAAATATGCTTGTTCGCGACCGCAATATGATTGATATAACTTTATATTTTTCTCCGTGTATGAATGTCACTTCCTCTTTCAATTCGGCCACACAAATATCTAGGCAGCATACCATTCTTTAATTTAAAATTGAACACCAACGTTAAATACACAATTCTTTGCTTCACTGACAACCACTGAAGGGCGTCCAACAAAAAAGTTGAGGTGAATCTGAGTGAATCTGTTACATCTTAAAATCAACCGCATTATTTTATTTTGCAAACGCTGTAGCCTTGATATTTGTGTTTCATTAGCTAAAAACAAAATGGACGGGCAGAACTCAATGTGTGGAGAAATGATTGATTTGCACAACTGTATTTTACTAGCAATAGTCAAATCGTTTTTTAATCGACATAGAATACCATACTTTTTGGCTATTTTCTTGATGACATTGTCGTGTGAGCGTCAAACTTTAGTCTGTCATCAATAATCACGCCAAGATATTTAATTTCGCGCACGCGATCAATTGTCTCACCATCAATTTCTACAGAGACTTCAGAGTTAACTCGACTCCGCGAAATGACCACGAATTTAGTTTTACTAATGTTCAATTTCAGCTGCTTGTACTTCAACCATTTACTCAGAGAACGTAAATCTGCATTCATATGTGAAACGGCTTCCCTCAAATCTTTTGCTGCAATGAATATCACGGTATCATCGGCAAAAACATTAATATCGCAAAACCGTAAGACTCGTCGCATGTCATTGATGTACATAATGAATAAAACGGGCCCTAATACACTCCCCTGTGGCACGCCTGAGCTGTTAACCACGGGGCTCGAAATCGAATCATTAAAAACAGTCCGTTGAGTTCTATCAGACAAATAGCTTTCGAACCATCTGTATGCAGAACCCGAAATTCCAAAGCGCTTCATTGTTTCCAACAACAAGGGCCGAGAAATCGTTTCAAAAGCGCGTTTCAGATCCAAAAAACAGCAACAATAGTATCTTTACGCTCTACATTTTCTTTCCATTTCGCTAGCACCAAGTTCAATGCAGTTTCACAGGAATGACCTTCCCGATATTCCGATTGCTCTGGTATTAGCAAATTATTACTATTTAGATATGCTAACAGCTGGCCTTTTTCAACAAGTTCCAAAATTTTTTCTAATGTGTGCAACATATTGATGGGACGAAACTCTTCGGCTTTAATCGTTCCAGCAACTTTTTGAATTGGATTCACTATGGATTCCTTCCAAACGTGCGGCACGTGCCCAGTTTGTAACGATTCATTAATCAGGTCCAGCAGATTGTGTCCAATGACATCAAAGCAATCCTGTATTACTCTCGCATTTATATTATCTACGCCAGCCGTTTTGCCCATAGAAAAGCAAAAATTTTTTAGTTCTTCCAAAGTTATTGGGTGAAAAGATTCAAATATACTATTGATGCTAATCGGCTGTTGTATTTCGTCAGGCTTATCTACTAATTCAATTAATTGATTAATAGATAAAACACTATCGACGAAATATTCATTAAATCTACTCGCTATAACTTGTTCAGACTCTTCTAATGTGCCATTGAAGGTTATGGACCGCGGTTTAGATGTACTAGGTTTTAACAATGACTTTAAAATTTTCCATAACTCTTTGCTGTTGTTTTGATGCTGATCAATTTTCCTCTGAACACACTTTTTTTGTAAAAGTTGGTTTATTTGTCAATTTATTAGTATTAGTTTACATTATTTAAAAGTTTACAATTGTAAGTGAAAATTCAAAGCACGAGTTTGTTTAACCAATTGCGAGTATTTATTGCGCGCGACCTTGTACCTTTGCCAATTTCTAAAATTTTCATTTCTACGCCATTTTTTGTACAATTTGTCTCTTTTGCGTTTAAGATGCAGTAGATCCAAATTGTACCAGCTGTTCGTATTTTTTAATGTAACAACTTTATTTTCGACTAGTTGATTGGTACAGGTTTTCAAGACGTCAGTTAGAACAGCTGATTTCCGATCTAAAGAACCGTCGTTAGTATGAAAATCCACACCTCTTGCAACAAGACTCGAAAGTGCTTGTTTTGAGTACTTCTTCCAACACTTTAATTTTACAACATTACAATCCTCTCTGTCATTTTCGTCAATATTAATTACTAAAGTTTCATGGTCAGTTATTTTTAATTCTGGACTTACAACAACATTTACAGTATTAAAATTTGAATAAACATGGTCAATTATAATTATATTATAATAACATATGGCCGGGGTTCTGCTAAACCGAACTAAGCGCCAAAAAGACAATTCCGAGATAATTAAGCTCAAAGTTCAACCACTCACAAATGAACAACAGCGGAGATTATTTGAAACTTTTCCGCACACATGTAACTTACAAGCCTTTATTAACCATCAGAAATTAAAAAGACATGTAAATTATTTGGAATCATTGATATAATTACATTTTATTTCTTGGTACTTTGCACTCAGTTCACTCTGGCTGATCAAAAACATTAGAAAATGGTTTATAGTTCAGTTTGGCTGAATGTGTTTTTTTGTTTTAGGGAAAACCAGTTGGACAGTGCAAAAAATCTCGATTTTTCATCGTCTATCAAGTTGAAATCGATATCATTCACAATCCTTTACATGAATCAAAAAGGACGCGTATAGTATGGTAGCACGAAGGTCTCAAAATAGTTTGAAAAATGAACGGTGGAAGCCCCCCCAGCTCAGCTTTTCCCATCTATGCTTTTTCTTCATAAGCGGTGCATGTGAAGACACAGAGCAAGAGTGGTTATGTCAAACGATGTCCTTGCATACCCTGAGGTCCTGAGATGTGAATGTGGAGCATTTTGTGTACTTCAAATTTATGATGGTCGAAGAAAACCATGAAACTGTTCTGCCAAAGTGCACTAAGTACAAAAAAGTTTTCAAAAATATGAAAGAGATTCGAACTTGGATCATCTGAGTGATAACCAAGCGCGTTACCTCTAGGTCATATTACCTTGCTGAAGGTCAGTCGTTAAGACTCAATCAAGTTCTAAACATTCTTCTCAGGGATGGTTTTTGTGAAAACGCCATTTTTCGACCAGCCAAAGCGAACCAAGTGTTTGATTTTTTTCAAGCTTTATGATTCTAATTAGGCTTGTTGTTCAATGACGGCTCCTGTGTTAAATTACCAGTATGAGGTGTATCGACATAACGCTGGTATTAAAAACCAGTTAGTTTTTGTATTGCTGAGAATAAATTGATTCTAAAAGGCTGTGGACTTGGTTCGGTCTGGCTGAATGTGATTTGGAAAAATGGCAATCAGCGCCATCGAAACATAATTGGTTCCTCCCACACCCATATTTCTAATAACGTGTTCATTTATCTCATAGATTGTTTCTGTGAGTCGGTTAGAAGTTAGAAATCTGACGGCAATGAGGAGAACTTGAAATGTTCATCACCTGGACCAAAACTAAAATATTTTGCTGATTCTATCGAATGGTTTACAGTTCACTCTGGTTGGATTCAAAATGATGATTTGTATGTTCCGCCAAACAGAAATTTTGAATTTCCTCCACAAAGAGCTCTCAGAATTACTGGATTTTTACATGGAAGGAAGAGCATCATTTTCTTCACTTAATGGTTAAGAAAACTCAATTTTTCAAAAAATGGTCTTTGGTTCGGTTTAGCAGAACCCCGACCATATATTATAATAACATGGTAATTACAGTTTTGCTGTGTTGGGCAATACGCGTAAAATCATTTACTTTTTGTTTCAAATTATAAAAGTCTGCTAGCCGTTTCGAATGATTCGAATTCGGATTGTCACACCAATTGATATTAAATTTGCCAGCAAGTACATTACATTTACCTGAATCTAAAAACGTCTCAAGCCAGTTTTCCAAAATTTGAATAAAACGCTGGTCATTAGCACTGGGAGAGTGATATAAAACACCATAATTACCCATCTTCATGCCACGTAAAACTGCGATGCCTAAGAGCCAATTGCTTTCACAAGCCTCGTTTAATAGAAGCTTGTACTGAACTGATTCTTTGACATAAATAGCAACTCCGCCAGTGTGTCTCGAATGTGATACACAAGCAGCCACATTATATCCCGGTATAATATACTGATCAAATGCATTCACATCAACAATATGCGTTTCTAACAAAAATACTAAAAATGGACGCTTCTCTTCCACAATCTGACGTAATTCTACGTAGTTTGTAGATAACCCGGCTATATAAAATACAAAATACAAAATACATTTCTACTGGAACTTGGTTGCTATTCATTGAAATGTAGGCTGCTTTTTTTTTTCTTTTTATACAATTTCTTAAAAACTTCACATCCATGACTGAATGCACCGTGGTTATCGTCCAAGTTCATATTACGCTCTATATTTATTTTGTTACAATTAATACATTTCAAAACAGTTGACGTACATTCGGATGTCTTGTGACTTCCACTGCATTTAGAGCATGCTTCACTATTTTTGCAATTCATACTCATATGCCCGAATTCTCCACATTTGAAACATCTCAAAACATGGACCTCGGGAACAACACGGCAACGATCAAATTTAATGAAAACTTTCCCCGCGGTCAACAAACAACTGTGGGTCTCTTTATCGACCTCAATTATCACGTTGTATTTATTGTACTTTAGTTGTGGATTTTCATACATTCTTATTACTTTAACTTCATTTATTGCGATGTCTTCATTTTGATCTTTTAAAATCTGAATGAAGTCATCGGAGGAAAACTTCTCGCTCATGCCCTTCACTTTAAGCCTTGGCACCGATGAGGGAACAACTGCATTGTAGTTTTCACCCAAATCACTTTGAATGTCATCTTTCACAATATTAACATTGTATCCTGTTGCACACTCAGCAATAATAGAGCCATCTTTCCCGTGTCTAAAGTTACTAATTTTGTGTTTTTTTTTGGATCTAGTTTACTGTTCAACACTTTGCGAGTATCCTCACAACTTTGATTGGACTCTTTTGGATTAATCACAATAACAGGACGAGCCTTACGAACCACTTCTTCTTTGGCAGTGCTCTTCTTTCTGTAACTTTTATTATTACTTTTAGTCCCATTTTTACTTTTTACTACATCCGCGAAGCTAATATTATCAACAAAAACATCATCTGACGTCACATCAACGTCTTCATTAACCTTACGTTTTTTGCCTCTGGGATTCAGGCCCGGCTCCGAAGCCGTTCTCGATGTACCTTGCTGAACATTCATTAAAGCTACTTCTTTTTAACGGATTCAATTCAAAAAATAAAGTTTTCATATTATCCAACTCTTTGCTCACAGATTTACTAAGTTCTAAAACCGCCTTTTCCATAGCGCTATTCATACTTCTCCCTAATTCTTCCATCCCGGCCTTTAACGCGTCATTTATCTGAGCAGCAATTTGCTCTCGAACGCCACTGATCGAGTCCGAAATATGTAGAAAAAATCTTCTTCAACTCTTCTTCGAACTTTTGGACGGTCGAGGGCGCCAAACTCTGCTCGCCACAACACTGGCTCGATAAACAATTACTACATTGGAATTGCAGACTTTCGTTCTCACTGACCAGCTTTGCTACAGCTTTCGTCAGAGGAGTGCACTTGTAATGGTACACTCTTGAACACATCGAGCAAGCAGTTGGTATGTCCGACGGTAGTATAGAACTATCGCATACACACTCAGCCATCTCGCTAGCTTACCACATACACGAAATTACAGACAAAAACATGCACGCAACGCTAACACAGAAGAGACAATAAACCAAATCAAAAATTTACCAGCCGCCAGCCGGTGCTGGGGTAAAAATAAATCCAAAATTAAACGAGAGCAAGCACCAGAGACAAATCGCCTCCTACTTATCCCGCTTTAAAACACTATTATGCTCGCAGTAGAAACTTTGTTCTAGCGGCAAATTCACTATTTCACACAAAATAATTAATTATTTATCACTGCACTGCAGGAACAAACTACACTGCACCATCATCACCACAAAATGAAGTTTGAGCCGCACCTCCTTAGTGAACAGACGCTCGGGTCGTACCTCCTCAATCTTGCTGAAGTCAAAAGTACAACACTGCCCAGGCTGCACTACCAGCTAAGCACATAACTCTTAGAAGGTGGTTTTTGTCATCTCTTCACCCCAGTATGAGGTAAGAACATGTTAGGACCAGATCTATGTTGGACGCTCTCCTTATCGACTTACCGTTTTGCAGCCCACCAAACTGAAAAGTCCTGCAGAATTTTAAAATGATTTTCAAGCTAAATTATGGAAAGTACATCACAAAAAAAAAACAGTCTACGCTGAGTCATTTCTTACAGGGCTTTGTAATTTATCTGATCCTAGTTCCAGTGTTTAATCATTACTTTTTTCTTCCAGAAGCGTTGCTCTCAACGATTTTTATCTCACAATTGCAACTACAAAAGACTTGAAGGAATAATGAACACTAAGAGAAACATAGTACCACTCTGAGTCAACTTTCCACCTGGCGTAATAACATGATCGCTAATGATATACAAATTGCACGGAAAACCAACAAAAAATGGCAATGCTTAATGGAGATTAAGCTTGTGTTTTTTAATATGCAAAACTGGACTGGATTTAACTTAACTCCAAATTCCTGGAAAGCTTAAGATAATCATGCGCCTGGTGTGGTTCATATTGCAATTAGGTATAATTCAGTTGTCATAAATAGTAATGACTCCACCTAGTTCAGGTAGCTAGGAATGGAACGTTCAATGGCCAAAACAAAAAAAAACAACGGAAAGTGGCTATAGAACGCAAAAAAAACACATTTCCTTCGAAAAAAACCTCCCTCATAATATGTTCGGAACATTTTTTTTTTCGCGAAATTACCACGCACAACGGCCGCGGCCTACTGCGTTCTTTTCGCTTGCTATGCTCCTTCTAGCACTGTTCATCATCCATTTATTATTGGCCAGTGTTATGCTGCTTCAGGTTCCCGGTTCTCTCGAGAGGGAATCGCGCGTTGCAGTTGCGATAGCATCGACAAAGTTGTACTCTACTGTAAGGTAAACTGGGGAAAATCAGAACGATGGCGTTAATATTATTGTTTACCTGCTACCCCGGCAAACTTTGTCTTGCCGCGGTTGAATGGCAACTTTAATCGAAATCCACATAGTTTTTCATGAGAGTTATTTGATAAATCATTTTTCACCAGATTTTGCACTGGACAAGGTGTCAAGCAGTCGGACATTGACAGCTTGGAGAGCAGAATCAAAAAATCACATAAAATCCAACCAAACATATTGGAAAACTTTCAAGCACACTTCGAGCTTAGGTATGTTTGAAGTAATTTAGCATTTCATAGTGCACACTGTGCACTGCACAGGTTGCTCTACAAGCTATGTCACCGAATGACTATTGGAAGCAAAAGCTAGAAGCTTGTTAGGACCAGAGCTATGTTGAACGCTCTTGCAGAATCTTAAGCATTCAAATACTTTTTATTCAACAGAAATTCTTAAATTAATCTTCCAACCTGCCCCACCATACCTTTTGTGAGTTTCCATTCTTATTCCCCAATGCGGCAGAAGAAACGCATGGACGTACGGACGGACGAACGAAATAAATAGTTGCCCATGCGTGAGTGCCGCTTTGTATTGCTTGCTAGCGCTACACTGCATACATATACTTACCACCACGGTCGGCAAACGAAAATTAAAAAGATGTGTGGTGTGATTAGCGAAATAGCAAATCGTAAAACTTATGTGTACTCTTCCCGGGGCAGATGGTTTTGCGAGGGAACAAGTTCCACGCACACACAAAAACATGATTAGCGGTCATTAAAACTAGTGCACCGTGGCACTTTGCATCGTACAAGTACAAAAAAAAACAGAATGAAAAAGATTGAGGAGGGTGCAGCACCAGCGAGGAATACGTGAAAATTTCTACGGAACCTACGAAACAACATTGTTTCGCTGATTGAGGCTTGTGGAGTAAGTCGTGCGTTCTATTTGATGGATAGAAATTGATGAACTGGCGAGTGTGGGTAACGGATGCATGGAGATAGATTTTTGAGCGCCTGAAAAAATGTCGTTTCAGCTGCAGTAATTTTGCTCAAGGTAGGCAATGACTTTTTTTTTAATTTCCTTTATTTGGACTTAGATCATCTAAACTCCATTTCCATAAATCTTCCAAATTATTCTCTGTATTCCTTTATGAATCTATTCGGGGATTTCTGCTTGGATACATCCCGGAGTGCCATCAATGAGCGAAAGGTATATTTCTAAGAATTGTATTGAAAAAATCTTTTACAATTTATTTTGGAATTCCACCATTTTTCCATTTTAGGAATTTCTTCAAATATTGCATTAACATTTTCTTCAAATCTTTCTTGAAGAATTATTTGTATTCAAGAACCTTTTAAGTGATTAATGCAAAGATGTCATTCGGTATTTGTCAAATCACTTTTTCAAGAATTCTTACAGTGTTATCTCCGGGGATGTTTTCTGAAGTACTTCAGAGTACCCCAAAAGCTTCTTACAGAGGCTTTATCTAGTATTTCTCGAAATATGTTTTCATGAAATTAGAGACGAACCAGCCAAGAGCTGAAAGTCTCTTTAATAAAGACAAATCAATCAATCAATTTTCATGAAATCCATCAATGATATCTCTGAGAATTCATCTAGAAGATGGTCCAAGTAATTCTTAAGAAGTTCCTTAAAGAAATCCTACCATAAATTCTCCAATGATTCCTTCGGAACCAGCTATTCTTCCTAGAAATTACATCGGTATTTCACCAGAGGAAGAGTACTCCTTATAGAAATTCTTTAAACACTCCTTCATGGTTTCTTTCAGGAGATCCTCCAAATATTCCAAGTCCCGTATTTCTCCAAAATTGTTCAAGGATTCTCAATCATTCCCTCACATAACTCCTGCAGAGATTACTCCAAGGATTCCTTAAAGAATTACAGCATCGATTTCTTCGAAAAAAATCTGCAAGGATTCTTCAAGTAGTTTCTCTATGGTTTAACTACGTGATTCTTCCTAGAATTCCTCCAGGAAATTTCCAAAGAATTTATTGGATAACAATTCAAGATCTCTTTTAAGGACTCCTTCAAAATTATTTCCAGAAACCGTTTGAAAAATCATTCAAAGTTTCCATCATGCATCTCATTCCAGAACTTCTCCAGAATTTATTGTTGTTTCCTTCAGAAATTCCTTCAAAAATTGTTTCAAAAATTTCTCTGAGGATTTCTGGTAGAGTCACCGTGCCCTTAATAATCTTACAAACCCAAATTCATTTTATTCGAAAAACAAAGCAATTACGGCACCGATTGATTTAGTAATTTTTGTTACCGTAAACCGGGCGAAATTGATCATTTGGGTACTACATTGTAATTCCATACTAGGAACGCTTAAGCGTCGTAATGATCTCAAACTTTTTACGTCATCTGGTTCGTAGATGTCTAGAGATGAGTGTAGACTTTTATTTTATAGAATTTTAGAAATTTCGAATTTTTTAGTTTTGCCTTTTTTTTTTAAGAATTTGCAATGTATTTCTCATTTAGCTGAAATTATTGCTACTAAACAATCGATTGCTAATAGGACTTCCCGTAAATTCTCTGTTTTAAAATTTTTGTGGAGCCTTGGTTGGGAAGTTACGTAGCTAATCAGAACATGAAATAGTTTAAAAAAAGTTCATTTTAAGATGAAATAGTCATTTCTTGCGATAGAAAACGCTTGTATCAAATGAAATTGCCTACCTTTAGGCGTTTAAGGGGAAATTTCAAAATTTAAATTTGCATTTAAAGTATCAAATTCACTAGTTGTAAGATTTTAAATGCGTTATTTGAATTTAGAAGAGCAAAATTAAGCGGAGAACGATATTTTCCTTTCCAATCGATGCTTAATTGTACACTGATCAATTTCGCCCCAAAGTGGCATTTCCAATTTATTGATTTTTTGAGTTATTTGACTTAAAGTTTAGATTTGTTGAACAAAATTTTGTCACATATTTCCATGGAGATCCACTGGGTACTGGTTTTAAAGAAATTCTTTTGGCAACATTTGAATTGTCAGTGATGTTATCCGCAAAAGTTGTTTTAAAGTAATCAATTTGACCCCGGATTACGGTATCATTCATGGTCACTTCTAACAAAAATGCAGAAATAAGAAACGAAACTGAATATGCTTTGTTGTAAGTAGTATGAAAATGGGAGCGTACGTGCAAAAACACTAAAGGAACAGATACTCCACCTTAACAAATCAAAATTTCTTTGAAAGTTTCCCCAAGGATTTTTTCAGGAACTCCACCTAAGACTGTTTTGCCACTTTCTTCAGGGATTGTTTAAGAATGCATAGAAAAAAAAATTAAGAAAGATTAATGCAAGGCGAAGATTTCATAGAAGATATCCAAAGATTTTTTCAGAATTTCTCCAAGGATCTTGTTAGAAGCTCCTGCGAAGATTTTATCAATCTGATAAAGCATTCTTTGTTCAATTTATTCAATAATTTCTCCATTGACTCTACCAAGAATTATGAGATTTTTCATGAAATCGCTTCAGAAATTCTGCTAAGGTTTTATTCAAAATTCAAAATAAACTATTTGCAATGCCTCGAACGATTTTTCTAAAAGTACTTTCAAGGATTTCTTAGAAATTTGTTCAAGCATTTGTTTAGTTGTACCTGCAGGGATTACTTCAGAAATTCCTCCGATGATTGCTGCAGGAAATCTTCCAAAAATCCCTTGGGTGTTTTATTTCAAGTCCTCTTTCACAATTTGTTGAACATTCTATTAGGAAATTCCAGTAAGTATTCAATCTTTTTCTCCAAGGATCGTTTCAAGCCATTGTAACGTTTATTGATTCTTTCATTTTTTTTCTTTCAAATTTTCTCCAGGGTGTCCTACAGAAAATCTTTCAAGAAAACAGGAATTCTTTTGAAGAATGTACATTGATTAGCACAATAGAATCTGAGAGGAACTCTTAGGGGGCTTCGCTATTTTTTTCTTGAGAAATTATCCTTGCATTTTATAATAAATTCTTCCCTTTACTTTCAAAATTTCTACAAGAATCTTTTACAAAATTTGGAGATGAACCAGCCACGGGCTACAAATCTCCCTAATAAAGCTATTGTGAATAGGATTTGGAACGTCGGATATCGGAGGAAAAGACTTCAGTTCACAATAAACGTTTATTGATTACGTCCAAACCACTTGAGTACTTGAGAAGAACTGCCTAGGAAATTTTCCTAACAAACAGTGTAACCAAGGGCGTTGCTAAGGGTTGCAACCGTTACCTATTGCCTACTTCAACAAAAGCTTATAATAATAATATTAACTTTCACATAATTCCTTATAGTACTTTTAGCCTAACGTTCGAAAAAGCCTATATTGTTGTCACGACGCAAGACGTAGAACTAAACACCCACAACTATGTGACTGGTCTCTACGCCATCTAATAGCAGGTCTAGTCAAATTTCCTAATTAGTAAGTTTTAAAGTCATAAATAGTCATAAATTTTACAATATTATTTAAGTTTTACTCACTGTTTACGTCCATAGGAATAAGTTTAGGAATCATATTCAATAACCAACAATAGATAGTTGTTCATTGAGCTAACCAAAAATGTGTTGTATATGTAGTTCGTTTGTAAGTATTTGTTATAACAATTCATTTGCATCGGCAACTTTCACTTGTAACAGCTTACCCAATAAGAAGTTTTCAATAATTTCTACTAATTATCAATATTAAGGATAAGAGAGCAAATCATTTGCTGTCAGCACATTTCATTTTCTCTGTTTTGTTGTTTTGACATAACCTTCGTCCACAGACAAACAGACGTCTCATTCTGCCCACTTCCCACCGTTTCCCTTTTTAACGGACTATTCAAGTATTCTGTTGTTCGCCAATCCCTCGCTCATGGCGCTCGCATCGTATTTTTTTATTTTATTTTTATTTTTCATTTCGTCAACCGACGTAGACTAGTACATTATACATATACACATTTTTTCTTATTCCTTAATAATATAATTATGAAATACATTGAAAAATATATTAAAAACAGATTAATCCACCTAGTGGTGATAGTGCCTTTCTCGTCGAATATGTACTAATAATCTTTCCGTCGACGCAATCAATCTTGCCTTAGAGTCAGTGATCAGCCCCAAAATTTGGGGCCCAAATCTCTATACTTTGGTAACGGACGAGAAGGAAGAAATGCTCATAACAGCCACCTGGGACTGTACCACCTACAAATTTCTGAATCATGAGAATACTTTATTTAGAAATTCAAGGTCATCATCGAATTGGGGCACTTATTTCTACGCTATGTTCAACGTATGGGCAGAGCCGAAAGTATCAGACCATTAAGTTGACTGCTTGATAATCTTCACTGGAAGCTAATTCATACCAAGATGACAATTACTAGCCAGGATTTAACTTTTTCACAGATCATTTTGACAAAGTTTAATCTGTACACTTTATGCTATATTTTGTTATCATTGGTTACAAGATCCATGTAAAATTTGTTATGTAGTAATTTGAATTGCCAATGTTATATCTCATTTTTTTTTGTTTAACAATCTTATCAAGTGAATTTTCACATTACACATTATTTTATTGTTAAGAATCTTTTACTTCAATTCTGTAGGACACTCAAACCAAATGCTTGCATATTTTTAAATCTTTTGAAATTTTTACAAAATATACTCTAAAAAGTCATTTTATTTTTTAAAATTATTAAAATACATTTCCATTGAAAAAGGAAAATATTCAGAATAATAATATATCGGGCTAAATTCTATCATTTTCGTCCAATCGTGCCGCGGGCCGCACGTTGGGCAGCCCTGATTTACATGGTTCATTTTTAAATTTGACCAATTCCGGCGGGACACCTGAAATCGGTTGTGGAACGTAATCTCAGCTGATTTTCTTAATAACCGTTCATCAGCATATCGAAAAAACCGCGATTTGATGAAACGCATGCATGGAGTTCGGTTCCCTTCTACATTTGACCACATCCGGAGGGACACCGGGAACCGATTCCGGGACACTACTAGTTCTCCCAAGCATGGTCTGGGATATTTTTTCTTTGTAACCGTTCATCAGGATACCTTAAAAGCCATTTGATGTGTCGCGAATATTTTTTGATTTGTTTTTGCATTCGGCTACTTTCAGCGAAACACCTCGAACCGATTCCGGAACACTATCCGTAGTTTCTAATGTGGGCTTAGCTTATTTTCTTGCTGATCGTACAAGTTATCGAAAAGGCTACGATTTGATGTGTCGCATGTATGAATTAGGTCACTTCCGGCGGGACATCAGGAACCGGTTCCGGGATGCTACCAGTTCAGATATGATCCGAAACCGGTTCCGTAACACTACCGGTCAGATATAGTGCACGACTATTTTGCTATTTACCGTTCATCAGGTTATACAAAAAGCTGCGATTTGATGTGTCGCATGCATGGGTTTGGTTCACTTTTATATTTGGCCACTTCCGGCGGGATACCCGGAACCGGTTCCGGAACACTACCAGATCAGATATCAGAGATATTTTCTTGTTTACCAATCATCAGATTACAGAAAAAGCGGTGATTTGATGTATCGCATGCATGGGTTTGTTTCACTTTTATATTTGGCCACTTCCAGCGGGACACCCGGAACCGGTTCCGGTATGCTACCGGTTTAGATATGGTCTTAGACTATTTTCCTGTCTACCGTTCATCAGGTTATACAAAAAGGTGCGTTTTGATGTGTCGCATGCATGGGTTTGGTACACTTTTATATTTGGCCACTTCCGGCGGGACACCCGTAACCGGTTCTGGAATACTACCGGTTCAGATATAGTCTGCGACTATTTTTCTGCTTACCGTTCATCAGATGAATGAAAATGCCGTGGTTTGATGGGTCGCATGCATGGGTTTGTTGCAATTTCATATCTGGCCCCTTCCTGAGGTACCGGTCCGGATCACCTAAATGGCCATAACTCCGGAACGGCTGGACCGATTCAAACCATTTTCAATAGGAAACAATGGGACAATATTTCGCGTAGATTGAAACCTAAAGCGTTGAAATCGGATGGTATTTACTACCCAAAAGTTATGTGACATTTTTGTACACATACACACATACACACGCACACACACACACATACATACATACTCACACACATACACACACAGACATCATCTCAACTCGTTGAACTGAATCGATTGGTATATAAGACTTGGCCCTCCGGGGGTTCTATCAAGATTTCATTTTTGGAGTGAACATATAGCCTTTCGGTACACCTTGGTGTACGAGAAAGGCAAAAAAAAAATCAGTGGTGTTTTGTTTTTTAAGTGTTCCTATTTCTAATGGTACGAAAATATGTTTTCAAATTTTGCCTAGACATGGTAAAGTCAATCGTTTCGCAATGTTTATTATAAGCAACCATCATGCGATTTATAGGCCCAAATTTGGCGTAGTTTGTTCGGTGGTGGTTACTTGTGAAAATATTTCGACTTCTTAATTGCCGAGTAGGTATATAAAAATTTAGTTTTGATAAGATTTCAGGCGAGTTTGTATGTCAATAAGCATGCAGCGTGCTTTGTACAGTGGGGTGACACGGCTGTCAAACTCGGTACATCGCCGCTCCACCCATCATCATTTTTGGTACGGCGCGTTTTGGTACCCACTTTCTGGTCGGTTTACCCTAACTTGCTCCTGATTTTCGGGTGTGTGTCTCGTGTGTTGCTAGTGCTTATTTCAGAAATTACACATTTTAAACGAAATTGTTGTTTTTGATGATTGTTACTCTTTCTTTATCACTTTCCACGATATTATATGTTTACGTCCATAGGCAGCGAAGCAGCGTCGATGTTTCCAGCGCATTTTTTTTCCTTGAATTAAGCAATCAAAACAAAACATTGGACGCCATGTTGAATTGAATGCTTGGTAGATGATTCTGGCCCTTCGTCATCCCCCTGGCTTTGTAAGACGAAATGATGTCCAGCCCAATTTATGAAGAGCAAACAGTAGAAATTGTTTTTGCGCTGATTCTAATCTTTCTTCGTGCGTGGTTGAAAAGCACTATACAGTGCTGCAGTATTCTAAAATAGATCTAACATAGGCAATATGAAGTGTTTCAATTGTATACGGGTCATGAAAGTTATAGCAGAAGCGCTTAACCTTCTTCGTGCATTAGCTTGCGCTCACCTCGCTGACCTAGTGCACGTTTAGGGGTCATAATGACCCCAATGCACGACGAGGGTTAATGAACCCTAGCATATTATTAGCCCTGTGAATGATTGTGTTGTAGTGGTCAACGAATGTAAGTTTAGAATCTAAGATTTACTCCTAAATCCCTAACCCTTTCACATTTTTCCACATTCTTATTTCCTAATGCAATTGAGACATTCGGTGTTGTTCTTTTTCTGCTAAATGATATTAAATTGCATTTTTTAACATTCAGTTCTAATAGGCTTTTGTTGCACCATGTGTAGAATATTTCTATTTCATTGCGGAATACATTGATGTCTTCATCATTTCTTATTTCCAAAAAGAACTTCATGTCGTCGGCATAAATTAACACTTTTAATTTCTTGATAATGAAGGAAATGTTGTTTACATAAATGATAAAAAGAAGAGGTCCCAAATGAGAACTTTGTGGTACACCGGAAGTGACTTGAATTGGTTTTGATTTGTATTCATCAAATTTAATTATTTGTTGGCGGGCAGTCAGATATGATTCAAGCCATACCAATTTTGTGCAATTTGAAAAGCAGCATTGGTATGTCGATGGGATCAAATGCCTTACTAAAGTCCGTATAAAGAGCTTCCACGTGGTTTCCATTATCCATTGCATTCAATATATAGTCAACAAATTGAAGCAAGTTTGTTGAAGTTGATCGGCCTTTAAAAAGCCGTGCTGCATGTTAGTTATTCTGTTTTTGATTTGTAGAAATAACTTTTTGTTGACAATTGCCTCAAACAGTTTTGGAATGCAAGAGATAATGGCTATTCCGCGATAATTACGTACGTCTGATTTACAACCAGATTTAAAAATAGGCACTAAAAAAGAGCTTTTCCATATTTTTGGGAAGTTTGCAGTATCGAGTGATATTTTAAAAAGCCAAAATAAAGGAGCAATGAGCTCCTCAGCTAAAATTTTCAGAAATATTGGAGGAATTTTGTCAGGACCATGTCCCTTAGAGGCGTCTAAGTTCAAGAGTGCTTCAAAAATTTCATTTGGTTGAATTTGATTTACACCAACATTCCTAAAAAAATCAGGGTAGAAAGCAAAGTAATCGCGGTCACGATCTTCTTCCGAAAAAGTTGTATAGATTTCCTGGAAAAAATCAGCAAATAGATTACAATTTTTTTCCGGGGTGTCCCCAACTTTTTCGTCAAGATGCATTACGGATGGAAAATTGTCAGATTTTAATTTGGTTTTTACGTAATTAAAGAAGTTCTTTGGGCAGGACTTTATTTCGAGTTCAGTTTTCGTATTATATTCTTCAAATGCATTATTAATTTCAAATTTTAATTGGTCGCATAGGTTCAAATATTTAGCTTAATTTTCATCAGTTTTATATTTTTTTGTAAATTTCATGTGCTTTTTGTTTGCGATTTTTCAGATTTTTGATTTGTTGATTATACCTGATTGGATATTTTGAATTTATATGACGGCGTTTCGTTTTTATTGGAGTTTCTTGTCCAATGATTTCATTTAAAATTTTGTTGAACTTTTCTACGGCAGATTCGACGTTTCCTTCATTCTTAAGAATAGCTTACCAATCTACACTACTTAATTTACATTGAATGTTTTCGTACTTCACTAATTTGTATTCAAACACTTCCTCATATTCGCAGTCGTTGGGGATTTTGTGCTCATGTATGAACAAAGAATATTCGATTGCTGTGTGGAAAGCTTCATTTTTCCATAACGGAGACAGTGATTCGCTAACACAGAAGTTGTCAAAGATATTCGTCAATAAAAAGTCAAGGTAGCAATTTTGGCGGTTTTTTATGTGATTAAGTTGGTTTAGACCTAAATTTGCAGTTTTGTCAAACATAAATTGCAAGGTTTCATTCTCCCCAACGACTGGGAGTAAAATACTTTCATTTTCAGAGTCCAGAATGAAATCAGCATTACGTTGATTAAAGTCCCCATATATGTGGACCTTAAGGACAGACTTGTTAGAATCCCAAAATGGCCGCCATAATGGTCGACATTGGCACCTACTTACGATTTTGAGGGCACAAATCTCTTCGTAAACAAAACCAGCGCACCTGATCTTCTTATTTTAAGCTTGTTACGAGTGAGCAAGAACAAAATAATGGAATTTACTGTTGTGTGAAGCTTGTTTCTTGAGATTTGTGCGTTTGAAGTTCTGATGCACTGTTGAAGCGGGATTTCAAGACGTTTGTCCTTAACTTCGGGAGGAAGTTGAGACATGATTTCAGTAACAAATTTTGAAAACGACGTATAATCAATGGTGTAGCATTGATCATACGTCGTTTTCAAAATTTGTTACTGATTTGTTCAGCATATTGAAAAAAGTTTTCATATGTATTTTTATTCGCATGATCTGGTGGAAAATACACTGAGGCGAAAATATGTGTTTCACCTGCCATGTGAGATTTCACCCAGACATGCTCGAATTCTTTAAATTTAGATGTGTTAATGATTTCTGAATTAAAATTGGCCGAAATAGCTACAAGAACTCCTCCTCCTGATTTCCTTTGGGACTCATGAAAATTTCGGTCGTTTCTGAATACATTGAAATCACTTCCAAAAATTTCTTCGCTTCGAACACTTCCATCCCAGCTTGTCTCAGTTGCCAAAACTACCGAGAAGGCTGTGCTTAATAAATTTGCTCCTGTTTGACGTTTGCTCACTACCACCATCTATTCAGTGGGTTTGCGAAACACAACATAATTTGCAATACTTCAGTTGTCTGTGTGCTTCGTCTCTACATCATTGGAGCCAATGCACGGAGAAATACAAGTACCCAAATATAGGTATTTTTCACCCAACTCTCGAGTTTAGTGCGGGAAGCCATATTTGAGTATATGGTATAGTTTCTAAATTTAAGTACCTTCATCGAACTACTCTAGTGGGAGAATTTCAATTAAAAATGTTTTTTTTTTAACATGAAAATACGTTTATTTAGGCAAGCGTTGAACTTTTTGTTAAGTAATTTACTCAAATTCAGGTTCCCGTTCAGAAACTCAAATGTTGAGTAAAATTTATTAAGTAATCAGATCGAAATTCACCTACTTCTTCAGTTCTACGTGTTTACTCAATTTTGAGTTCAAAAATACTTATTTTCGAGTTTTTCGTTTTCTACGTGTGGATGACAAGCACTCCCCGTCAGATCGGCAGCATCCCTATGGGGAATTTCTCTTGTAGTGTCGGCGGGTGGAACGCCTCCCGTAACACTATATGCTTTTTGTAAAAAAAAACTTGTTTCGATCGCGCACCGCAGGAAGAACACACATTATGGTATTTGTTAAAAGCAAGTAAAGGCGTGCGTGGGTGGATCGAGATGAGACCTACCGCAACCAAAACATGTTTGTTTACTTAAACGCTCGTGGATCCTGTTAACATGTTATGCTACGTTTCATAGGTAAAATTTTGTTTTAAATCCTTCCAAAATATCATCAAAGGTACTTCTGAAATCAACTCAATGATTCTTTCCGAATACATCTAGAAGCTTCTTCGAGGATTCCTTTAGAAATACCTCCAAAAATTCCTGCAATCTTTTCTGCAAGAAATCCTTCGGCAATTCTTGCAAAATGTCATTAGAAAGCCTCCCGAAGATCTATTCAGATATGGCTCTAAGTATGATCTCAGAAATTCATCAAAGATATTTTCCATGAGGAAGTCCTGCAAGATCCCTTCTTAGAAAAATCTCCAAAGGAATCCTTGGAGAGCTTTGTTAAGGTTCATCTGAAGGATTCCTGGAAGGACTTCATCACATAATCCTTCATGAAGAAAGCGGTAGAGATATTCCTGAAAAAATCCCAAAAAACAATCCATTAAGGAATTCCTAGAAAGCTGTTATTGCTAGGAATTGTAAGAAAGCTCCATACTGCAGACAACCTGTAATTTTACAATCCAATGGAGAATTGTGTTGAAAGCGATGGAGGTAATTTCGTTACAGCGAACTCGATGTAACAATTTTGAACTGTGTGGCACTATTTAATGCGTTTTTTATATCCTTAGTCACTATAGCACAGTAACGAATCTTCCTTCTCTCACGCTGGAACGTTATCTCGGTGGTTTTTGTAATCGACAAGACACGGTCGACCTCCTTTTCCGGAAGTCGAACCGGCTACTTAACAGAATTTTCTCCATCTGGCTTTGAGAGTGACGCCTGGTAGCTCCTCACCTGGTGGCTACCTCACACACTTTTGCGATTGCTTGTCATAAGCAATCGCGTTCGACGAACTCTTTGGGCTACCCACGAAGGCCTTCGTTTGGGTAGACTTCGGTACCATCAGCATCACAGACTCTATTCCTACCGTAGCTGTCATAATTTTATCATGGTCCCGCTTGCCCGTCGTCATTGACTTTCGAAGTCTTATCAGAGCCGGCTTGAAGTCCTTACTGATGTTAGACATCGAGGACTATGGCAGAGAGCCCATCTCTCGGTTCATGGCTTCTCCCGACAAGCTAGGTATCCGGGGACAGAATGGAGTTGCCGACACTGGCACTTTATGCGCAGCTACCTCCTCCTGTCTCTACTCTCTTTAACCTTTAAGGTGAAACATCAAGAAATCCCTTTGAAATTTTCCATACAAACTTTAGAGGCATAAATCTGACGAACAAAGCATCAAACTAAGCCGCACTTGTTAATCCTGGCTTTGCTCACTTGCAAAAAGAGGCAGCTTTTCCAAATCGAGCGCATTTGTTTATGAATCTTCAAGATTGGTGCTCTTGAAAACGCGAGTAGGGGTCCAAGTCGGCCATTGTGGCAGCCATGTTTGTGTTCTTTGAAGTTTCTCCTTAAGGTGTCATAATGCATCACAAAGCTTTCAAACGAATCATTGACTTTTTGCTTTTAAATGATTGTTTGCCTCGCGTTTTTGAAGTGATAAAAAATTGTAAATTCTAAAGCAACGCAGCAGAAAAAGTATCATCGTAATCACTGCGAGTGAGCAAATAGAGTGATACTTTTTCATACGAATATTCGCTTTGGTTGCAGAGAATCATCACTTTGAAATTTCGAGCCGCATATCCAACGTGGCTGCCGATGCTGATGATGCCGTAAGAAGCCTTAAGGATGCGCGCCATCAAGTAACCGAAACTGCACCGCACTCGCGCTGTATACAACGAGCGAGGTTTTTCGGTAGTGTTGTACTTTTAACAACAGCGCGCGTCCTGAAGGGTTAAAGAAGACCTAGCTAACCCACCACACTCTGCATAGACGAGGAAAGGGTCCCCACATGTTCTTCAAATGACCGAGCACCCCCTCGATCATTTACTTGGTCGCTTCAAAGCATAAATTGGGCCAGCCTGTTTTTTGGACTCTGACCACCGGAACAGGTGATCCATAGTGCATTTAGAGTGTGAACCATTTCGCTTATTCGTTTAACTTTTAGTTAAAATTTGACACTTGGATAGTTATTTGCCATCGAAAAGTAAAAAAATAACCACGATGGCGGTCCATTTGAAATTTGACAGACGAGTAGTTATTTGGAACAAAATACAGTACGCAGCCAAATCATTGCGAACAAAAAATAACTATCGAACTGTCAAGACTAACCCTGCTCGGGAGTAGGGTTATTTTCAAAATAACTATCGAAGTGTCAAATTTTAACTGAAAGTTAAACGAATAAGCGAAATGGTTCACACTCTAAATGCACTATGGATCACCTGTTCTGGTGGTCAGAGTCCAACAAACAGGCTGGCCCAATTTATGCTTTGAAGCGACCAAGTAAATGATCGAGGGGGTGCTCGGTCATTTGAAGAACATGTGGGGACCCTTTCCTCGTCTATGCAGAGTGTGGTGGGTTAGCTATTTGTCATTTGACAAGCTCAGCATATCTCTGGAAGCTTCAGGAAAAATTGAGAGAAGTTTACGAAGATATTAAGGGGTTGAAAAGGGGTTTCAAGTAAATTCAGATGGTTTCAGAGGACATCAGGACATTCTAAAAGAAGTTTACGGAGATTTCATGGGCTTCAGCGAAGTGAGGGCGTTTAGAAGCAGAGGGTTCCAAGAAGTGGTTTCCGGGTCTTTAACCGTTATGTGTCCGACAAACTTTTTGCTTTTTTCTACACGGAGCTTTTTAAATGGGCGCTGGGGACCTGGGTTCCCTGTCAGCCACATAAGGGTTAAGAGATGTTTCCACTTCATGTTTAGGCAAGGCGTATTTTCTATCACTACCCATATTATTATCAAAAATGTCGTGATTTTGTATTATCTGACTTCCATCAAAATTTTGTAGCTGAAGTAATCATGTAGCCATTCAAGGCGTACGAACAAGGCAAAATGATTCGTAAATTAAATTTGCGTAGATAGGCTACTAAAACAACTTAGATGATGTTCAGACGTGAACCATACTTGCGGAAAACCGTGAAAAGATTATTTCAACTGCTCGCTCCGCAGACGAAACGAAGCTGCCACTAACGGAATCGATAAATTTGCATTTAGTAGGTACCTACATGAAAAGCCTGTGGGAGTTCGCTACCACTCTTTCGTGGTCAAGAAGTCACACAAACGCCTACTGCGATTCTCACCAGCAAGTCATAGATTAGACATGTGTCATCTAATTTTACAACCGCGTTGCCATTGAGAAAGGTGCGGTCTCGTAGGAAAGAAACGTGCGATGCTTCTGCTGAACCACCTGAGAAGCCGGAGAAGCCAGTCAGTGCAGTAGTCGTCCCGACTCCCGAGTCCAGAGGAAAGCTGCACTTGGACTCGTGTCTGGATGCAGATAGATGCATCAGTGCACGGCTGATGCCGGCCAACTTGCTCGGCGGCTGGCAGCAAGTGGAATATAAATCACTCTCGTTTTCATTTACTAGTAGGATATTTATATGCACGTGGTGGCAAAGCCCGGCGCTTCCCCGTGATGTTACTAGCCGTCGTAGCCCATCAACCAGTCGCTTATTGTTATGATTATTGCGTAATAGTCTACACAACCTCGCACTTCCTACTATGGTGCATTCAAGTCGGAGCAGGCGTTTGCAGTTTGCAGCCAACTGAGTCCGACCGCACGTAAAAGGTCACCACATTACCGCAGCAACCGATGCAAACCGTCAAAACAAATAGCTCACTTAGATCAATGTCAACCGGCGATGCGACGGCCGCAACGCAACGCCCACTAGATTATGTCAACTGTCAGGCACCTCTTTCGCGACGAGATATCGATCATCATCGGTGAAGTAACAAGTGCGCGCACGCACTGTCTGCGTTTAGGATGGCAAATTGACGACGACGGTGCGTTTCGGTCACCTCATCTGTTGCCAATAACGGCGAAGGACATGTCCAAAAGCAACCGGTACGGGAGCA
Organism: Aedes albopictus; assembly: GCF_035046485.1. Lineage (NCBI taxonomy): Eukaryota > Metazoa > Arthropoda > Insecta > Diptera > Culicidae > Aedes > Aedes albopictus. The sequence goes on from NC_085136.1 coordinate 247,513,287, forward strand.
GCTCAGACCCCCAGTATCATGAGCGAAAACCGGATGACGCTCAACCATGGCACCGGAGCGGTCGTCTTCGCCGAAACGAGATCCGCCGTGCCGTTGCCGTTGCGCTGTTGCACACGTACCATCGCATCATTATCTCAGGTTGGCGGCCGCCCAAATGACCGACCCGTTTTCTCCACTGCTGCGGTCCGGACTCCTCCCGGTCCGGCCCGAAGCAAGATGAGGCGAAAGAGGATGCTTCGCAGAATTTGCGCACAAAAAAGGTTCGAAAGCTTCTGTATCGGGGAGTGAGGGGTGAAAAGCGTCTTCCGATGAAAAGTTACTCGAGAGTATTGTTATATAATTGAATATTCTTCACTGATACACACCAAGTTTCACTGGCGTACAGCAGTACAAATTTCACGTTCGAATTGAATATTCGAATTTTGATGCGTCAACTAATGTGGTTGTTTTCCCATACAGCCCAGCCCTCGCATTCTTGACCGTGCACCTATCAAGGAATTGGCATCCCTATCCCACCAATGCAATGTTTTCGTAGCCAGCATAACAGCGGCTCAAGCGTAGGGCTCAAGCTGACAACACAGCAGCATAATTTTAATGCGGGGTAAGAAAACAAGAAGACCATACCAGTCCCCGGGCACCTATGTTGATCTTGGTGATGCCATCGGCCGCCATTTGGCTACCAAGATATTGGAAGTTTTCAACAATCTCTACTTCTTGCGCAGCTACCGCGTTGCTGGAAGGGTTGACCGAGATTGCCGAGAAGATACGTGATAACACAGGAAATCAAATTATCTTGTACGGAGATTTACAACATAATGTATCGTCCAACTGCGGTCCAACACTTCTCCTCAAGATAAAGTTTGTGACCTCTAATCTATCTTCTGCCAGACCTAATTCACTGAAAACTGAATCACTGAACACTACATATTTAAACGGTACAAACTTCCAAACTTCTGTGCTACAACTACAACCTCACCATCCTTCAATATCTTACAATCATCTGAGTAGAATAATATTACATACCCTTTGTGACACCGAGGGTTTATTATAATAACTCAAACACTTGTTTAATTACTAATTATGATTTATTAACCCTCTAATACCCAACCCCGCCTTTAGACGGGGTATAGTTTGCGCATTTTTGTAATTTTTGTTTCGTGGACAATCATTAGTTTTATATTTTTGACTGATATTTAGGACTATTGTGTATATCTCAATATGTTTTTGGTGCCTTTTGAAGCTTATTAACATTTTTGAAAAATCATTGAAAAATTGATGTTTTAGTCACCTTTCAGAAGTCATTGTATATTTTGTGCTGAATCACTTCAATTTACATATTTTAAATTTTTCCCAAATCATACTATCATAGTAAAATAGTTTAAGGGAATCGAATATATTCTAAATTAACCTTTCTTAAAGTTACACGGAAAATTAAATTTGTTATGAAAAAAACTTCAAATGAAAATATTTCAACAATAATCATAAAATCTCAAAATGTTTTCGTCTCAAAAAATCCATCTCCCAAATAGGCTTCCAGGAAAAATATAAAAGTGTGTGGATGTTCAAAAATAAAAATTAGAAAAATCTAAAACCGAAATTCACAAAATCGAGAATTAAAAAGAATCATCTTGCAAAACATGTTTAAATCGATTTTAGATGACGAAAAATGATGTTTAGATCAAAATCAAAAATTTGGGTATTAGAGGGTTAATTAACCTATGATTGAAATATTATTACGCACTGGGGAGCACAACCGTTCACTCGAATGGACTACACTTGATAAAGCGTGGTCTTGTCTTCCACCATGCACGGCCTGCTGTGATTGACCAATCTGTGGGCACGCAACTATCACATCTTCCTTTTTCCACGATTTGGATGCTTAATCTTCTTTGGAAGCACGGATGATATAATCCTGTTGCCACGACGGTCGACGTGTAATGCGGTTGGGACGAGTTGCCTGAGACGGTGAAGAATCCTCTATTTGAGTATCGGATGGTTCTCCGGCGAAACAGCTTTCCATTTCCGGGGTTTGCACGTTGGAAGATGAAATCTTCTTGATGTGGGCGACGTTTCGTTCTATTATTTTGCCCGACACTGGATGTACGACTTTCACCCTATTTCCTATTCGTTCCAGTACTTCATATTCCGTGTTGTCAAATGTTGGAGTTAGTTTGTCACACGAAATGAGGTTTTGTAGCAGAACCTTGTCTCCTACCTGGATATTGGACACTTTGGCGTGACGTTTCAAGTCTTCTCTTTCCTTTCCTTTGTGTTTTAGAACCGCGTCCCTGTCATGGACCCCAGAACATGCTGGCGTAGCTGTTTCAAGATCTTTCAAACATGGTATTTTCGATCGAATTATTCTGTTTTGCAGTAGCAAAGTGGGAGGTTTGCCTGTCACCGAATGAGGAGTCGTGTTATACATTAGTAGGTATTGGAGCAGATCATTCTTCCAATCACGACCCAGTGAGTGGCTGATTTTAAGACGCTTCAAGAGTGAGCTATTCTGCCGTTCTACCTCTCCATTGGCCTGAGGCCAGTAAGGAGCAGTGTGGTTGAGTTTCATATTTCTGGCGAAACAATAATCTCCAAAGTCTTTGCTAATGAATTGCCTACCATTGTCCAGTGTTATCGACCTAGGATATCCTAGACGTACAAATATCGGTTCAAGTCGCTTGATAGTTTCTTCCGATGTGATTTTCCTCATTACGCATACCTCCTTGTACCGACTATAATAATCGACGACCACTAGCAAGTATTCACCAGATGGAAGTGGACCCAAGAAATCTATTGCTACGTCCAACCACGGTTCATTAGGCATCGTTCGCCGCTGCATTGGTTCTGGGGCAGACGGCCTGCTCACTATTCGACACCCTTCACAATCCCTTACCACCTTTTTAGCTTCGTCATCCATGCCAGGCCACCACACTCTGTCGCGCATACGGGCAACCATAACTGTTTCACCTGGGTGCCCTTCATGGGCCAGCTGCAGCATACGCGAACGCAGTTGCTTCGGTATTACCAGCCGGCATCCACGGATGACACATCCCTCCAGCAGGCCTAGATCTTTTTGGAAGGGGATGTATGATTTTGCGCCAGATTTAATTGTTTCGTTATTCCAATCTTCTGTTATTATGGCTTCCTTAACCAGGATCAATTCTGGATCGGTATCTAATGCATGTCTTATTTCAGATACGTCGATGGCAACAGATTCGGTGATTGCAGCAATGTACAAATCATCGTCAGAGCTGTCAACGTTCTTATCATCATCTGAATGAGAGAGACGAGACAAGGAATCCGCCACATTTTGTTTACCTGGTTTGTAAATTACGCGAAACTTGTATGGTTGCATTCGTAGTACCCATCTTTCAATACGGCCTGGTGGATGAGAACTGGATTTAAAAATTGCAGTCAGAGGCCGGTGATCAGTTTCTAACTCAAATTCTCTTCCGATGAGATAAAGCCGAAATTTTTCAACACTCCAAATGATCGCCAAGGCTTCCTTCTCCGTTTGGCAATAGCGCATCTCCGTTGACGTCAAGCTTTTACTGGCATATGATATTATAACTGGTTTGTCGTCATGCTCATCCTCAAACTGAACTAACACCGCTCCCAGCCCAACTGGTGATGCGTCTGCAATAAGTCTTGTTCGGCGTGTGTTGTCAAAATAACCCAAGATTGGAGCGGAGCATATAGCTTCCTTAAGCTTATTGAAAGCAATTTCGTGCTGTGGTGTCCAATCAAAAGTACAACCACCCGCGATGAGTTGTCGTAATTCGAACGTTTTGGTTGCAAGATCCGGAATGAATCTACCGATGTAACCAACTAGGCCCAGGAAACTTCGGACCTCTTCTGACGACTTCGGCGATCTAAACTTTAAAACGGCAGATATTTTGTCGTCCGTTGGCTTGAGCCCATCACGGGAAATATGATGACCCAAAAATTCAGTTTCTGTAGTTCCGAATCTGCATTTTCTCGTGTTCAGTACCACATTATACGCCTCCAAAGTTTCCAGTACCTTTAAAAGAGACGCGTCATGCTCTTCTTTAGTTCGGCCATGGATGAAAATGTCGTCTTGGAAATTGAAGGTATTTGGACAGTTACTCAAAATTTGCTCAACTGTCCTTTGGAAGTATTCCGATGCGGAACATATTCCAAACATCAAGCGAGTGTACCGAAACATTCCCAAATGTGTTATGAAAGTTGTAATGTATCGGCTTGATTCATGCAACTCGATCTGGTGGTAAGCGTCTTTTATGTCGAGGCGGGAAAACCATTGCGATCCATTCAACCTAAACATAATATGAATATTTTTATCATTTTCAGCCTACTAAACTTGAGCTCATTACCTAGCAAGAAGATCATCCAAAGTTGGCATCACGTGATATTGCCTTTTGATTGCAACGTTTGCTCGCCGCATGTCGATGCAAAGACGTACATTCCCATCGTCCTTTACAACAACCACCATTGGAGAAACCCAAGGGCTAGGTTTATCGACTCTTTCGATTATGCCTGATTTTAGTAAGTGATTAATTTGGTCCTCAACCTGTTGACGGAGCGCAATCGGTACTCGCCGGACGTGTTGGACCACTGGTGTAACACTTTCGTCTATCTCGATACGCAATTTAACCCCTTTAATTGAACGAGATTTATGACTATTTATTTATTTATTTATTATTATTTATACCATACCTTTAATTGTAGGGAACTTTTCGATGGTACTATCTGCAATGTGTTGGACACTTTCTTGCACCTCAGCAACGCTCGGTAGACCAATCAGAAGGACGCCCAGCAGCTTCGCGGTATCTCGCCCCAGCAGGTTTTGCTCGCCACCTTTCACCACATAGAAATTGGCTTCCAATGGTTCTCCTGATCCATCGACAACACGAATTTCGGCATCAAAAACACACATGATTTCCAGTTTTCCTCGTTGGGCATATGCGGATAACTGTTTGTCGGATGGTCTTACATTCTTGATTATAGCGTTCTTTCCTTTCATGAAGTTCCATGTCAGTTCGTCGATAATGTTGAACTTCGAACCAGAGTCGATCATCATCTCAACCAGGACCTGACCAACCTTGCACCAAACTATTTCGTCGTGATTGCCGCTGATGGCGTAGATAAAGGAATCGCTTTTGTCATGGTTCACTGCATCATCACCTGGAGACTGTTCCCCGACTGCGCTTACTCTGGATAACTTTGGACGACGTGGTTCCGGACGGTTAGGATAATCCTCCAACTTACGCTTCACTGGCATTGATTGCATCGCTTTCCTGTTCTTCGGATCCGTCCTGCATTTCTTCGCAAAATGCCCGTAGTAGTTGCAGATTCGACATTTCATGTTCTTTGCGGGACACAGGTCCTCTGATCGATGCGGCAGATTTCCACACTTACCACACTCAGTATCTGCACGGTATGGAGCCCATTGATTCTTGCGGTCCGCAGATGTGTTATCTCCAACTTTGTTCACGTATGCGCCTTCGCGGATGACATCCAGGACATTTCCGGATCCGTTGGTATGTTGATTCAGTTCTCGAACTTGTTGTTGTACCGATAAGTGCGAGTTGACAAGTTTTGTCAAATCGTCCAGATTTATATCCGATTTCTCCAGAATCTTACGGCGAAGTTCAGGTGGTGCTAACATTACTACCTTATCTATCACCGCAGCGTCTCTGCTCTCTCCTTCTGTGGAACCAAACTGGCATTTGCTGGCCAACGTCTTGGCTCGTAATAAAAATTTGTCCAGGGCTTCACCAACGGATGGCTTCAGGCTCCAGAACGAGTAACGCTCGAAGGTATCATGGCGCTTCGGCGCAAAATATGCGTCCAATCTGCGGATCACTGCGCTGAACTCATCCTCATTTTCGGCAGCGTTTACATCTACAGGCAGGCTCTCAAATACTCGTTGTAGCTGGCGGCCTCCCACTGCCAGGAAAATGTTGTGGGGACTTGTCGTCACAAGCGGATACTTTGGTGGTTCGGTTTTGAATGAATGTTTATTCCAACAAATCTTACTTGCTAAGTTACATGGATATTTGGATCGATCAGATATGTATCGATCCGCACTTATACATTCTAAGCATCTAGAGGGAGAAAGATAGAGTTGCGCTGTGCCAGGCAGTTAATAGCAACCAGATGGGTAAAGTAAAATAGAATGCATAATGCTGACTGTTACTTTGCAGTTCGTTCGCATTTGTGTTCTCACGCCACATGTTGGCTTATGAAATGTAAGTTGACCTGAGTGGGATTCGGGTCTGTCACCTCGATTGGTTACGACATGTTTTAGGTTTCAGTAAATGATTTAGGTTGCAGTTTTAGGAACTGTATGAAACAAGGGTGGTCCGCTTTGGGAAACGGATAATATTCATTACAAACAGATGTAGGCACAGCACAATGTTCTTCAGCTTCTTCTTCTTTTTCCTGCTTAAGGCTTCAGCCACGTATTCGAACTGTTTTTTGTAGTCGAACCATTTCGATCGCAGTTCCGAGAGAGGTACGTTCTCACATTCGAACGGTGGGATTTTAAAAAGCTGATCTTCCATTTCTGAAATGTTAATAATATTTTAGTCATTTATTTTTTTTTAAATTTAATTCTACCAAATTTGGAAACTGTTTTGTGTAATTCGTTGACTCGGGTAGGTGTGCTCTATGGTAATCATGAGTTGCCATGACAACACCTCGCAATGTGGCGTTCTTTTTCTCCGACGAAAACCATGCCAAGCGTTGCCATAGCAACCCGTTCCGTTGTTAGTAGCACACATGAATTTTTCTTCACTTTGACCACGTGGTCTATTTGCCTGCCTCAATCGAATTTTTGTTCGCCGCTTTGGCGTTTTCCTCCATGAGGTAAAACATTATTGCCTGCCCCGGCCGGAAATTAACCGCCGCTTAGGCGTTTCCCTCCTCCGAGGCGAAACGTTATTGCCTGCTCCGGCCGGATTTTATCCGCCGCTTAGGCGTCTCCCTCTCCTTGAGGCGAAACATCATTGCCTGCCCCGGCCGGAATTTTGTTTCCGCCGCTTAGGCGTTTCCCTCTTTTGAGGCGAAACGTAATTGCCTGCACCGGTCGGATTTTATCCGCCGCATAGGCGCCTCCCTCTTTCGAGGCGAGACTTTTCGCTTTCCCTCTGAAGTACTTACATTTTCCAAATTTGGCAGTATTTAGGATTCAATCATACCTGCTTTTCTTCTGATTTCTGCACACGTGGGTTTCTCGTCGCCAATATGTGACACCGAGGGTTTATTATAATAACTCAAACACTTGTTTAATTACTAATTATGATTTATTAATTAACCTATGATTGAAATATTATTACGCACTGGGGAGCACAACCGTTCACTCGAATGGACTACACTTGATAAAGCGTGGTCTTGTCTTCCACCATGCACGGCCTGCTGTGATTGACCAATCTGTGGGCACGCAACTATCACACCCTTGACTAAATTTGTGGAGAGTCCGGGTACAACCACGACGTTATTCAGCTTAACATCAACTGATCCTTCCTTCACCAGGACCAACAGTGGGTAAAATTTCTCCTCCTACAGCAGTAAAATGCAGCACATCCCCATTTGCCAGAATGACTCGTTCAAGACCAAGCCTTGGACTCGTTGCTTCTTCGTCTTGCGATGCCAATCCAAATTATTTGTATTTCCTGTCATGTGGGTTGACGCAGCAGAATCAAGATACCAATGCTCATCAGTCTTCTCCTGAAGCGCAGCAAAGCAGATGTGACGACCCGAATGACCATCACTTTGAGCTGACCGTGCTGTTTTCGTTTTGTTACCTGCAGTAGTGCTCCTTGAAGTCTTCTCGCGCATACTTTCCAGCTTGTCACAGTCACGAATCAAATGCTTTGGGCTTCCACATGCGTAGCACAATCGCTTGTTCTCGTTCTTCCGGACTACTTTAACCACCATCGCTTTGGAATCTTCGAATTTGCCCCTTTGAGTACGCCGATCATATTCTTCCAGTAACTTGGTCTTGACAAAATTCATCATGAAAACTTCCATTCTTCCCTGTATCCAAATATACTATATTAGTAATATAACTCAGCCAGTTCGAAGTCATTTAGATGCTCAATGGTAATGGGCTGCCACAGCAACCCACGACTTGGTTCATGATCAACCGCGCCTACCAGGATCTCCTCGATTACGATGAGCAACAGTAGCGGTGATAGGATACATCCTTGTCTTACTCCAGCGACAACCTGGATAGGGTCAGACAATACCCTGCTTGGGATTCTCAGTCCTCCATTGCTGTCTCCGAAACGTGTAGATTAATGTCTTCGAGGTAGTTGGCCTGTGATGAGAATTGGTCGTCGTGGTGTTTACGTTCCTGTAGAAAGACGGGATTCTTATTACCTTTTGAGCTTGTCACGAGTGGCGTTTCGAGTACCTACCAAAATTTGAACATCTACTAGCACGTTTAGATAGTTGAACTACATTGAACTCGCCCTGAGGTTTGAGTTTGCCGGGCAATACAACGACAAGTGGTCCTCTTAGGGGGTGGCGCTTAAGCCATTTGTTATAACAATTTCGGACACCTAGTAGATCGTTTAACTGAGCCGCTCGAGCCGGCTACATTTTGGCGCCCAACTGCAGGTTTCAAATTCAGTTATATTTTTGTTGTTAGTATTGAGTATTTGCATGTTTTGTTTCGTTTGATTTTGAGTTGAAAAGTTGAAGTTAAATTAAACCGCCCTTTTATTATTTACATATATTCTTGTGACTGTTAGACTGTTTGTGTGGTTTTGTGGAACAGTATTACCTTATATTACATAAAAATGGCTGCAAAATTTCCTCGTGCAGATCATTTAACGAACGAAGAAGTTGATTATGAGCTTATTATTCGAGGTAAAAGAGACGAGGCTAAGGATGAGTTGAATGCCAAACATAGATTGCTCAGGAATTTATTTTTTGAAGATGTAAGGGAGAATAAAACATACACTTCCCGTTATACGATGGTCCAAGAATACGACTATATCGCTAGTTAACTTGATATTCTTGGCAAAAGATTGCAAAAAGGTCAGGACGATAAAAGTATGTATTTCAAGACTCAAACACTATTTGATGCGAGTAGAACGTTGTGTTGCTGAGGATTCTCGATCATTACAGTTGCGAGATGAGTTGAGTCAGGAAATAAAATCCATTTTGAATCGATTTTCATTTAAGGATGCACCTACCAAGAAAACGTTAGAGTTGGAGCAAGAGTGTGGAGCGGTAGGAGGCGAAGAGGTTTATAGTCAGATTAGTGAACATGCAGATAGAGTGGGTGATAGTAATCAAGACAAATACACACGTAATGAAGAAAATTCCTTAAACACATTCCAAAACAATGCTTCAAGGAACTCTTTAGGAGCAATTGCAAAGACTGATTCAGTGCTGCAAAAACAGCGATCTCAGACGGACTTAGAACTAGTAAACGAGGCCCCAAAATTTATATGCTGGAAAAACAGTTAGCAAAGATTGTTCTCAATACTCAGAGTTCGGTTGAAAATTGTCCAGAGCAGATCGTGAGTAATAGAAGGGAGTATACCGCCAATCCCATAGAGATCGGTTGCCAGGAGCAAGAACCTTTGGGATACTCTAGTAGGCGAAACTCATTGAGGGGAGAATCACAAAAAGATAGAGATTACAGACATTGGCGTATCTAGGATTTTTTCCCAGGGGGTGCCTAGGGGGTGCCAGTTTCAGTGGCTTCTAGGTTATTTCGCTTTTTTTGTAAAAGGAAGTACCGATTCACCCTCAATTTCTTAGTATAATGATATACCGCGTCGCGGAAAAAAAAATAGAACGTAAATTTAAACGCGCTATATTTTAAAGAACTGCTTTTTTTTAAATCCAAACCGTTGTACTGATGTGACGTTTGGAAACTTGATAACTTGATTGCGTATAATACATGGAATTTGTATTTTAGAAATTGTTTTGCAATTTATTTCAATTGAGACTTCTTTTGCAAATCTCTCAGAAATTCCTTTGGATTTGGCAAATTTCTTCGGAAATATTTTTGGATCCCTTTCAGCAATTTCTTTAATAATTTATTTGGTAATATGTTTAGAAATTGACACTAAATACCTTTACGCATCGGCAACAACTTTGAAAATTTATTGGGAAATACTTTTATAAATTGCTCCAATAATTGTAATGAAAATTCTTTAGAAAATTTCTTCTAGATTTCTTCTGTAATTATTTAAGGAATTCCTGCAGCAGATAGTTTTGGAATACCTTCGGCAATCCCGATATTACTTGCATTGGAAATTTATTTGGGAATTTTATCAGCAATTTCCTTGGAAATTTCGGTAACTTCGATTATTACTGTGGAAACTTCTTCGGTAATTCATTTGGAAATTGATTCGGCAAATTCCTTAAAGATTTCCTTCGAAAACTTATTTAAAAAAAAATCTTTGGTGGTTCTTTTAAAATTATGTCACGGTGATACTACGACAATTACATTTGAAATTCTTTCAACATTTTAGTCAGGAACTCCTTTGATGATTTCGGAAAATTCTTTGAGGATTTCTACGATTTTTTTTTTTGTGAATGTTTGTGAAAATTTTTAAAGAATATATTTCGGCAATTTATTTTGAGATTGCATTTAACCAATTAAAAAAAAGGCTGTGATGTTTTCTTTAGGAATTCCACCGGTAATGAATTCCATTGCAACTACTTTGAAAGATTTTTTTATCTGTATTAACGAGATTTTCAGCCCTTTTTTCAATTTCTGTGGTAGTTTCATTGGAATTTAATTTATTTAATTTCTCTATTTTTTTTTTTCTAATTTCAATAGCTATTCTTCTGAAATAATTTTAGCAATTTTTCCAGTTGTTTTGCGAATTTCTCAGGCAATTTCATCGTGATTACTTCTGCAATTCTTTATGATTTAATTCTAGGTATATCTATTGCTTCCGAAAATTGCTGAATTGAAAAATCAGAAATTCTAAACTGGGCTTGCTTGAATTCTATGAAATTCACGGAAAAATTCCCGACAAATTCCAAAAGAAATTAATGGAAAAATTTCCATAAAAATTACCTTAGAACTTTCGAAATTGTGGAGTGGACCTGGTGTGATGGTTAGATCACTTGGCTATCACGCCGTGGACCTGGGATCGAATTCCACTCCCGACAAACTCACAAAACAATGTGAGTTCTTCCTTCGGAAAGGAAGTAAAGCATGGGTCCCGAGATGAACTCTTCGTTTTTGGACGTGTACGAACAACGTACGAAAATCAACGCAGTCAGTCGGACATTGTCCTGTAGATGGGCTAGATCACGCCCGAAACCGGCAATTTTAATCTTTTCTTGATGATTGTAAGAACGATAAGTGTTATGTCTTGTCTTATGTCGCGTCTCGTGTGTGATGCTGAAGGAACTTGCAAAGAAATGGCCATACTGTGGTCTAGCGAACACGGAGTCGTGGGTTCGAACCCCACCCATCTCTCAATTTGTCAATTAGCTATATTTTTTCATTTATTTAGTTCACATCAAATTCATGATAATACTGAATCAACAATTTGCCGCCATAATACTCGATTTGCAGCTGCAGCTCTCCATCCTCGGTCACGCCCAACACTCGCCAGATCACGCTCCACCTGGTCCGCCCATCGTGCTCTCTGCGCTCCACGCCTTCTTGTGCCAACCGGATCAGTTGCAAACACCAGCTTTGCAGGGTTGTTGTCCGGCATTCTTGCAACATGCCCTGCCCACCGTATCCTTCCGGCTTTGGCCACCTTCTGGATGCTGGGTTCGCCGTAAAGTGCAGCGAGCTCGTGGTTCATTCTTCTCCGCCACACACCGTTCTCCTGCACACCGCCGAAGATCGTCCTTAGCACCCGTCGCTCGAAAACTCCGAGTGCTTGCAGGTCCTCCTCGAGCATCGTCCATGTCTCGTGTCCGTAGAGAACCACCGGTCTTATTAACGTCTTGTACATGGTACATTTGGTGCGGGGGTGAATCTTTTTTGACCGCAGTTTCTTCTGGAGCCCATAGTAGGCACGACTTCCACTGATGATGCGCCTTCGTATTTCACGGCTCACGTTATTGTCAGCCGTTAGCAAGGAACCGAGGTAGACGAATTCTTCTACCACCTCGAAAGTATCCCCGTCTATCGTAACATTGCTGCCAAGGCTTGTCCTGTCTCGCTCAGTCCCACCTACCAGCATGTACTTTGTCTTAGATGCATTCACCACCAGTCCGATCTTTGCTGCTTCACGTTTCAGGCGGGTGTACAGTTCTGCCACCGTTCCAAATGTTCTGGCAATAATATCCATGTCATCCGCAAAACAGACAAATTGGCTGGATTTCGTGAAGATCGTACCCCGGCTGTTGAGCCCGGCTCGTCGCATAACACCTTCCAGGGCGATGTTGAATAGTAGGCAGGAAAGTCCATCACCTTGTCGTAGTCCCCGTCGATATTCAAACGAACTGGATAGCTCACCCGAAATCCTTACGCTGTTCTGCACACCGTCCATCGTTGCTCCTATCAGTCTAGTCAGCTTCCCGGGAAAGCTGTTCTCGTCCATAATTTTCCATAGCTCTGTGCGGTCGATACTGTCGTATGCCGCTTTGAAGTCGATGAACAGGTGGTGCGTTGGGACCTGGTATTCACGGCATTTCTGGAGGATTTGCCGTACGGTGAAGATTTGGTCCGTTGTCGACCGGCCGTCGATGAAACCGGCTTGGTAACTTCCCACGAACTCATTTACTTTAGGTGAAAGACGACGGAAGATGATCTGGGATAGCACTTTGTAGGCGGCATTCAAAACGGTGATCGCTCGAAAGTTCTCACACATTAACTTGTCGCCTTTCTTGTGGATGGGACAGATTATCCCTTCCTTCCACTCCTCCGGTAGCTGTTCGGTTTCCCAGATCTTGACTACTAACTGGTGCAGACAGGTGGCCAACTTTTCCGGGCCCATCTTGATGAGTTCTGCTGCGATACCGTCCTTACCAGCTGCTTTGTTGTTTTTGAGCTGGTGGATGGCATCCTTAACTTCCCTCAGCGTGGGAGTTGGTTCGTTCCCGTCCTCTGCTGCACCAACATAGTCATTTCCTCCGCTGCCTTGGTCCTCCGTGCCTACATTCTCTTCGCCATTCAGGTGCTCGTCGAAGTGCTGCTTCCACCTTTCGATCACCTCACGTTTGTCCGTCAGGAGGCTCCCTTCCTTATCCCTGCATATTTCGGCTTGCGGCACGTAGCCTTTGCTGGATGCGTTGAGCTTCTGGTAGAACTTGCGTGTTTCCTGTGAACGGCACAGCAGTTCCATTTCCTCGCACTCCGCTTCTTCCAGGCGGCGCTTTTTCTCCCGGAAGAGACGGGTCTGCTGCTTCCGCTTCTGTCTGTATCGCTCCACATTCTGTCGGGTTCCATGCTGCAGCATTACCGCCCGCGCTGCATCCTTCTCCTCCAGAACCGCTCTGCACTCCTCGTCGAACTAATCGTTTCGTCGACTCCGTTCTACGTACCCGATTGTGCTCTCGGCTGCGTTGTTGATGGCTGCTTTCACTGTACTCCAGCAGTCCTCTAGAGGGGCCACATCGAGCACACCCTCGTCCGGCAACGCTGCCTCGAGATTCTGCGCGTATGCGGTGACGACATCCGGTTGCTTCAGTCGCTCTAGATCGTACCGGGGCGGCCGCCGGTAATGTACGTTGTTAACCTTCACATACCCGCACCTTGACATCTCATTTTCAAAATGCTGGCATTTCGTCAATTTTCAGCCGATTTTTTTGAAGTCGCCCTCAATCGATCATAATTTGGTGCTAGTTTATTATACTCAAGTGGCCATGCAACATCCGGAGCCATTCCGGAGATATTCCGGATTGTACTGGGGTCAGGGGGGGTGCCAAAATGGCAAAAAGTGATTATTTCGTGGGTTATTGTATTTGCCTCACCAACTTTCAGCGTAATTTTTGTTGCGAGCAATGAAACACAACTGCAATAACCAGATTTGTATAAGTTGACCGATCCGGACCACCGTGACAGGTTCCGCGGGGGCCTCATTGGGGACACTTTTGGTTTTCAACCAAAACATGTCATGCGACGTATCAAACTTCCAGATTTCGAGAGAATGAGACAGAAAAAGTAGACTGAAGTATGTATCAACTGATATGGCCGCTCCGGAACACCTGAAACAGGTTCCGCGGGGGCCTCATTGGGGACACTTCTGTTTTTCAACCAAAACAAGTCGTGCGACGTATCAAACTTCCTGAGTTCGAGAGAATGAGACAGAAAAAGTAGACTGAAGTATGTATCGACTCATATGGCCGCTCCGGAACATCTGGAACAGGTTCCGCGGGGGCCTCATTGGGGACACTTCTGTTTTGACGTAGGACTACGTCTCTCTTTTCTATACCGGGTGTCATTCTAAATTTTCAGAAATCAGCCGCGTTACGTTTAAAGTGGAGATTTTGAGCTTTAATAGCTCAGCCATTTCTTGTTGAATTTTTAAAATTTTGGCACCAATCGATTGCAAATCTTTACACCAATTATGTCCAATAATAATATTTGCTGTTTTTCAATAACAAACTATTGAAAAATTGGGAAAAGTGAACCCATGTTTATTCCAGCCAATCACGATCGAGCACATTTTGGAGCACATTTTGGATGCTCCCGTCGAATATAAAAGCTACTGCTTCTTCGCATCTTCCCTCATTTGCCTTTGTCGTCTCGAGGTGAACGCATCGAACGAGAGCTGCCCACTTTCTTCGTTTGCGTTTTCGCTCATTATTCTTTGACGGCCGTGTTGGCTCGGCGTCGGTGGTTGTCGGCAAGGGTGCTGTTGCACATTCGCCTTCTAACCGTCTAACGCGGCAGACGAAGGAAAGAATACGTTTCATCGATTGCTCGGCGGTGGTGGCAGAGGTAGCAAAATCCACAGAAAGATCAGCGACATACGAATTTGCGAGTTGCGTCGCTGTCCTCGGGGCTCGGTCCTTTCGCCGATTGATTGGCGGTGGCGCATTGATGATAGCATCAGGAACATCCAGGGCAACAAGCGGCGGGCCAATTTTCGACGGCGTTCAGCTTTCAGCACGGAGGAATCCAACACGCATTGCGTGGCATATAAATTCATGTCATTTTTTGTCTAAAATCTTTCAATATTCAATCGGTTCTTTTCAGGACCATAGAAAATTATTCATCAAGAGTTGTGAATCAGATAATTATTTCATTCCATCATGGATCGGTAAAAGTGTGGTGCAACCGAAAAGTGAAAGATTGAATGCTTGGTGGCCCCGCAAGAATGATGATGCCGGCCACTAATGGTTCCATCCGGAATTTGTCAACCCTATCCGAACCATTTTTCGTGAAACATCGATAAATTATAACGTTGTTCGAGTTAAAATGATCTTAACCTTACAATATTTTGATTACTTTATTCGTTAAATGGAAATTTTCTCATTTCTCGGTTGATTAACCGTTTCAAGCGTCTGGTGCATGCGGGGCGGGTCATGCAAATAAAATATACTGAAAAGCCAGCCGAATGGGAGGAGCTTCATCTGCTAATCTAGGGCATAAAAGCTGCTCCCTCTGATTTCTTTCGTCATTTTCGTTGGATCAGTCAAGCAGGGTGGATGTCACCTCCACACCTGAGCACTACCCATCGGCGACTCTCGGCTATCGTGCTGATAGCGTCATGAATCTTATCCACGGCAGAAAGCGGCCTACCAATTTTCGGTGGCATCCTGCAGGATTAGCACGGAGAAAACCAACACGCATTGCGTGGCAAGGCGGTTTCATGCCATTTTCTTCCTGAAATCGTTACTTTATCAAACGGTCCTTATCAGGATCACCAAAAAATGATTCTTCAAGAGTCGTAAATCAGATAATTTTACTCCATCAATCGAGAAAAGTGTGGTTCACCCGAAAAATGAATGATTTAATTCCGGCCACTAATGGTTCCACCCAGAATTCAGCAACACATTACCCTATCAGAACTATTTTCCGTAAAACATTGTTTAACTCTAACAATTTTCGAATTAAAATGATCTAAATCATCCAATATTTTGTTTACTTTAACGCTTAATGAATTTTTTTTTTCATTTCTGGGTTGATTAATCGTTTGAAGCGTCTGAAGCAGGCGGGGCGGGCTATGCAAATGAAATATTCTGGAAAGCCAGCCGAATGGGAGGAGCTGCATCTGCTAATCTAGGGGTATAAAAGCTGTTCCCTCTGATTTCTTTCTGGATTCCGCCAGACTGAAAAAATGTCGAATGTCGGGTTAAAGTCGGGTCAATTTTTATCGAATGTTGGGCCACTGTTGGACCAACATCGATCAACTATTGGGTCTATGTTAGGTTTGGTGGCTAAAATCAAAATAGGTGAATGATAGGTTGATGTCGGGTTTGACGTCATCAACTATGGTAAAAGCTTTAAACCTACAACACCACAAATTTATGCTTCCTAGCTGAGGCTCAATTGAATGATGTGCCTTGACTGAGGCTGGAGCTGAAAATTAGTAAAAGGTCGAGATCAGTCTTACCCAACCAATCACAATCAAGCATAGTTCTGTGAGGCGACACGACGAAACTTATATAAGTGGTGCACACACTCATTTCGATCATTTCATCGGCATACACAGCAGCGGACGGACAGCACCGAGCGGCAGCAAGATCCCAAAAAAGATCCGCTTCAACGGATGAGCAAGCGGGTCCATCGGCAGTGGAGGCAGTAGCGGAAGCAAGATCCAAAGAAAAATCCGCCTCGGCAAACGAAAATTCGATTGGCGTCACTTTTTGTTTGCCGGGGCCCCGATTCTTTCATGGATTGTCGGTGGCAGCAGCAGCAAGATCCCAAAAAAGATCCGCTTCAACGGATGAGCAAGCGGGTGGCACCGCCCTCTGTCCAATGAAGCCTCGATTCTTTTCGGATCCATCGGCAGTGGAGGCAGCAGCGGAAGCAACATCCAAAGAAAAATCCGCCTCGGCAAACGAAAATTCGATTGACGTCACTTTTCGTTTGCCGGGGCCCCGATTCTTTCATGGATTGTCGGCGGCAGCAGCAGCAAGATCCCAAAAAAGATCCGCTTCAACGGATGAGCAAGCGGGTGGCACCGCCCTCTGTCCAATGAAGCCTCGATTCTTTTCGGATCAATCGGTGGTGGCGGCATGGGTGGCAATGAATTATACCAAAATGGTTCTTTTAAGGGCCCCAAAGCTTCCGAAAGAGTTATTTGGAGCATTATTCAATTATTTCTAAAAATTCAACTAATTCTAATTTTTATAGTTTAGTTTATCGATAAAGTTTAATTTACTAAACGTAAATTACTACTAAATATACACCGCTGTATATTTGGTATTTGAAATTCCAAATTTACTGTCAATGTCATTCCAATCGAGTAGGATACCTGTCAAATGCGCTTTAAGGTTGAAGGATTCGTCATTGACATAATCGTCATCATTGAAAGTTCGAAAGCAGTTTTCTCATTCTAAACTGAAATTTCTGCAGTGAAAATAAGTTCACTGTACTCCAATCTTCAGCCGCAATACAGTGAATACATTTTCACTGCGGAAATTTCAGCTTTGTACGAGAAAACTGCTTTCGAATTTTCAATGATGACGATTATTTCAATGACGAATCCTTCAACTTTAAAGGCATTGCTCGGCAGCATCATCGTCATGATACGGGAATCATCATTACCAGCAACAATCGCCAGATTTCGAGTCTTTAGCATATAGTGATTTTACTCTGGCCGTTATTTTTGCTGAATAGATACACGTTTACTTCATCTGTGAGCCCCAAATTCTTTATTATGCGTTAAAAATTAGTCCTACGTCAACATTGCGGTTATGTCTCAGACATTACACACTCCTAGTTTTTCAACCAAAACAAGTCGTGCGACGTATCAAACTTCCAGATTTCGAGAGAATGAGACAGAAAAAGTGGACTGAAGTATGTATCAACTCATATGGCTGCTCCGGAACACCTGGAACAGGTTCCGCGGAGGCCTCATTGGGGACACTTCTGTTTTTCAACCAAAACAAGTCGTGCGACGTATCAAACTTCCTGATTTCGAGAGAAAGAGACAGAAAAGGTAGACTAAAGTATGTATCAACTCATATGGCCCATCCGGAACACCTGGAACAGGTTCCGCGGGGGCCTCATTGGGGACACTACTGTTTTTTCAGCCAAAACAAGTCGTCCGACGTATCAAACTTCCTGATTTTGAGAGAATGAGACAGAAAAAGTAGACTTAAGTATGTATCAACTCATACGGCCGCTCCGGAACACGTGGAACAGGTTCCGCGGGGGCCTCATTGGGGACACTTCTGTTTTTCAACCAAAACAAGTCGTGCGACGTATCAAACTTTCTGATTTCGAGAGAATGGGACAGAAAAGGTAGACTGAAGTATGTATCAACTGATATGGCCGCTCTGGAACACCTGGAACAGGTTCCGCATGGGCCTCATTGGGGACACTTATGTTTTTAAGCCAAAACAAGTCGTACGACGTATCAAACTTCATGATTTCGAGAGAATGAGACAGAAAAGGTAGACTGAAGTATGTATCAACTGATATGGCTGCTCCGGAACAACTGGGGCAGGTTCCGCGGGGCCTCATTAGGGACACTTCTGGTTTTCAACCAAACCATGTCGTGCGACGTATCAAACCTCATGATTTCAAATGAATAAGCCAGAAATGATAGACTAAAGCCTGTATCACCTAATATGACCACCCGGAACATCTTGCACAGGTTTTCCGGGGCCTCATTGCAGACACTTCTTTTTTTTCAATCAAAACATGTCGTGCGCCGTACCAAACTTCATGATTTAGAATGAATGAGCCAAAAATGATAGACTTAAGTCTGTGTCAACTAATATGGCCACCTCGGCATATCTAGCACAGGTTCCGCGGTGGCGTCATTGATGACACTTCTGGTTTACAATCAAAACCTGCCGTGCAACATATCAAACTTCATGATTTCGAATGAATAAGCCAGAAAAGATAAAACTAAGTAGACTCGACTCGGTATCGACTTAAAAGGGCGCTCTAGAAACCTTCCCATAGGTTCCTTTTAAATTTAGATTAAGCAATCCACAAAACGTACACAAGCTGTATATTTTCTGAAAAATCGGCATATGTTTGAAAAAAAAATTAAAGGTTAGATGTTTATTTCCAAAAATACTTTTTATACTTATAATATGAGTTGATACATACTTCAGTCTACCTTTTCTGTCTCGTTCTCTCGAAATCAGAAAGTTTGATACGTCGCACGACTTGTTTTGGTTGAAAAAACAGTAGTGTCCCCAACGAGGCCCCCGCGGAACCTGTTCCAGATGTTCCGGAGCGGCCATATGAGTTGATACATACTTCAGTCTACTTTTTCTGTCTCATTCTTTCGAAATCTGGAAGTTTGATACGTCGCACGACTTGTTTTGGTTGAAAAACAGAAGTGTCCCCAATGAGGCCCCCGCGGAACCTGTTCCAGGTGTTCCGGAGCGGCCATATGAGTTGATACATACTTCAGTCTACTTTTTCTGTCTCATTCTCTCGAAATCTGGAAGTTTGATACGTCGCACGACTTGTTTTGGTTGAAAAACAGAAGTGTCCCCAATGAGGCCCCCGCGGAACCTGTTCCAGGTGTTCCGGAGCGGCCATATGAGTTGATACATACTTCAGTCTACCTTTTCTGTCTCATTCTCCCGAAATCATGAAGTTTGATACGTCGCACGACTTGTTTTGGTTGGAAAAACAGAAGTGTCCCCAATGAGGCCCCCGCGGAACCTGTTCCAGGTGTTCCGGAGCGGTCATATCAGTTGATTCATACTTCAGTCTACTTTTTCTGTCTTATTCTCTCGAAATCTGGAAGTTTGATACGTCGCACGACTTGTTTTGGTTGAAAAACAGAAGTGTCCCCAATGAGGCCCCCGCGGAACCTGTTCCAGGTGTTCCGGAGCAACCATATCAGTTGATACATACTTCAGTCTACCTTTTCTGTCTCATTCTCCCGAAACCATGAAGTTTGATACGTCGCACGACTTGTTTTGGTTGGAAAAACAGTAGTGTCCCCAATGAGGCCCCCACGGAACCTGTTCCAGGTGTTCCGGAGCGGCCATATGAGTTGATACATACTTCAGTCTACTTTTCTGTCTCATTCTCCCGAAATCATGAAGTTTGATACGTCGCATGACATGTTTTGGTTGAAAACCAAAAGTGTCCCCAATGAGGCCCCCGCGGAACCTGTCACGGTGGTCCGGATCGGTCAACTTATACAAATCTGGTTATTGCAGTTATGTTTCATTGCTCGCAACAAAAATTACGCTGAAAATTGATGATTCAAATACAATAACCCACGAAATAATCACTTTTTGCCATTTTGGCACCCCCCCTGACCCCAGTACAATCCGGAATATCTCCGGAATGGTTCCGGATGTTGCATGGCCACTTGAGTATAATAAACTAGCACCAAATTATGATCGATTGAGGGCGACTTCAAAAAAATCGGCTGAAAATTGACGAAATGCCAGCGTTTTGAAAATGAGATGTCAAGGTGCGGGTATGTGAAGGTTAATAACGGAGAGTTTTGGGCGCAGTTTAACCATCACCAGGTAGTGATCGGAGTCGATATTAGCGCCACGATAGGTCCTGACGTCGATAATGTCGGAGAAGTGCCGTCCATCAATCAGAACGTGGTCGATTTGCGATTCCGTTTGTTGTGGTGATCTCCAGGTGTAACGATACGGGAGGCTGTGCTGGAAGAAGGTGCTACGAATGGCCATGTTCTTGGAGGCGGCGAAATCGATGAGGCGTAGGCCATTTTCGTTCGTCAGCTGGTGGGCGCTGAACTTTCCAATCGTCGGTCTGAATTCCTCCTCCTGGCCTACCTGAGCGTTTAGATCCCCTATGATGATCTTGACGTCGTGGTTTGGGCAGCGGTCGTACTCGCGTTCGAGCTGCGCGTAAAATGCGTCTTTGTCATCATCAGTGCTTCCGGAGTGAGGGTTGTGCACGTTTATTATGCTAATGTTGAAGAATCGGCCCTTGATTCTCAACCTGCACATTCTTTCGTCGATCGGCCACCAACCGATCACGCGCCTCTGCATGTCGCCCATCACTATAAAAGCTGTTCCCAGCTCACGTGTGTTGCCGCAACTCTGGTAGATGGTATGATTACCTCTAAACGTTCGCACCATAGATCCTGTCCAACACACCTCCTGCAGCGCTACGATTCCGAACCCGCGGTCCTTCAGTATATCGGCGAGTATGCGGGTGCTCCCGATGAAGTTGAGAGATCTGCAGTTCCACGTACCGAGCTTCCAATCGCAAGTCCCTTTTCGTCGCTGTGGTCGTCGCCATTGGTATCGGTTCGCATTCTTCTCTTGTTGATTTTCCGGTGCTAGTCTTTTTTACGGCTGGCTCGCAGGGCCTGACACCAACCCACTAACCCAGGGAGCTGAGCTTACCTTCCCGGAAGCTACGGGTTCTGCATTGGCATTTCCTCCAACTACAGTGCTAAATAGCTAGGCTCGAGCACCAGTCTTCGCCGGGGGTGGTGTTTTTAATGGGCGCCCAGGAGATAATATTTTACCTGAGCTTCCACCCCCTTCAATTAGCTATAATCTGTGCCTTCTAATTAATTATAAGTTTTTCCCGTACATCCCTAAACGATTTCACTAGAGGTTTTTCTAATAATACCTCCTGGAATTTCTCTGGAAATTCCAACTATTCCCAAAATTCGTTTAGGAAATCCTCTAGAGATTTATATTGGAATTTCTTCAGCTGGAATTCCTTGAAGAAGACCAAGCGGAGTTCCAGGAGTAATATCATGATTAATTTCTAGAGCAATCCATCAATAAAAACTCTAGAGGATCTCCTGGATGAGTCTCAAGAAAAATCCCTGGAAGAACCAAAGGCATTTCTGAAAGTATCCAAGGAAAATTGCCTAGAAGAATCCCAGCAAGAATACCAGAAGAAATCCCTAGAAGGATTCTTGCAGGTATCACAATAAGAATTTCTGGAGGAGACCTAGGAGGCATTGCTGACACATTAGAGGCAGCAGAAATCGCTTATGGAATCCCAGGAGGAGTTCCTGGATGAAAGTCAAGAGGGGTTCCTGGAGGAATCCAATGACAAATATTTGGAGAAATCCCAGGAAAAAAAATCCCCAGAAGAATTCCGTGAAGTATTTCAGTAAGTATTTCAGGAGGAGTCCTAGGAGGAATTGCTGGAAGAACCACAGCAGGAATACCTTGAGAAATCCAGCTGAAATTTCTGGAGGAAGATCATGAGAAGCTTATGATTATTCTTGGTTAAAAATTCCTGGAGGAATCACCGGAGAGCTTCTGAAGAAATCACAGAAAAAATCTCAAGAGGTATTATTTGCAGGATTCTGGGATGTATCATTGTAGAAATCTCAGCATAAATTGGAGGGAACTACACAGAAAATGCCTGGAAGAATCCAAAGAAAAAAAATTCTTGGAATACCTAGAGAAGTCTCTGCAAGAACCGGTAAAAGTGTTTTGGAAGAATTTATAACGAAGGCCCTGATTGAATCGCAGAAGGAATTTCTGAAGAAATCTCAGGAAGATTTTCCGGAAGAATTTCAGCCACAATGCTAGGATAAATTCGTATAGGAATCACTAGAAGAATTTCTGGACGTATTCTAGTAAGAATTTATGGAGGAATTGCAGGAAGAACCGCAGGCAAACTTGTTTGAGGCATCCTTGAAGGAAGGCCAAAAGTAGTTTATGCAGGAATTTTCTAAAGTTCCACAGTTAGAATTTCTGAAGGAAGAATAGCTGGAATAACCGCAGGAATAGCTTGAGGAATCCCAGCTAGAATATTTGGAGGAATTCTTAGAATCAGGAATACCGGGGGTATCCTAAAAGTGGTTCCCCTAAAATGCCTGGAGAATGCCTGGAAATCTCAGGAGGATTTGCCGAAAGTATTGCAGATAGAAGTATTTCTGAAGGAGTTCTAATGGGGATTGCTTGAAGAACTCCAGCCGGCATTCATGGAGGAAGGGCAATAGAAGTTCTTGGAGAAATCTTCTGTGGAATTTCTGGAAGAAACTCTGGAGGAAGTCCTGGATAAATCCTTGAAGAAATCTCTGGAAGAATCACCGAAGGGATTTTTAGAAAAATCCAAGGGAGATTTTCCGGAAGAGTTTCTGGAACTTCCCTAGTAGAATACCTGAAGGCACCATAATGAGAATTTTTGGAAGAGTTCTAAGAGAAATTGCTTCAAGAATCGCAGCAGGAGTTGCTTGAGGAATTCTAGCCACAATTCCCGGAGTAAGGCCAATATAAGCTCCTGGAGGAATTCCATGAGAAACTTCTGGAAGAATATCTGAATAAAATCTCTGAAGGAATTCCTAAAAGAATCGGAGATTCTTCTGAAAGGATCACAAGAAGATTGTCTTGAATAATCCCGCAAGAAATTCCTAGAGGAATTTTTTAGAGGAATCCCTAGAAGAATTCCGAGAATTTCCTAAAAAATCCTAGGAGAAAATGCTGGACCAATCTCTGCAGAAATTTCTAGTATGTACAGGGGGTGGCCAAAATATTTGGGATTGGCAACTTTTTTTCTCTCACAATAAAGTTCAACATGCTATAATTTTTCATAGAGTGCATCAAAAAATCTCAATTTTGACTGTTTGTCAACCTATTATATGTGCATCATTGGTACAAATTTGGGCTCAATTGATCAATCTTCCACAAAGTTAGAACCGTTCACTATTTTTAAGCCAACTAATTTTTGAGCTGTTATATCTCGGAAACCAGTGAACCGAATTGAATGAAATTTTGAACCCTCTGTACAACCCCATCAGGGCTGCCTGGAGAATCCTAAGGGAAGTTTATTGAAAGAAAAACCGGTAGGAATCCACAAGAAAACCTAGAGAAATCACTGTATAAATAGATAGGAGTATTTCTGGAGAAATCCATAGAGAGTTTGTTGATTCTGACCAATAAGCGAAAAACATATCTAAAGGTCCAATCTGCAAAAGAGAGGCTCTCTTTGTTCCGGTTCTCTTTAAATTATTACGATGTTACTGTGAACATTTTGACAATTTGATGTAAAGATCGGCAAAAAAAATGTTTAATCTACCTTCCGATGCAAGAAGTAAATCAAATTTTATGAATACAAGCACGTTATAATCGAAAGAGAGGTATTTGGAGAACATTGCTCAAAATTTCTAGAGCACCGTTTTATAGAACCGTTGAACGGATTTGGATTTAAATGCGTCACGCTGTTGACAACCACTGAACAATTAGCGTGATGCATTTTCATCCATATCCGTTCAACGGTTCTCAAAAACGGTGCTCTAGAAATTTTGAGCTATGTATTCCAAATACCTTGTCCTTAAAGAGAGCCTTTCATATGCACTTAGGACCTATAAAAATGTTTGGCCTGAATATCCTAAACGCCAAAACGTACAACAAGTATTTAAGTAATTCTGAGTGTGCTTAAGTTTTTTTGAAATGTGCCATTAATAAATATTAGAATTATTGTGTTAAGTTTTAAATTTTAGGTGTCTGTCAAGAAAAGATTCTAGGGGGTGCCAAATTTGTTCTAGGGGGTGCCAGGCACCCCTGGACCCCCCCCCTAGCTACGCCAATGATTACAGAGCATCAGAACCTATTAGAAGAGACTACCGAAATGGGGAATTAGATAACAGAATATCTCAAGGACGTAGACTTCCCAGATAACCAGTAATCGTATAAGATGTTGCATAAGATGATAAAATGGAGGCCATATGCGTGCATGCCTCCATTTAGGCGCATGTAAAATGTACGCATATCGTCTCCACTTTAACATCTTATGCAACATCTTATGCGATGACTGGTTGACTGGGTTAGTTTGGATGTTCCGAATCCAGCGTTTTCACGTGCTCGTCAAAATGACCAATTCGAGAACCGTCGTAACGAAGACTTTTTCAGAGAGACTAGGAGGAATCAACTAAGATATGAACCGTCGGAGCACAGCGATAGAGGAGTTCGCGAGATCGGTTTTAGTCAGGTTCGAGAAAACAATGATAGAGGGACCCCAGTAGTTAGCCTAGGACACGCCCAGCGAAATTTCAGTAGAAGAAATGACTTTCGGAATAGTTTGGAGATCTTAGGAGAGGGAAATGATTTTGAATACACCCCAAGGGAACCTATTAGGCGTCCGATTAATGAAATTGAAATTGTCAATACTGATAGGCGGATGGAGAAATGGCATTTAACATTCAATGATTCACGCCAACGATCTTTGGAAGATTTTCTTCATAAAGTCGGATAAACTAGAACATTTTACACCAACGAATTCATACCATTTTAAGAGGAGAAGCGGCAATTCTTGGCCATGGATTATGTAGGCCCACTGCCAGCGTCTGGCCGAAATAGAAACACGTGTCTATTAGTTGTAACTGATTTGTTCACCAAATTCGTCCTTGTTCAACCTTTCCGTCAGACTACATCAGATTCTCTAGTCCAATTTGTTGAAAACTCTCTTTTCCTTCTATTTGGAGTCCCAGAGGTAATACTCTCGGACAATGGAACGCAATTCACCTCTTAACAGTTCCAATCATTGCTGCTGTAGATCTGGAGGAATATACTTCGAGAAATTCTTGGATGACCTTGAAAGTCCGTCTAATTCAATAACCTATTTGAATTACTTCTGTTATTATTGTTTTAATCGCCGCGATTTGATGTGCTGGTAGTTCATCGATTGGTTTTCGGCGAGAAATAATTAAAAACTTATTTGCCAGACTGTCCGGACGTTTCGGTCGATTTTACTGGCCTTCGACCATCTTCTGCGGACTAATCTTCCAGCCGTCTCTTCACTATCAGACGGCCATAACTTTACTTCTATGAACCTCGTGAGTACAGGATGTTATCATAAAACTTTAAAAAATAGCTTGTTGTGCCTATAAATCTGGAGAGCTATAGCTATAGCTATAGCCACACAACCACTAAGCCACACTTCATTCTGGACACAGAGTATTATTGTGACAATGTGCACGATGTACGAATGAAAAATTGATTAAGTGGTACAGAAAGCTCAGCTCAGCTAATAACTGTGAAAGTGACCTATGTATTTCATATCTGAGAAGCAAGTTCTTTTCCCGTTGGGGCGTCACGCCTGTAAAAAAAGACAACGAACGGTTAACCATTTCACCCCAACGGTGCACTTTGCATCGATTCCCTCGCATCTAGCTAGGGCTGGTGCTAGTGCCTTGCCTAGCCAAGCCGGGTCCCAGGCCGCAATTCGCTAAACTAAATTAAGGCACGTTCAACAGACTGGTTGAAGGACGGGAATAATTATCTTTTTGCTTCGTGGCTTCTGCACACAACACTGCAGCTTCCGTTCCGACCGAACCTGCAGGGATGATGGACTGGACGGACGACGGCCGGACGAACGAAGATGATGATGCTGGTCGTCTCCGCCGCTGTTGGTTGGGCAGCTGCAGTGTCGATGATGATCCACGGCGGAACGCGGAGGAGAGACGCAAGCAGCAGCACCAGATCAAACAAAGTGGTTTTGAAGCTTTTATAAGAAAAACGGACAACCGAACCACCACCAGAAGCCATAGACGTGTACATCATTTTCTTTCTTCTTTTTCGCGACCATTTCCTTCCGTCGACGTCGTCGTCAGTTAGGTTGTGATCAAGCCTAGGGTAGAAACTTTGGTACTATAAGGCGTAGTTAGTTCGGTGCCTCTGAAGTGACTGAAATGGAGCTGGGCAAAATTATTCGACGAATTATTATTGCTCAATTCTTTTTTATCCATGACGAAGATTAGAAGTTATAACGCTCATCCCAGTTATGTAGGAGTTCATATGATAAGAAATTTTGGAACTATTTTTGGGCTATTTGGAACCAATATTGTGTATAATAATAAGTAATAATGACGATGACTATTCCGGCTCAGTTATGCCCATGTGGCGTCCGAGCCTTCCAAATAAACGAATAAGTAAAAAAATGACGGTAAATATGACAACGGCGGCCGGGGTGTTGGCGGGGTCATTCAGGGGGTTTACCAGGTACCAGGAGATATCAGGGGCATTTCAAGAGGATCTCAGGGGGATTTAGGGGGTACAAAGAGGTTTCATGCGCGTTTCAAGAGAGTCTCAGGGTCGTCTCAGAAGGCCTCGGAGACCTCCTGGTCTCCGGGGCATTTCAGGGGGTCTCAAAGGTTTCCATAGGGCCTCAGGGGCGTTTCAAGAGGCCTCCGGAGGTTCCAGAGGTGTTCCAGGATACTTCAGAGTAATTTTAGGGGGTTTCGTGGGCGTTTCAGGGGTCACCAGAAGATTTCAGGAACATTTCAGGGCGGCTCAGAAGGTTTTAGGAGGCCTCATGAACGTTTCAAGGGGTCTTAGGGTGTTTAGTGGCATTTAACATGTCTCATGGGGATTTCAGAGAGTTACAGAGGTGGTCTCAGGAGCACTTCAGCGGGTTTCAGGGGCGTTCCAGGAGGATTCAGGAGGTTTTTAGTAGGTACATGGAGGTCACAAGAGCGTTTCAGAGGGTATCAAGAGGTCTTACAGGTGTTTCAGTGGGTCTCAGGGAATTTTATGGGGCTCCAGGGGATTTCAAAAGGGTTCCCGAGGGGGTCTCGAGAGCGTTTTAGGTTTCAAGGGATGCTAGTTGGTATCAAACGCCCCTGAAATCCCCGTAAACCTTTTACTACCCCTGCAACCCCTTAGAATACGCTAAAAAGATTCCAGAAACCCTCTGAAGACCCCTTGATGTGGCTCTGAAATGCTATCAAACGCCTCTAAAACCTTAGTGAACGTCCTTTAAAATATTATGCAGTATTGTAATATGCAATCTTGTATTTTATAAAAATAAAGTTTTGTGTTCTCTTTGCACTCGTCATACGTCGTTTGTGGCATTTTAATAAAACGACAGCAGTGGACAAAAACTTGCTCCTCATCAACGTTGGAGCTATGTGATTGCCGTTGTTTTGCCAACCCCCTCCTAGCACTTGTTCCACATGCAGACACAGCATCCAGCTCACGGTACGGTGGCACGGCAGCAATTTCTTCGATCGCCAACCCACTTGATGCATGATTGCATGAATGAAATTACGCGCGTAGATCAACTGCCCTTGCTTCCTCCCTCGCTACTATGTCCTCCCCGGGTGCATCGATCACCACCTTCTTCTGATCGTTCGTCGTCGACATCGCCTTCGGTGCCAATGTGCACGTGCGCCACGCTAGGCTGTGTCTATGTCCCTTGGTCTCAAAGCTAGATCAGCCCCGTTCGTTTCTTTTTTTTTCGCTTCGCTTTAATAAATAGTTTGGAGCATTTTTGCATTGTAATTTGTACACACTTGTTGGCTACCTGATTGCTGCTGTCTTCGGTGGCCCGGCGGACGACGACGACGACGACGATCTCGCTCGCTCGCTCCAACCGACAACGTGCGTCCGTCCCGTCAGTCAGCTCAGCGCCAATACCTATACCTGGGTGGAAGTGGGAGCCCCCGAAGCTGGACAGGATCTAAACTAGGCACAACGCACCCAGAATTGTGATGTAAAAGAAAAAACGGGAACTTTGTAGGCGAATGAGGTGATGTTATGGCAGGGTTAGTAGATCGGGCCGTAGTGTTGCCAGACACTGCAGATGCGGAAAATGGAAATGGGTTTGCTAAAAAATATATCTTTGTGATAACCCCCAATACTTGCTAGAGCTGTCTACTTCCTTCTTTGATGTCCAGGAAACCATCCTTTTTCATCCCTCAGCAGTCGTAAGGACGTGGAGAACTGTACTCGACTATGGGATGATTGCGACAGTATTGTCTAAAAGTCAGACATTTGTCTCAAATCGTTGTGTTTTGGTTCGGACGGGAAGGAGGCAACTCTCATAACAGCGATTTAGGACTACCTAAGAATTTGTGCGACTCAATGCCAATGGAACACCCAGAACATGCTTTACACCAACGGGCCGGGGCCGGGACTGAGACCCGACGAGACTTTTTTAGCTTTTTTTACTACATCGTACTCATCGGGCTAGCGCCGGAAGTTTATGTTGGTTCCAGGGGCGCCTCAGAGGATCTAAGGGGCTTGAAGCGTTCCTGAAACCCCCCTAATGCCATTGAAACGCTTTTAAAAATCCCCGTAATCAATTTGAAATTCCCATGAAACCTCTTCAAAAGCCTTCAAGAGGCTTCAGCAACTCCAAATTCTTCTTAAAACCCCTTGAAGCGCCCCTGAAATACTATCAAACGCTCCAGACACCTCTCAAAATGCCCTTAAACATTCCTAAAACCCCTGAAACTCTTTGAAATGTATTGAAACGTTCATGAAATACATGTAAAGCCCTCCAAAGGCTCTTGAGACTCCCCTGCATCGCCCTCAAAACCCCTTGAAACGTCCCTGAAACCGTAATATTATTGAAACTCCCCTGATATAAGGCAATCCATTAGACAGATGCGATCAGCTGATTTTTTTGTTTACCATGTGTTTTTGACATCCGATAATCGGGGTGACAGTTGAACACAAAGGAATTTGTTAGGCATCGACGAAACTTGACGAAACGGGCTTGGTGGTCTTGTAGCTACCGCTTCTGATTCGTATGCAGAAGGTCCTGGGTTCAATCCCTGACTCGTCCCTTTCCTCCTACTGGAAAAACTAGTAACGAAATGTTGCTAATTGGCAAATTGAGAGATGAAATTTGTGAAAAAAATCGCGTTCTGGTGGGATTCGAACCCATGAACCCGTATTCGCAAGACTGGCGCTTTAACCAACTAAGCTACAGAACAAGACTTGTTACTTAGTAATGATTCTGCGGAATAGAAAGCCAAACTGACTCCAAAGCCGCACCGTGAACACTCCTATTTCACAAACTCATCTCTCTTTCGGCTTAGCCTAGCCACCAGGCAGTTTGTTTTGCTGGTGTCTAATTAGTATGCGTCGAGAGCTCGGCGCGTTCGAACGCTCAGACGACCGAACTACGTCATGTGACGCAAGCAAGGTTAGGGGCTGTCCATTTATTTCGTAAGGGAATATTCGCGATTTTTCGACACCCTCTCCCTTCCTTGTAAGATTTTTTTGTATGAGAACCCAAATATTTTTGTATGACGCGTAAAATTTTTAGAAAGCCCACCTCCTCCCCATGAACTCTTACGTAATTAATGGAAAGACCCTTTCAATGACACATATTGTCAATTTTACTGGCATTTTACCAGATTTGCTGGTATGTTTAAAACATACTGGAAAAACTTGTGATTAGAAGGCACGAAATGTTGCTAATTGGCAACTCTGCCAGCCATATCCCTCCAACATTCCCGACTGCCCCCTTGTACAACTTGTCAAAATACGTAGGGAAAATTTTGCAGCAATCACTTGTAAGCTCCTACAATGTCCAAGATTCATTCACATTTTGTGAATTTATCAAAGGTGTCACTCTCCCCGACAATTACGTTCTCATCTCACTCGACGTTAAAACACTATTCACCTCAATACCAAAACCCCTGGTGATTAACAGCATAATCATGAGATGGGACGAAATCAGGCCCAACACAACTATATGCCTAAACCTATGCCTTGAAATAGTCGGTTTCTGCATTTACTCTAGCTATTTCGAATTTGACGACCAGCACTATGGACAGATATTTGGAACTGCCATGGGAAACCCACTTTCCTCCCACATTGCTGATTGGGTAATGGAAGCCTTGCTAGACAATGTATTACGGTCGCTAAACATTCCCCTGCCGTTTCTCGAGAAGTTCGTCGACGACTTAGTTTCGGCTATCCCGCTGGATCAACTCCAGCACGTAATGGACGTGTTCAATAGCTACGACATCCACATCCAGTTCACACAAGAACTGGAAGTAGACAACCAGCTACCCTATCTGAATTTGCTGCTAATCCGGCAGAATAACCAGACGGTAAAAACTCAATGGTACCAGAAACCAATTGCCAGCGGTAGATACCTAAACTACCTGTCATTCCACCCACTAAAACAGAAGCTCAACATAGCCAAGAACTTCTCGAAACGAGTCCACCTTCTGTCCACAGATCTCGACATGCAAGCAAAGCAGGTCATCGTAGAGGATAATCTAAAGCTGAATGGATATCCCACATCCCTACGAAAGAGGATCGCTAATCGCATGAATGAACGTGAAAACAGCAGCACAGTCGGGACTCAACCAATCCAGCATGCCATAGGGAGTCAACCTACGGAAGAACACCTAGAGTATACCTACCGATCAATACCGTACATAAAACACCTGTCCAAACAGGGACAGGGACCGCCCTGTGGACAGGGCGATAAGACAAGAATATCCCAGCATAAAACTCGCCAAATACAGCGTCAACACGGTCGGCAACTTGTTCTCAAGAGTCAAAGATCCTATTGCACTCGATGATCAAAACAATGTTGTGTACCACATACCACGTTCCAACTGCGCAGCGTGCTACATTGGAATGACCAAAAACCGTCTGAAAACCAGAATCAGCGGTCATCGAACACTGTACAACACTATGGACAGGCTTCTCGAGCAACGTGCAGACAACACGGATCCACGAATGGCATCGCTTAGTGAGAAAACGGCGTTAAAGCACCACAGCATACAAGAAAAACACAGGTTCGATGTGAAACAAGTCAAAATTTTTTTTTTTTTTGTCTGTATTAACGAGATTTTTAACCCTAGGCTAGTTCATCTCGGGACCCACGCTTTACTTCCCTTCCGAAGGAAGAACCCACATTTTGTGAGTATGTCGGGAGTGGGATTCGATCCCAGGTCCTCGGCGTGATAGTCTTGTGTTCTAACCACCACACCAGATTCGCTCCACTGTCAAAATTTTAGTAAAGATAAACAAAACACAAAATCTGCAATTCCTAGATCGCATGAAACTGACACAGCATTAACAGACGAACCGATACTGAAGGGCTACATGCACTCTACGCAGGTATATTACACGAAGTAGAAAAGGCTAGCAAAACACGAATTGTAAACGAAACAGAAAATGTAGAGAATGATAACAACACACAAACACCACCACACACCTCAATGTAAATATCTAAAAATTACTCACTCAAAGTGCAAATTTGAACCTTATGACAACTAGGTTGCCGGGTCATTAATTGGCTCAGTAGCTTAGTTGGTAAAGCACTTGTCTAGCGAATAAGGGTCGTGAGTTCAAATCTCACCTGAGCTGTGGATTTTTTCCCAATTTAACCAATAATTTACCCATCTGTACATATGTACGTTGAGTTATTTGAAATTCATATCTAAAAATTGTTAAACACGACACCATATTATATCACCACACCAACACTATCATACAAAGTTGCGTAGGTATCCGCCATAGCAGGTGTCGATAAAAGTGTAGGCGAGCAAAACCCGAAAAGTTCAGCTAAAAGCGAAGCAAAAATAAGCTTAAAAGCTAAGGGAACAATTCATACCACTACAGCGTCTTCCAAACGTATCGATACTGGCAAAGTGAGTAGTAGGGTAGTGGAGGAGTTTTGGACCGGGCAGGTATTTTGGCCCACCTAGGGAGTTTTATGATATTCATCACATAATCTTTACTAAATCTTGGTAAATTTTTATTGGAACACGAAAAGTATTCAACTATGTGATGACCTTTATTTTTAATATAGAGAAAATGTTTTCACTTCCAGTGAAATGCACGGAAAAGTACCAAAAACAAGGAAGGTGACAAATTTGTAGTCGATTTCGAAGAGGTTTTAAATTTTACAAATAAATATTTATTTTATGTGAATGTAGTTAGGGCCTTGTAAGAACTCAAAATAAACTGTTCTTAACCTCGGTGGAGCGATAATATTTACTAAAATGGTGGTTTGAGGTATGGCCAAAATATAATCAACATAATCAGATGTGGACATATTTTGGACCACCTGTCAGATCCATCTTTCCAGTTCCTTCTAAAGGGAGAAAATATTCATGCCCATGTTATGTACTCTAAAAACAGATAAATAGAATAAGTTGGGTTCTCCCGTGGTCTGGGTTGTTATACGTTTATTTTACAATGAGATTGTTGTGGGTTCGATTTGTTCTAACAACCTTTCGCCAAGTTAAAAATTTCGATTCGATTTGATTCATAACAACTTTTCGACAAGTTGAAATTTTCAGTTGTTCAGTCATCCAGTTTAGAAAAGTTGTCCTTCTCGGCAATCAGTTGATGACTGAGACAATGGGTTATCCAATGTATGTTTAACAATTTACGTATCATTCAAATTACTTACTTTTGATGGCCTTTCCACTCATTACAATATGTTTGGAACGCCTTTATATTTAGTAAAATCACTAGACTTTCACACTTCTACGAAGCTTTACGTAATTTATGCATGGTGACTGACGTCATGCAATAGTTAATAAATACACGTTTTGCGTAACATTTTTTATGAAACATCATACTACAATGCGTAAAAACTGGCAATTGCAACAAAATTTCATTTTTTTACCGTTACGTAATTTTTAAACGTTCCCTGCCTCAAAAAATGATTAGAAAAGATGTAAACTTCACGTAGTTTTAACTATGTTTAAATTTTTGCTGAGGTGGCTTTCATTTCATCAATAAATTGAAGATTTATTTGGTGGGCCAAAATATGTGCAATTGGTGGTCCAAAATAGAAACCCGAGATCCTTCAGGAGTTTTGATATTTCTTGTATTTACTACAACAATTTTTAGTTCTGTTCGGCCTTTTTCGACAGAAAACATGTTGCTCTACGTAATGCCAACTGAAATTATCCATATTTTCAAGTGGGAACTTTCTCATTCATTTCATTCATTTATTTAGTTAACATCAAATTCATGATAATACTGAATCAACAATTTGCCGCCATAATACTCGATTTGCAGCTGCAGCTCTCCAACGTCGGTCACGCCCAACACTCACCAGATCACGCTCCACCTGGTCCGCCCATCGTGCTCTCTGCGCTCCACGCCTTCTTGTACCAACCGGATGGTTAGCAAACACCAACTTTGCAGGGTTGTTGTCCGGCATTCTTGCAACATGCCCTGCCCATCGTATCCTTCCGGCTTTGGCCACTTTCTGGATGCTGGATTCGCCGTAAAGTGCAGCGAGCTCGTGGTTAAGCACCGTTCTCCTGCACGCCGCCGAAGATCGTCCTTAGCACCCGTCGCTCGAAAACTCCGAGTACTTGCAGGCAGAGATGGCATGCTCCTCAGTGCGAAACGTGAGAAGAGAAAACATACACTCTACACACGACTTTCAACGAGAGCGAGGGTGAACTACGCAACTTTTTTCACACACAAACCAGCCGCGCACTCTCTGGCATCCATCAGCGGCACACTCAAAATGAGTGCTCAAACAAATGATAGAACATGCATGTTTTTCAGTTTCTGCGTGCACATTTTGTGCGCACAGAAAATGTGCACACAAAAATTCGTTGAGTGCGCACTCAGTCGTGCTTCCTGTGCATACTGTGTGTACCACAGGGAGTATGAAAGTACTATTACGCCGTCTAGTAGCAAATGCATCTGCTAGTCAATCACATAAATCACAGACAAATAGATGTGACACTAACGAAATTTCTATCTCATGTATCTCATGATCCTGATTACTTAGAGAGTTGGTGTCTTCGGCAAAGTTGTTTGGCTGGTCAAGGACTAAGCGATAATAAAACTTAAGATTTAAAATTCCACCGCTAGGCGGTGCTAGTGAGTTAATAAATTTTGTTTTTCATATATATCAGGAAAATTTGCAAAAACTTGCAACTAGCGCCGCCTAGCTGCAGAAATTTGAACCAAACGGTAATTATTCTGAAAGCCCATGATCTACCAAACAATATTGCCGAAGACACCATCTTTCTACAAAATCAGGATGCTGAGATATGTGAAATTTAAAATTTGTTTGCTCTCTAGCGCCGCCTAGCGGTGGAATTTTGAATCTCAAGCCTTATTATCGGTTAGTCCTTGAACAGCCTAACAACTTTGCCGAAGACACCAACTCTCTAAGTAATCAGGATCATGAGATATTTGAGATTGAAATTTCGTTAATGTGACATATCTATTTGTCTATGATTTATGTGATATCTTAGACAAGCAGATGCAACACTGACAAAATTTCCATCCCATATCAGGCCAAACATTTCAATAGGTCCTATCTGCATTTGAGAGGCTCTCTTTGTTTACTTTATCTTTCAATTATTGCAATGTAATGGTACACCTTTCAAATATTTTTGCAGTACAAATCAAAAGACGATTGTTTTGACCATCAGTCAATGCAAGGAGACAATCGTAATACAAATAAACAGCTGAGATATTAACGAAAGAGAGGGAAATCAAAGAGAGTCTCTCTTCTGCAGATAGGACCTTTAGACATGTTTGGCCTGATATATCTCAGGATCCTGATTACTTAGAGAGTTGGTTTCTTCGGCAAAGTAGTTCAGCTGCTCAAGGGCTTTCAGAATATGGGCCGTATGATTCGTGATATCACCGCTAGGCGGCGCAAGAGAGCGTACAAATTTTACATTTCACATATCTCAGCATTCTGATTCTTTAGAAAGATGGTGTCTTCGGAAAAATTGTTTGGCAGATCAAGGACTTTCAGAATTATTACCGTTTGGTTCAAGTTTCTGCAGCTAAGCGGCGCTAGTTGCATTTTTTTGCAAATTTTCCTGATATATATGAAAAACAAAATTTGCTAACTCAGTAGCACCGCCTACCGGTGGAATTTTGAATTATAAGTTTTATTATCGGTTAGTCCTTGACCAGCCTAACAACTTTGCCGAAGACACCAACTCTCTAAGTAATCAGGATCATGAGATATATGAGATTGAAATTTCGTTGCAATTTTTTTGCAAATTTTCCTGATACCTATATTTGAAAAACAAAACTTGTTAGCTTACTAGCACAGCCTTTTGGTGGAATTTGGAACCAAAATATCCATCAACTGTTCTTGACCAGCTTAAGACGTCTGCTTGTCTCTGATATCACAGGATTAGATATCCCTAGGGGCTGTGCATTTATTACGTAAGGGAATTTTTACGATTTTTCGACACCCCCACCCCCCTTGTAAGATTTTTTGTATGAAAGCCCAGAAATTTTTGTATGATTCGTAAGATTTTTCAAACCCCCCCTCCCCCCATAAACCCTTAAGTAATTAATGGACAGCCCCTTAGCGGGTTGTAGACTCACTGGCATGCTTTCGGTTCACCAAATGCTCAAACAACACTGACCCCTTTGAACACACTGCGTGTGCACTGAGTTCTATTTTTTCTGCGTGCGCGCAGAAATTGCGCACTGGGATTATGATCTGCGGGCTCTCATTGCTCTCACGCAGCACTCTAATCACCCGCACAAAAACTCTGCGTGAGAGAAATTATGTACATTTTATTGTGCGTTTTTTCTCTTTCTCTTTTGTAAGTAAAATGAAACTGAGAGGTTCAGTGAAAGATGAGCGTAAATGGGCACAGTTTCTGCGTGACATGCCATCCCTGCTTGCAGGTCCTCCTCGAGCATCGTCCATGTCTCGTGTCCGTAGAGAACCACCGGTCTTATCAACGTCTTGTACATGGTACATTTGGTGCGGGGGTGAATCTTTTCTGACCGCAGTTCCTTCTGGAGCCCATAGTAGGCACGACTCCCACTGATGATGCGCCTTCGTATTTCACGGCTCACGTTATTGTCAGCCGTTAGCAAGGAACCGAGGTAGACGAATTCTTCTACCACCTCGAAAGTATCCCCGTCTATCGTAGCATTAGTACCCAGACGGATCCGGTCGTTTTCGGTTCCGCCTACCAGCATGTACTTCGTTTTTGAGGCATTCACCACCAGTCCGACCTTTGCTGCTTCGCGTTTCAGGCGGGTGTACAGCTCTGCCACCGTTCCAAATGTTCTGGCGATAATGTCCATGTCGTTCGCAAAGCACACAAATTGACTGGATTTTGTGAAAATCGTTCCCCGGCTGTTGAGCCCGGCTCGCCGCATCGCACCTTCCAGAGCGATGTTGAGGAGTAGGCATGAGAGTCCGTCACCTTGTCGCAGTCCCCGGTCAGATTCAAAGATTCAAATGAACTGGATTGTTCACTCGAAACCTTGTTTCGTAGTTTTGCACACCGTCCAACATCCCAGGAAAGCCGTTTTCGTCCATGATTCTGCATAGCTCTGCGCGGTCGATACTGTCGTATGCCGGTTGGGACCTGGTATTCACGGCATTTCTGAAGGATGTGCCGCACGGTGAAGATCTGGTCCGTTGTCGACCGGCCGTCGATGAAGCCGGCTTGATAACTTCCCACGAACACTAGCTAACTGGCAGCAACACTAGCTTCTGACAATCTTCCAATTGTCTGGGAAGTAGCTATCGTACAGACACTTCGGCAGCATTGTTAAGGCCCCAAGAATTGATATCCGCCAGTAGACACAGTTTCTAGTTCGATGCAATCTTCCGTTTGAAATCACTCTACGTTCCTCTCGAGTTGACTCTGATCTAGCTTTGTGAACACGTCGTGTAGATTAAGGCAGGCACCACTGAGGGTACTGGCTGAGCCTTTCATTCCACCAATAGGCAGTACGCCGGAGTTCCTCGGCTCAACATTTCTCGGCATGGCTGCATCACGTGGTCTTTTTCCTGCTTTTGTTAGCTTCTCAATATTCAGAATGAGAGCATCGCTATCTGCTCGAAGTGGCTCGACAAGGAGGTCCTTATCGAATTCCCTCGTTTTCCACCTCAGTTCACAATTTCTCCAATCGTTAGATTCGGAGGAAAATCGCCGACCGACGCGAAGCTGTAGTGGATCGCCTGATGATCATTATGTTTGTACTCCTAGTTTACTCTCCAGTTCATGTTGTCCACCAGCGACGGGTTAAAGAACGTCACATCTCGGACTTCCAAGGGAATTCGCGGTGATTTCCCGGTAATCCAAACTTTGTTCGTATGGATCTTTTTAAGGTTCAAAGATCATCTAGCCTTTTTGGGCGCCACGTTTTTAACACTTTCGCTCTCAACTCCCTCAGCTCCAGGTCTTCCGCTCACCTTCCTGAGAAGGTTGTTTTGTCACTCGCTTCGACCACCAGGGCATCAGCCTCGTTTCTCTCCCCAAGGGGGCGACGTTTTCATTTCTTGTTCGGTTCCATTCACTTTTCATTGTTCTCCTTCCGATTTTTGTGTTTCACCCGCTGACTTTCTACGGTGTTCCCTCCATGTCCTTCCCGTTCTGTCCCCCCCATGTCATCCTTCTGTTACTGGTGGGTGCGTTTTTGCTTGATTTTTGTTTACTTTTTAGGATCTTCCTCTGTTCCTTGTGTATCCTTCTTACCTTACCGATCAGGCTGTTTGTCGCCAGTTCCGCACTCTGTGTGTGTACCCTTATAGGTTTCTTTTCTCCAAACGGGTGTTCCGATGATTCTTCGGCGTCTCCTGGATTACAACCGTTGTTTGTTCTGTGGTTTCTGACAAAGCCTTCTCTGCGGTTTTAACTCTTATTCTGAGAACCTTTTGCTCACACTCTGCAGCTGAAACGGCCGACTTGATGCTCGTCACCATGTTAAAAACTTCAAGTGCTCGTTGAGTCTATCCTTCGCGCGAGAGCTCGTACAGCTCGTTCACCTTCTTTTTGATCTATGCCAAGCTCGATCTCTCAATTTCGGGACAGCTTGGAGAGCGCTTCTTAAGTTTGGTGAAAGTGCCTTTGGTCTTTCTGAGGCTCCATCTGAGCCCGATCGCAATTCATCGGCAGTTGCTGCTCCTGGATTTCATGTTTCTGCTCTTGTTGTGCGCTTTTAATATGCTCACTTTGCTGTATAATCTCTTCTTCCTTTCCATATGCTGCTTGAGTTGGCTGAGGCGAAGACCTCATCAATGTTACTTTCGTCGTTGAGCCCCTGGACCCTTGTCCCTGCTACCAGTCTTGTGCATTATCACCATCATAACACAAAAAATCCGCAACATCAACATTGCCCTTCTTCGTCCATCAACGCTACAGCCGACCGTCTCTATGTTGCTATCGAACACATTCGAGACGAACGCATTGATACGGTGGCTGCCGCCGCCACGCTCTTTCTCTGCAAATCTCTTGAGTAGCCGAACGCTTCTTAACCGTCGTTCCGACGCAGAGCTATGTCACTCACTGCTGGGTGACTCTCGCCTGAAAATGCCAGGATGAGGGTCAATTTGTTAAGTAGTATTGCATGGCGCAGAAAACACAAACATAGCACGCCCTATGAATAGAATGCAAAGCGTAGAACAAAAACTCGCTTCGGTGTTTCATCGTGTGGTTCGAAAACAAGAGACGATCGCTGCTGTTGGATGTGGTTGACTCTGCATTGAACGAGGGTTGGCTTGAATGGCTTTTGCGTGAATCGATTATGTTTTGATGGATTGCGTTTGTCGTATGAAGTGATGGTTAGAGCGAGTGTCATTCGACATTGACCATCCTGAAACTGCACAACCCTGCCTGCTACCCCATGAGTGGGTGAGTGTATGTTAATATGTGTGTCCGTTACAAACTAAGCAAGAGTAAGCAAGTTAGTGAGAGCTTTCCGAATTTGACTGAGTTATTAAGAGTATTAGTGAATTAGTACTCACGACGAAAGTTACATTGATGAGTGAACAAATGAGCTAGTGAGGAGTAGGACAGTAACTTGGTGGGCTAATAAGCATGAGTGATCTGCTGCATGGTAGTGAGAGTGTAGAGTTTTTGAGAGTGACTTGCGTTGCGTTGCGTTGCGTTGCGTGGTAACGGAGTAATTCGTAGATTGCATACTGAAAGTTGTCATGTTAAAACTTTAATACTCCTATTCTAATTGCTTATGGAATGCTATTTGGGAAGGAATAGCTATCCAACCAGAGGTTGAAGTAGAAAAGACATGAGAACTTCCATTGCCGGCCACGCCCATCTTCTCCGTTACGAGGATAGGAAAGGATGTGATGATATGACACCTACTTTACAAGAGGTCAGCGACTCACCGACACTCCCATAGGTGTCAAGGAGTTGGATATTTGGAATGGGGTGATTGGGAATCACTATAAGCGAGTGATGCGACAAGATTCAGATTGTGTAAGTGTATTTGTGTAGATGTGTTGAAGTGAGTGAAAGTGTTTCATTATATTTAAACACCAACGTTGGGAGTGACATAGCTAAGAAATTTTGTCACTCCAAGGGCCTTTTTCCGGGATGGGGCACAGGCATTTGGACCATGTGTCCTGGCTAACAAGCCTAGCAGGGTGTCTACTACCTGGAAAAACCTGGAAAACCTGGAATTATCAGGGAATTTTACTCGACCTGGAAAAATCCTGGAATTATCAGGGAATTCTGGTGATCATCAGGGAATTTCTGTGTTTATCATTTTAATACAAATTTTCAGTTAGAAATGCCTCAAAGCGAATAAAAATTTCGGCTGCGCCGCTATTAACTACCCGCACGTTAAATATTATTTATCAGTACTTTTTTCACAGAACTCTCCTATTTTATGTTTTACCTATTTCGGAAAACTGAGTCGACATGCTTTTATTGTTGGAATTTTTAATTCTCAAATCTTTCAATCTATTGCAGCGTTAAATATTGGCTTAGTGACTTAAGTTGATTAAGCTTTTTTTCTTAATTTCCATGTGAATGAGCTAACTGTCTTGAGATTTTATTGAGGTTTGCCTAACAAATTCGCAATCGCCTGTAGCTGTTGGAAAATACCTGAAGGAACTTAAAGATACATTTTGAGCGTAGTTCCTGAAACTCCTGCAGAATATTATTGAACAATTGGAACTTCTGGCGGGTTCGATGTTAATTGTTAACTAATTATTGTTAATGTTAACTAGATGACTTCTGGAAGAATTTTTAAATATTTTTCTAACCATTTCTGAAACATTTTTAGAACAACTCATAAATGATTCTTAAAAATGTTTGAAAGAATGTTCAACTCTCTCTTTCCCATAGTTGCTTCTGAGCTCCACATATTTTAACGAACAACAACAAATTTTAGCAACAACCAGTACACTCTAACATTCATTTCCCTTCCCAGCTGACTATAAGGACTTGGCCGGCGCCGTTATTGATCGAATATGCATGAGCTGCTAAAATTGCACTTTGAGAATAAGTGGAATGTCCCAGCCCCTTATTCAGTTGGATCTCAGTGCAATTGGTACCAGTTCAGATCAATCACGGAGGAGCAACCATTGACATGTATAGTCAGAATTGATCGTTGATCGATTTGAACGAACTCGAGAGAAACTATATTCGATGGACATAATGCAATAGTTTTGGAACATGATTACCAACTCATTAGTATATTCCAATTGTCAATTACTTGTTTAGAGAGTGAAACTATTGACAACCAAAACTATTGAATTACATTTTTTTCTATTAATTTTGAATGTAGCCCATCTGTAACAATGTGTGTTCGTATACTTTTGGTAAAACGATGTTTTGGAGTAAAGTAATCGTTCAAATTTGTTGATGATGATTGTGTACCCACCATCAGCGCAAGGATTACCTATGGCTGCAGAGTCATACCGGAACGGAATGATCTACCTGATGGTTTGTTATAGCAGGGTAAGCTAAATTCACTGGAGACCTTCGGAAAACAACATGATAATTGTTATCTCGTGACAAAGTCTGGCCACCCCACGAACATTTGCCCGGAAACCAGTTCATTTAACTTCCTTAGGCTACCCCTCCAAAATCCCCATATATGTCATGTTCAAATATAAAAAGTAATAATAAGGAACGAACTCACCGGGTAATCCTGACCAGCTGGTTTTCTATGTTTGGCTTTGGTCTCAGCATGCAACCGGTCCAACCATATTAAATATGCACTCGTTCACACTACTCGCTGATTCTCCGATCGTCCATCAGTCCGAAAAAAATACATAAGCGAGAATACCCGACGCACTGAAAAACAATCTCTTGGATACTAGCATTTCCGAACTCGGAATAACGACGAACACGAGCACAACGATGCGGGCAATAATGGTCTCTTGCCACCGAGCCATCGTCGATCGTTTACACAAAGTGCGAACAAAAAACACAAAGAAAAATACGAAAACGCGGGAACGACGAAATGCGGTAAGTTTCAGCCTCCGCGCCCTGCTTGTCACTGACGACCGTCGACCTTTCACTCTTCCATCAGCGTTCCACTCAAGTACGAACTAAAAACACAAAGAAAATGCAAAAACGCGGTAAAGACGAAATGCGGCATGTTTCAGCCAGAGAAGTTGTTATAGAGATGCGCAAAGAGGATTTAGGTTATGTTTATTTACATCACGCCCAACAACAATCAATTTTTGCGGTGAACGTAATCGTTCAAATTTGTTGTGGAGAAAAGAATTAAAATATTCTGAAGGAATTAAGAAATTCCTCTAACTGCATTTATGTGGATATTTTTTAAATTTTCAAGTGTAACTGGCAATATCATTTGAAGTCAATTCTTTTGAAACTTTAAAGGATTTTCTGACTGAAGTCCAATAAACATATCTATCATTGTTGCTAGCAAATTCTATAAAAGGAGGAATCGCTATAGAGAAAAATCTAGCGAAATTCCTGAAAAATACACACTGAAGCGATTCTTTTTCGAAACCAATAACGTGCGCAATAACTGAAGATATCCGTGAAGTGTTTCTTTGAGGATTTGTTTAAAAGCGTTAGCTGCAATTTTTAAAATGTCCGACAATATTTAAGAAAGTTTGCACAGGAACCACTCGAAAGATTTTTTGCAGGAACTGCCAAGCTTAGCTTACCTTAAACAAAAATATAGTGTAACTTCTTGTTGTTTTCTTTGCAAATTTCCTTCATAAATTCATGAACAAAATTTTAAACAAATTATGCCGGAAATTCTCTTAAAGTATCGCCAAGATTGTATTAAGAATTCCATCAGAAATTCCATCATCTCATGCTTCTGTAATAAATGCTGGTGGAATGTTCTCCTTAAATGTCATTATAGTTGGAACTAGAAATTTCCCAAAAAGTTGCGTTTCCACGAATTTCTAGAAATCTGAAAACATGTTTAGTTTAGTCGATTTGTTAAACCTGGAATTATTTTCAAAAACCTGGAAAAATCCTGGAAATATCAGGGAATTTCATTTTCATAATTGAGTAGACACCCTGCCTAGGCTTAAGCGCCATTGATCGCTCTCTGAAACGATAAGAAACACGTTATGTGGATGGGAAGGGATAGTAGGGAAGGGATAACTATTTATCAAGATGCCAGCGACTCACCGACGCTCTCGAAAATAGAAAGGAAATAGGAACTTGGTACAGGAATGGTCAGGAATTCAGTATGATTAGGTAATGCGTTATGTATGTAGCTTGAAATGGTAAAAACTCCAGGTATATGCGATTGTGTAATGTTGAATTAAATGGTAAAATATGAACATAAAATACCGCAAGGTAAACAAAACCAGAAGGATCTCACCAAATTGTTTTGTTGTCCAACGATGTGCTTCAGGTTCCTCCTTTATTGACTCCGGTGGGCCATGGTGGGGTCGTTTGGGAGTAGGAATGCCCAAATTATCTTCCTATATTGATAACTGCTCTCTTGGTGGAACACGTGCTTTCACAACAAAACCCATAAGAATTTCACGAACAATTCAGCTGTTAGTCCAACACTGTCATTGACATTATACTACAAATTATGCGGAGCCTGCCAGGCGAAGCCGGTGATATAGTACAAAATGCCTCAACAGCGGAATACAACTACAACCCGGCACTTGGGCGTTTTAGGCGAAAACTTGCAGTTTTGCCTGTGGCGGACATATAAACACTCAAATTTCCAATTAATTTGTCACTAAAAAAACCGCTACGAGAACGTCGAACAATTTTCCGAAGAAACCGGTTACAGCACTACAATTTTTTTTCCTTGCCCTCTTCTTTCTTTTTTTTTCTTTATGGCGTCCAGCGGTGTTCAGCGAACTTGCACGACAAAAATTTCACCACCTCCCAAAACTTCCCGTTCCCCGCGACCACACTCTATCCATTCCCACTGGGGCCCGGATCAGCGCACCGGAAGGACTACACTTTGACAGTACTTTCCGCAATTATCCGCTGAATCGAATTTTACGGACACCGTAGAGTTTTTGAGAGTGACTAAGTGAGAAAGTGAGTGATTTTGTAAACGAGTGATAAGTTAATAAGTTAGTAAGTTGGCGAGAGGAACAATGAATGAGTTGGTAAATTAGTGGGTTAATGAGGTTATTAATAAATTGATTTTTATTTCTTCCGGTTGTACCTCGTTAAACGGTGGAACGATGTGAACTAGTAATCATTCGATGTTGTAAATACTACTTCAGAGTAAAAGCATGAAATAGATAACTGAGTTAACAAAAGGGAGTGGTACTTGAGTGTTGAAGACCTAGCGAACTAAAACAATAAATGAAGTTCATGTTCAGGTTAAGTACCAGAGGTTTAAGGGCATTTCGGTGCTCTACTAACTTCTCACTGCCACACACTTCTTTCTTTTTCATTTTAATTTATCATTTATATCTGCTGATTTCTCATTTCCAACTCTTTACTACTCGCTTCTTATTTA
Source organism: Aedes albopictus (assembly GCF_035046485.1). NCBI lineage: Eukaryota > Metazoa > Arthropoda > Insecta > Diptera > Culicidae > Aedes > Aedes albopictus. Next base: position 247,557,660 of record NC_085136.1, read on the forward strand.
CTCATCACTCCTCAATGATTCACACTCCCCACTATTCACTTTACAATGTTCACTCCACACTGTTCAATACTCATATTTTACAGCTTCTCACTGTTCACTTCTTATTTTTACACTCCTCTTTAAACTCCTCGCTTCTTTAGCTTCACTTAGGTACCAGTGATCCAGCCCTCACTTCTAACTACCCACTTCCCACTCCTTACTGATTCGCACTCCTTATTTTTCATTTTAAATATATCATTCCTCAGTCCTTATTTCTCACTTTTGACTCTTTGATGGTCACTTTTCACTTCTTATTTCTCCCTGATTTCTGTTCCTTATTCCTTACACAACCTCTATTTTTCACTTCTTGCTCCTTACTACTTCACAGATCATTCCGTACAGTTAATTCCTCACCCTTCGCTGTTTACTCTTCACTGCTCACTTATTTTTGCTTTACATTCTTTACTGTTCATTCCTGACAGTTCACCTCTTACTCCTCTCTTACAGCTTGCTTTTCACTCCTCACTGCTCAATACTCAGTGATTGATCCTCACTGTTTCACATTCCTACCTTCTCACTATTCACAATTCACTACATACTCCAAAACCCTTACTTATCACTCTGCACTGCTAACTTTTTACTTTTTATTCCACGATGCCCCACACATTTCACTCTTCACCTTCCTGCTTACTACTTTTTCTTATGAAATTCAAATAACTCAACGTCCATATGTACAGATGGGTAAATTATTGGTTAATTGGGAAAAAATCCACAGCTCAGGTGAGATTTAAACTCACGGCCCTTATTCGCTAGACAAGTGCTTTACCAACTAAGCTACCGAGCCAATTAATGACCCGAAAATTTAGTTGTCATAAGGTTCAATTCTAATCTCATCGATCTATATCATCTTCCCCTAAACCGCAAATATAACCATCTCTGTTGTACATATGTACGAAGAGCGAAAGTGATTTGTTTATTGTTTGAAACTGTTTGCCTATCGTACAGGCAACGCTTCCTCAACCACTTGTAGAGGAAGAACAATGCTACCTGGAAGGCGATCTAACGCGTCGTTCGCATTCTATTTGATACGACGGGTAACTACGTAGAGGTATTCAATTGGCTCGGTAGCTTAGTTGGTAAAGCACTTGTCTAGCGAATAAGGGTCGTGAGTTCAAATCTCACCTGAGCTGTGGATTTTTTCCCAATTTAACCAATAATTTACCCATCTGTACATATGTACGTTGAGTTATTTGAATTTCATTATTTGACCACACGGATTGGTATTACCGAAAATTTGCACTTCAAGTGAGTTACTTTTTCTTATTTTTATGCTTACTCCATGTTCTACAAGGAGTGAGCCTCCCTTTTGATTACTTATTCTTTATTCTTGCTTGCTTCTTACTCCTCATAATTTATGGAACAGTTTTTTCTGTATTTTCCAGACTTTGAGTTTTGAGAATTTTTCCAATACTTCCAGAGATGTTTCTGAAATTTCTTTAAAAAGTTTACTGGTACTGTTGATTTTAATGAACGCCAACCTCTAAATCTATCAAGCTGAAATGCCGTTGATATCACCCATTTTGTCCAATCATTATAATGCTTTCCCTTTTCTAGCAACCCTATTCCACCGCTAAAAATGGCATTTTACCGAACACGCTTAAAAATGCAGCCTTCTTTAATTCAGGCTACAGCAACAACCACCGCATCGTCGTCGTCAGCTAGTCAGATTCTAGGAGCTATTAGAGGCACTTACACTTAAAAATAATTGACAGTAGCCGGATAGCCTCCGGAGGAGCAAGTGAGCGAGGCGGCGGCGAGGTAAAATTACTACTTTTTGTGAGTTGCTTTGGCACTTCCATCCAACTGGAAGTGCTGGCTGCTAAGAGAGCTAGATCGCGAGGAGCAAAAGTGGCTGTACCTAGCCGAAGCCTCCCCGTAGTTGGTAGGCCTAATTAGGATGGATCGAGCGAGATGATGGCGATTGACCGAGGCAAGGGAAGGGACTTGATTCCGTTGCTTTTGACGACAATTATGGTAAAATGATCGAGTCTTCTCTTTGGCTTTTCTTATTTTTAGACCAAACTAGACCTTCAACCAGGTGGATGGTGCTGAATGTTGGAGGTTTCTTGGTGGAAGATTTTTCTCAACTGTCTTCTATTTCGCGGTCAGTGATCCCTTTCATTGTCTTGAAAGCAGGGGGAAACCATCAAAAGCCATTAAAAGTTAAGTATTTCACAAGATGCACATTTTTGAACGTCTAGTTATCTGTCTTTTTGTCTTTTTGTCCTTTTGTCTTTCTGTCTTTCTGTCTTTCTGTCTTTCTGTCTTTCTGTCTTTCTGTCTTTCTGTCTTTCTGTCTTTCTGTCTTTCTGTCTTTCTGTCTTTCTGTCTTTCTGTCTTTCTGTCTTTCTGTCTTTCTGTCTTTCTGTCTTTCTGTCTTTCTGTCTTTCTGTCTTTCTGTCTTTCTGTCTTACTGTCTTACTGTCTTACTGTCTTACTGTCTTACTGTCTTACTGTCTTACTGTCTTACTGTCTTACTGTCTTACTGTCTTACTGTCTTACTGTCTTACTGTCTTACTGTCTTACTGTCTTACTGTTTACTGTCTTACTGTCTTACTGTCTTTCTGTCTTTCTGTTTCTCTGTATTTTTGTCTTTTTGTCTTTCCTTTGAAATTCTTTTTGCTTTTCAAATTATTCCTCCAGATAACAAGTAAAAGGCGTACAATACTCGTCCAACCAGTTCACGATTCCAACCGAGAGTTGGAATGAACAACAACGTTGTAAATATTTATCGCTTCTCGCGAAAATGTTATCACAGTTTGACAATGACTTGTGCACAAAAAAGAGAATATCTCGCGTCAGGTCGTGTCATCCGCCAGGTACAATCGTAGCGCGTTTTTGTCAACCACCGACCGCCTTCTTGGTGTCATTCGTCGTTCAGCTCACACTTCCGGTTCCTGTTACGGGCGGCGGTACAACGGTCTATCTAGGCGTAGCAGATCCAACAACCAACCAGTAGACCATACTTTTTTCGCAGAGTTGTTAGACATTTCAGCATGACAACCATTGCGCAAACAGACAAAAAATGGTTTATCTATTTTACAGTTTCCAACCGGCAACAAAAGCGCGTGTTCGTTCGTGTCCGCGTTGCGTTCCGTGCCGGGATAGGTGTCAACGCTATGCAAAAGTTGCACTTGCTGAAAAGCGGGCGCGGTATATGTGTGTGCATTGCATAGGAACACTGCAGTTTGTTGTTTTTTCAACTTGTCAAATCTATTCTCCAATCCTCGTGTGTATGTATTGCAAAACAGTTTTTTATGAGTGTTGCTCTTTCGATAATCAACTTTTTTGTGGAACAGAACAAACAACGTTGGATTGCAGTAAACCTGCCAGGTGGTAGTCATCATTTGTAGCGGAATAGGCAACATGGACAGAGCCAAATTAGCCACACATTCTGAACCAATTTAATGAGCTCTCCTGTTGGGTCTGAACCAACAATTTTGTTGAGGTGATGAATAGTTGTTCGTCAATATAGCATTCTGTTGGTTAACATTCAAAAATTTACGATTTTATCACAGAGAGACCCTGAATACCAAGTCCTAAAGGATCTAGAAGATATGGAGAGCTAGAAGCCATTTATAAACAATCCAGAACTAGAAGACTCAGATGTCCTAGAATACCCAGAATACCTTGAAGCCTGGAAGACTCAGAACACCTTGAAAACCAAGTCCTAGGAGATTTAGAGGAAAGCAAAAAAAAATGGAACAAATCAGATCTAGAAAACTCAGGTGTCCAAGAAAATCCCGAGTACCTTGAAGCCTGGACAGCTTAGGACACCTTGCAAACCAAGTCCTAGAAGATCTAGAAGATATTGAGAGCTAGAAGCCATTTATAAACAATCCAGAACTAGAAGACCCAGATGTCCTAGAATACCCAGAATACCTTGAAACCTGGAAGACTTTAACGTGTCTCGTCAAATACTTCGTCGGAGATTCAGTCTGTTTTTTTCAAGGTCTACTTAGTGTTTATTCTGTATGCTGCTTTTTGTTTTTGTATGTGTAGTTTCGATTATAATTTGTATTGTATTAATTGACTATCCATTGTTAGTATGTAAGTTTTATATGTGACTGTAAGTTTAGTACTTCAAATCTTAGAATTAAGTAACATCATTGGGGCTTACATATAGCCTGTTGATTAGATAAATAAATTATAGTCAAATTATTAACACCTTGAAAAGCAAGTCCTAGAAGATCTGGAATATATGCAATGTATACCATGAAGATCTTTAAAACAAAGCAGAACAAAAAGACTCAGGCACCCAGAGTTCCTTGAAACCTGGAAGGAAAACCAAGTCCTGGAAGATCAAGAAGACATGGAAACCTGGAAGACCTTTAAAACTTGGCAGAATTTAAAGACTGAAATGTCCTAGAATACCCAGATTACCTTGAAGCCTGGCAGGCTTAGAAAACCATAAAAACTAAGTTCTAGAAGATCTAGAAGACATAGAAATATAGTAAACTTTTAAAACAAAGCAGAATTAGAAGACTCAGATGACCTTGACACACTGCACTGTACTTTGAAGCCTGGAAGGCTTAGACTTTTTTGAAAACCAAGTCATAGAAGCTCTAGATGGTATGACAACCAAGAAGACTTTCAAAACAAAGTTCAACGAAAAAGACTTAGATGACCTTGAACACTCAGAGTACTTTGAAGCCTGGAAGGCTTAAAACACCTGAAAAATCAATTCCTGATGTAGGAGATATAGAAACCTACAAAATCTATTAAACAAAGCAGAACCTAGCAGCACCAAAGCAGATGACCTAGAATAACCAAAGTACCATGAAGCCTGGAAGGATTGGAACACCATGAAAATCAACCTCTAGTGGATCTAGAAACCTAGAAGACCATTTGAACAGATCTGAGCTAGAAAATTCAGATGTCCAAGAATATTCAGAGTACCTGGCAGGCTTAAAACACCTTGAAAACAATGTCCTAGAAGATCTAAACAATAGACATTTCAAACAAAGCAGAACTAGGCGACTCAGATGTCCTAGAACACCAAGACTTCAAGGTAGCCTGGACGACTTAGAACACCAAGTCCTTAGAACCAAGTCCAAAAAGATCTAGAAGGTAGAAACACCTAGTGGATCTTTAAAACAGAGCAGAACTAGAATACTCAGATATCCTAGAATACCAAGAGAACCTTGAAGCCTGGAAAACTAAGAACACATTAAAGTCATAGAAGATCTAGAAAATATGGAAACAAAGGAGACCTTCGAAACAAAGCATATTTAGGAGACTCAGATGTACTAGAATACCCAGAGTAGCTTGTAGCCTGGTAAGCTAAGAACGCCTTGAAAATCAATTCCAGTAGATAAAACCAAAAATATTGATAAAACCTAGATAAACTAGAATGTGCAAATGCAAAACCTAAAAAAATCGTTTAAGAATTGGGAAACCTTAAAATATGATAACTACAAAGATCTAGAAGAGTTAGAAGACCAAATAGGCCAATGAAACTTTAGAAGATATAGAAGACTTAGAAGACTAAAAATTCTTAGATTTTTTAATAATAGAAGTGAAGTGATAGTAGACATCTTGCGGGTTGACTGAAGAAACCTAGAAGACTAGAATATCCAGATTAGCTTGAAGATCAAAAATATCAAGATGAGCTACAAGACCCAGATTAAAATCAAATAAACTAGAAGACCTGGAGAGCCTATAAGGAAGCAGAATTTTCAGGTCATCTAGAAGACGTAAAAGCTTATAAAACGTATAAAAAAGGAGTACAAGAAGATCAAACAGACTTAGAATCTCAAGACCATGAAGACCTGGAAGATCTAGAAAATCACAATCAACAAGAACAACTAGAATATCAAGAATAATCAAAACACCTTAGACAGCTTAGAAGATTTTGAAGATTCAGTAGACTTGGAAAAGTTAGAAGAATATTAAACCTAGAAAACCAAGTTCTTCAGAAAGTCTAACAAGGAACTAGCAGACCAATAAAAATAGAAGGCTTGTACATCTTTTCAGACCGTGAGAAGCTAGACAGTAAAGAAAACCTAGAAAACTTTAAAAATCTAGAAGGCTGTTAAACGCAGGATAAAGCTAAAAGTCCTTGAAAATCTGGAAAAACTACCAATCTGGGAACATAAGTATCTAGAAGACTTTTAAGAGCTAGAAGAATAAAAAGACCTCGAATTTCAGAACTCATATACGAGCCAGACAAACTATAGGAGATCCAGAACATCCAGAAAGCCTAGAAGGCTTAGCAACCTAGAAGACCGTGAAGACTGAGAAGACCTACGGGAAAAGACTCAAAAGACTAAAAAAACCTAGAGCATAAGATTTTTTTTTCATAATGAGCTGAGGTGCATACATTAAAAACGGCATCAAAAGGGAGGAACTTTGTGAATAAATTAAGTCAGGGCTTTGATGAGGAAACCTCATTCGCAAGAACAGGACTTGCTCCTGGGCATTTGAGATGGGGTTAAGGGAGATTCCAGGAAGTTTACAGAAAACCCATAAAGGGGGCTTCAGGGTTTGTTTTTCGGGGGATTTAAGTAAGCTTTTAAGGGAGTTGCGACAGTTTTCGTTAATGTTACGGAAATTTTGGGGGACATTCCAATAATATCACGGGAGGTTCAGTATATTCAAGATCCATCTAGGAGAGTTTCAGGGATTTTCAGGAACGTTTTAAACGGCATTCTAAGAGGTTCTAGGGGGATTTGATAGCATTTCAAAGTGTTTCAATGTTTTCTAGAGCCTTTGAGGAGTTCCATGGGTTTTAGAGGGTATTTCAAATTGAAACGCCCGGGCGTTCCTAAATACCTACCTGAGAACACCCTGAAATCCTGAATACCTGAGACACCCTGAAATCCTCCTGAGACCTCCATGTACTCCTCCTGAAGCTCCCTGGAATCCCATAAAGGCCTCTGGGACCCCCCGGAATGCCTTTGAGACCCCCAAAAGAACACCTGGAAGCCCTTGGAACCCCTGGAGACCACTTGAAATGCTCCCGAGATCCCCTGAAGCACCCCTGAGACTCGCGCGAAAACCTGTGACCTCCTGAAACGCCCCTGAGTTCCTCAAACAAGGCATGGACGCCCCTGAGACCCCAAAAACGACCCTAAGACCTCATGGAACACCCTGAGACCTCACGAAGAAACACTGAGAATCTCCTGGAACGCACCTGAGACCTCCTGAAATGCCTGTGAAATCCTCTGAGACCTCCTGAAACGCCCTTGAGACAGGCTGAGATGCTTTTCAGGCATTCTGAAGCGCCTCTGAGACCTCCTGGCACACCCTGAAGCCTTATGGCAGGTATGCCAGATGATTTCAAAAAAATCTGTATCACTCTCTTTAAAATTCTGTATTTCATACAAAATTGGCGGCAAAATCTGCAACCCATACAAAAATCTATCACTTTAGCTCAAAAATATGTATTTCATATAAAACGAAGTCTATACGGGAGCTTTGTAATCTGTATAACACAGACAAATCCGTATTTATGGCATCTCTGCCTTCAGGTACTACATTAAAATCCCCTGAGATCCCCTGAAACCCCCAGAGACCCCCTGAAGCGCCCCTGAGTCCTCCTGGAATGCCCTTGAGACTCACTGAAACGTTTTTGAGATCTCCAGGTAGCCTCTAAAATCCCCTGTCACGCCCTAAAATGCCCCTGAGACCTCTGAAACGCCTTTGAGATCCCTTAGGCTCCATGAAACGCCTCTAAAGCACCCTGGAACGGTAACTCCCTGGGACGCACTGAAAAGCCGCTCAAGCGAACCCAATGGAGACCCCTAATTACCACTGAGACCCCTTAAAATGTATTGCTGTTGGGAATCGACTGTAATCTTGAGGAAGACACAATCCCCGTGTCGAAACGTCGGGTGAATAATAAAACTCGTTTTTTGAACCCTAAGACTGCGTCACGGTGTGTTGAAACAGGATTATTATCGCACTTTCATGAACCTAAAATATTTTTTCGTTATAAGTTAGCCTTAGCTGTATATATTAAGATTCTGGAGGTTAAAAAATCTTTCATCGGGGAAAATTAAAATAAATTCGATTTTAGTAGTTTACCGCTTTTCCCATATGAGATGGTATTACGCAAATCTGATAAACCTAAACTCCACCTGAAAAAGTCCCATTTCTATTAATGAATTTGAAACCATTTAGAGAAAAACGAATATGAAAGTCTTGACATCGAGTTTAAATTTGTTTGGCGTTCGTTTCATGTGTCCAGCCCACTACAGTCTGCCGAAAGTCATAAATCATAAAAGTCTACATTTCTGCCATTTAAGGGAGGTAAACTAATACTTCCCATTAATGCGACTCATACATTTGAGGAAGCGCTATACACCTGTGACTCATACCATTTGCAGCACATACCCCTTATGTGCTAATTTGCCTGAAATGGCGAGTATTTGTTGCACATACATTGCATGCCAAACCATGTAACGATGCACCTAAACGACGATCACACGGCCACAAAAGATGCTTCGAATGCACTCAGGAAAATTGCCTCATACTTAATGGCAAATATCCATGTGCCAAACCACATCCAAAGTATATGCAACCAATACCCGATTACGCAGGCAAATTAGCGCATGAATAGTATGTGCTCTAAATTGTATGAGTCGCTGCTGTATGGTGCCTCATCAAAAGTATGAGTCGCACTAATGGAAAACATTTGTTTACCCCCATTGCAAAAATCCATGTCCCAGACACATAGAAGGAATGAAGATTTTTTTCCCAGTGTGGGAAATCATTAAACTAATATGGTGACTTAATCACGCGTATTTTTTAACATTCATGTTACCTGTAAATTAACTTGTTTTGAGCTAGTTTAGCAGAAATACTTATAACTCTTCGAATATAATAAGAACTTTTATGTATATTGTGCTCTGATTTTGCAGGGCTCGATGTTTTACTAACAAGTGAAAATTTATCCTAAGAATACTTTTGTTTGCATGTTGGACACATAGGGCCGATTTCTTCACCCGGGCTTAAGCGTTAAGCCAGGTTTAATTATATGGGTAAGCTTGGTTTACCGATTAATCCGAGGTGAAGAAATCAGCCCTTAGGGAATAGCTTTTTATTACTCTTTCGGCACACGCCCTTGATACACGTACTTTAAGGTAAGCATATGTAATCACTTTTTTATTGTGAAATCAATCAATGTTTGATTGAAACAGTTTGAGATTTGATGATGATGAACCTGGGCATGTTAGCGGAATACATGTACGTAAACAGAATATCGTATTAAGTACGAGACACTGAAGATGACCTAACAAATGAGGTTGGAATATCTATCAAAGAATGCAAAATCGTAGTGCAATTAAAAGGAACAGTCCTTAACTCTATTTTCTTTTTTACTTAGTTTTAGACATGTCCATTGTTGTTTATGCTGAGAACAAATTTAATTAAATCTACAGATAAATTGAAAATTGAAAAATGTAGAACAATATTAAGAAGACATCAGCGTTCTGGGAATGTCATAAAATATATTTAAAAAACAACAACAGTGATGTGTAAAGTGAGGCAAGATTGACGCAATTTGAGGTTTCAATACAACTTATTAAGAACATTTATTAGTTATTTTATGCTTCATTTCGGAATCATTGGATAGATTTAGATTACTAAATAGTTATAACACATAGAATATGGTTGGAAGGTATCGAGTGTACGGGTGACTTTTTAATTCGTTTTTATCACGCTCTGCAAGGACAAGTGACATTTCTCCCCATACTGAATCTGTTGTCAAACTCACTTTGAAAAACTGAAGGGATTTTACTTGGGAAAAAGAAACTTTATTTTATGCAGCCATAACATTGAAACCATTAAAATGCATGACATTTTTATCAAGACCAAAGTGTCTTATAAAATAAAACTACAGATAACCCAGACGAACATCGAAAAAAATCACTGCATGAGACTACCATTATTGAAATTCATCAGATTACTTGCAAACTGTTTTTTTTTTCAATATATATTTTAGTCTTATACTATAAGATGTCATTCACATTGACATATATTAAGCATGCGTTGCATTCGGTAAATTCTTAATAAAAACTTGTGATGTTTTGAAAAAGATTTCAATACAATTTGTATAATTATCCATGACCAAATGATTGTTTGATTAAAAAACTGTTATGACATTCAAATTGCTAATCATGACTAGATAATATCACGTTAACCCGGTGTTTCTTCTTACCCCACCCGTTTTAACTCGGCCCAGTGTGCCTTATTTTAAACCAAATGTTGAATAATCATTTTTGAATGAATTAACATAATATGACAACGCCAATCTTATGTATTCTGTGTCAACTTTTTGTTATTTGAGACTCAACAGCCCACTAAACCCGTATCATTTTAAAAGTAACAAGGAGAAAAGGATTTTGAAAATTTTAAGAATTTGTATGGACAAAAGTCCTCAACAGATCAAAGGCAGAACTTTTACAAATAAGTCATGCACGCTCAGTATAGTCGACTAATACTTTTTGGCAAATATCCATGTGGATGTGGTTTGACATGCAAAGTATGTGCAACAAATATCCGCCATTTCAGGGAAATTAGCACATGAAAGATATGTGCTGCAAATGGTGTATAGCGCTTCCTCAAATGTGTGAGTCGCACTAATGGGAAGTATTAGTTAACCTCCATTAAATGGAAGAAATGTAGACTTTTATGATTTATGACTTTCGGCAGACTGTAGTGGGCTGGACACATGAAACGAACGCCAAACAAATTTAAACTCGATGTCAAGACTTTCATATTCGTTTTTCTCTAAATGGTTTCAAATTCATTAATAGAAATGGGACTTTTTCTGGTGGAGTTTAGGTTTATCAGATTTGCGTAATACCATCTCATATGGGAAAAGTGGTAAACTACTAAAATCGAATTTATTTTAATTTTCCCCGATGAAAGATTTTTTAACCTCCGGAATCTTAATATATACAGCTAAGGCTAACCTATAACGAAAAAATATTTTAGGTTCATGAAAGTGCGATAATAATCCTGATTCAACACACCGTGTGCGTAGCCGTTAATCTATAGACTTAAAATGTATCTGAGACCTCCTGGTACCCCTTGAAACCACATTGAAGTGCAACTTAGATCACTTGGTAAGCCCTAAAACGCCACTGGAATTCTCTGAAATAACCATGAGAACCTATGAAACTCTCTTGGACCCCCCTATACCCTTTGAAGTGTCCCTGAGACCCCCTTAAACGCCTTTGAGACCACCCGAAACGCCTCTGAGACGCACTTAAACCCCAGTGAGATCCCCTGGAGTGCCCCTGAGACCCTCTTTAAACGCCTCTGAGACACCTTGAAACCCCTGTGAAATCCCCTGATGCCCCCTGAAACGCCATGAGACCTCCTTGAGACCCCTTGAAGCGCTCCTGGAACGCCCCCGAAACCCCCTGAAATGCTCTTGAGGCTTTCAGGTGTTCCCTGAAACGCCCCCAGAGTTCGCCTGCAACTCTTCTCCGGCCTCCAGGTGCCGTCTGAAATCCCCTGGGAGTCCCTAAAATGTTCCTGCGACCCGCTGTTATGCTCCTGAGACTCCCTGAAGCGTCTCTGAGATTCCTCGAAACGCCCCTCAGTCCCCCTAACACTCCTTAAGGTGCCTTGGAAACCCCCTGAGACAAAACGGAGTAGCCCTTGAAGTGCTTCTGAAACCACCTGGACCCCCTCTGAGACCCCTTCAAACGCCTCTGAGACCTGGTTTCCTCTGGAACCGCCGTGAAGTGCTACTGAGGTATCCTAGTAACCCCTGCAACGCCCAAGCCCCTGAGAGCTTGTAATACTCCCCTGAAACCCTATTTGACTCCCCTTTTGAAGAGTTATAAAATGTTTATACATGAGTTTTTGAGGATATTTTGATCTTCTAGGTTTTATAACCTAAATATCCTGGAAAACTCAGAATATATAGAACAGCTTTCAAATCTGACAGATTTCGGAAAGTTGCTAAAGAGATAGACACTTGGAAAACTGGAAGACTAAGAAGACTCTGAAAAGCTAGAAGTTCGTAAAGATCAAGTAGGCCAAGAAGACCTGAAGATCTAGACGACCGTTATGACTTAAAAGAGCTCAAGGACGTGCGAAATGACCACTCGAAAAGATCTAGAAGACCAAGAATATCTGAAAAAGCTTGAAATTCCAAGAGACCTAAAACTACTCCTTTTTGTTTATTCCTGTTCGGGTTTGTCACTGCGACCAGTTTTTAGATCTATTGTGACATTACCCGTATCCTTAGTGTAGTGCATGTCGCAGTACTCAATTGCCATTGAGGGGCAATAAAGTATCGATTTTGATACAGTTTTTGTTTTGTTTTCTTAGAATACAAAACAAGAGTACTGATATTGGCCATGCATCGGAAACCTAGCATCACCCTTGTTTTACTGCTAAATTCTCCCCAGTAGGAAGTTTGGGACCCGGTATTTGAAATTAGCAGCAATATCATTCCAAAAATGAAACATGTGTTCAGTAATATGGATTCTAGTATGTTCCTTTCGTACTAGCACTTTCCAGTCTTCGAAGAGTTAATACATACATGGATCCCTAACCCAATTTGATTTCCTTTGCATTGAGTTTAGCCTCAGATGGAGAGGTTTTTAACTATATGCAAAGTAAAGTTGGTAAACTCAGTTTTATTCAAAAACTGGAAGTCACCAAAACACCAGTAGTAGGACTTAATGCTATAACTCCTTGAATTACAAGAACACATATTCCAAAATTGAAAAATAGGACGACACTAGATTTCGGTTTGGTAGATCTATTACCGTAACGCAACCCACGCTACGGGCTCCGTTAGAGATCGAGCATCTTTTAAACCCCCTCAACCATTCATCCCTCAGCACGGGTCGCCTGACACCTTGGATTGGGGTTACCTGTTTGGTGGACTTTTACCCCCGGAACAGGTGGTCCGTAGTGCTATTCTAAGTCGGCAGCTACAGCAGGTCCAATATTTTTAAAAAATTCTTTCACTATGGCACTTCTGGGGTCCCGAATCCCTGTTATTTTTTTTCTTATCCCATAACACCAAATTTTGTGAAATTTTGTCGAGCAGTGTTATCTAGAATATCTTAAATACTTGGAAGATCCAGAAGAGTTGCAAAATCTAGAGTAGAGTTTAAAAACCTGGAAATCAAAGATTCACTTCTAGAGAACTACATAGTCGACTGAGAAAAGCCACAAGAGCTATAATTTCGAGAAGACCTATGAGCCAAAGAACACCTGAAGACGTGGACGATCTTCAATGACTGGTAGAATAAGCAGATTCAGATGATCTGGAAGTGCCAGAAAAATTAAAAGCATAGAACGTCTAGATGACATTAACGTTCATGAATACCGGGATTACTAAGAATACCTAGGAGAGCTACCACGCAGCAGAGATCTTAAAGATTGAGAAGAGTTGAAAGAGCTTGAAGATCTGAAGAGATGGAGATAAGTTGAAAGACTTTGCATCCCTAGAACACCTCAATGATCTTGAAGACTGAAAAAATCTGATGATCAAGAAAAGCTTGAACATTTAGAAAACATGGAAGATCTAGTGCATATGTATAATGGCAAAAAAAACTATGAAAGCTGTGGAGCGGACCTGGTGTGATGGTTAGAACACTTGAATATCACGCCGAGGACCTGGGATCAAATCTCACTCCCGACAAACTCGCAAAATGTGAGTTCTTCCTTCGGAAGGAAAGTAAAGCGTGGGTCCCGAGGTGAACTAGCCTAGGGCTAAAAATCTCGTTAATACAGATAAAAAATAACTTTGAAAGCTTTTGAGATCTTCAACAGCTTGAATTCTAAAAAAGCTGAAAGATCTAAAGTTAAACTCTACTAGGACTTTCAAGATCAAAGACCCTCAAGATATAGAGACATAAAGAGCTTTAGAACCCAGCATAACTAAAAGGCCCAATTTGAACCTAGAAGACTTCGATGCATAAATGACTTGGCCTTCTTTATAGACCAAGTAGAAGGGCTTTGAAAATCTTAACAGCTAAGACCTATATGAGCTACAAGACCAAGAAGAACAGGGAGTCCTAAAAATAGTGGAAAACTTAAAAGAAGTAAAACAAACAAAACTTAGATTATTTTGAAAAATAGGAAGTGTTAGAGTATGTAGGCACAAAACCTAGTACACCAAAACAACATTAGAACAGTAGAACAGCTTGACGACCCAGAAGACACTTCTTGCATTGCAAAATTCAGGGTGCTTATAGATATGGAAGACCAAAATTGAGGCTTGGAGAACTAGGAGACCCTGAAGATCAAAATGACATAAAAAGATTAAGGAGACCTTGTCTTTTTTTTTGCTTAAAAAGATCTAGACGACTTGAAAGCTCATGGAGACCAGAATTACTAAGAAGACCTTGAAAAGCTTCTGCAAAAAAGATACCTAGAAAATCAAAAAGGTCAAAAAGCCCTTCTGATCATGAGTACCTAGAATACTCAGAATCTGGAACAGCTAGAAGAACTAGAAGATCTAGAATAGCTGTCTGACCTAGTCAAACGCTAAACGACTTAGAAGACCTGAATACCTATATAAACAACCAGAATTAAAAGATCTAGACTACTTAGAAGGTCTAGCAAACTTTTAAGCACAGAAGGCTTTGTAGACCCTTGAAGGCCGAATAAACCAAGAACACTTTGAAGACCTAGAACAGTAAAAAAACAGAAGACTAAGATGATCAAGAAGACAGAATACTAGGAATAACTTGAGGAACTTGACGAACCATGATAAGCAAAACGAATTGGAAAACTAAAAAAAAAATAAGTAAACCTTGGAACTTCTCTTCCAAGTATAGGACAACATTGAGAACAAGTTGATCTTGAAAAGCATGAAGAGCTAAAGAGAAACTAATAGGAAACCTAACAAGAAGACACAAAATGCCTAGAAATCCAAGAAGTCTTAGATGTTAACGAAAACTCTATAGGACTTGAAGACCACGAAGACTTGTATGACATAATTGATTCAGAATAGCTAGATAACTTTGAGGAGAGTCATTCGGAACTACCCGACTAAGTCAACGCAGAAAAAAAAATATCTATGGAACCTAGAATACAATATAGAAAGACAGAAAGACAGAAAGACAGAAAGACAGAAAGACAGAAAGACAGAAAGACAGAAAGACAGAAAGACAGAAAGACAGAAAGACAGAAAGACAGAAAGACAGAAAGACAGAAAGACAGAAAGACAGAAAGACAGAAAGACAGAAAGACAGAAAGACAGAAAGACAGAAAGACAGAAAGACAGAAAGACAGAAAGACAGAAAGACAGAAAGACAGAAAGACAGAAAGACAGAAAGACAGAAAGACAGAAAGACAGAAAGACAGAAAGACAGAAAGACAGAAAGACAGAAAGACAGAAAGACAGAAAGACAGAAAGACAGAAAGACAGAAAGACAGAAAGACAGAAAGACAGAAAGACAGAAAGACAGAAAGACAGAAAGACAGAAAGACAGAAAGACAGAAAGACAGAAAGACAGAAAGACAGAAAGACAGAAAGACAGAAAGACAGAAAGACAGAAAGACAGAAAGACAGAAAGACAGAAAGACAGAAAGACAGAAAGACAGAAAGACAGAAAGACAGAAAGACAGAAAGACAGAAAGACAGAAAGACAGAAAGACAGAAAGACAGAAAGACAGAAAGACAGAAAGACAGAAAGACAGAAAGACAGAAAGACAGAAAGACAGAAAGACAGAAAGACAGAAAGACAGAAAGACAGAAAGACAGAAAGACAGAAAGACAGAAAGACAGAAAGACAGAAAGACAGAAAGACAGAAAGACAGAAAGACAGAAAGACAGAAAGACAGAAAGACAGAAAGACAGAAAGACAGAAAGACAGAAAGACAGAAAGACAGAAAGACAGAAAGACAGAAAGACAGAAAGACAGAAAGACAGAAAGACAGAAAGACAGAAAGACAGAAAGACAGAAAGACAGAAAGACAGAAAGACAGAAAGACAGAAAGACAGAAAGACAGAAAGACAGAAAGACAGAAAGACAGAAAGACAGAAAGACAGAAAGACAGAAAGACAGAAAGACAGAAAGACAGAAAGACAGAAAGACAGAAAGACAGAAAGACAGAAAGACAGAAAGACAGAAAGACAGAAAGACAGAAAGACAGAAAGACAGAAAGACAGAAAGACAGAAAGACAGAAAGACAGAAAGACAGAAAGACAGAAAGACAGAAAGACAGAAAGACAGAAAGACAGAAAGACAGAAAGACAGAAAGACAGAAAGACAGAAAGACAGAAAGACAGAAAGACAGAAAGACAGAAAGACAGAAAGACAGAAAGACAGAAAGACAGAAAGACAGAAAGACAGAAAGACAGAAAGACAGAAAGACAGAAAGACAGAAAGACAGAAAGACAGAAAGACAGAAAGACAGAAAGACAGAAAGACAGAAAGACAGAAAGACAGAAAGACAGAAAGACAGAAAGACAGAAAGACAGAAAGACAGAAAGACAGAAAGACAGAAAGACAGAAAGACAGAAAGACAGAAAGACAGAAAGACAGAAAGACAGAAAGACAGAAAGACAGAAAGACAGAAAGACAGAAAGACAGAAAGACAGAAAGACAGAAAGACAGAAAGACAGAAAGACAGAAAGACAGAAAGACAGAAAGACAGAAAGACAGAAAGACAGAAAGACAGAAAGACAGAAAGACAGAAAGACAGAAAGACAGAAAGACAGAAAGACAGAAAGACAGAAAGACAGAAAGACAGAAAGACAGAAAGACAGAAAGACAGAAAGACAGAAAGACAGAAAGACAGAAAGACAGAAAGACAGAAAGACAGAAAGACAGAAAGACAGAAAGACAGAAAGACAGAAAGACAGAAAGACAGAAAGACAGAAAGACAGAAAGACAGAAAGACAGAAAGACAGAAAGACAGAAAGACAGAAAGACAGAAAGACAGAAAGACAGAAAGACAGAAAGACAGAAAGACAGAAAGACAGAAAGACAGAAAGACAGAAAGACAGAAAGACAGAAAGACAGAAAGACAGAAAGACAGAAAGACAGAAAGACAGAAAGACAGAAAGACAGAAAGACAGAAAGACAGAAAGACAGAAAGACAGAAAGACAGAAAGACAGAAAGACAGAAAGACAGAAAGACAGAAAGACAGAAAGACAGAAAGACAGAAAGACAGAAAGACAGAAAGACAGAAAGACAGAAAGACAGAAAGACAGAAAGACAGAAAGACAGAAAGACAGAAAGACAGAAAGACAGAAAGACAGAAAGACAGAAAGACAGAAAGACAGAAAGACAGAAAGACAGAAAGACAGAAAGACAGAAAGACAGAAAGACAGAAAGACAGAAAGACAGAAAGACAGAAAGACAGAAAGACAGAAAGACAGAAAGACAGAAAGACAGAAAGACAGAAAGACAGAAAGACAGAAAGACAGAAAGACAGAAAGACAGAAAGACAGAAAGACAGAAAGACAGAAAGACAGAAAGACAGAAAGACAGAAAGACAGAAAGACAGAAAGACAGAAAGACAGAAAGACAGAAAGACAGAAAGACAGAAAGACAGAAAGACAGAAAGACAGAAAGACAGAAAGACAGAAAGACAGAAAGACAGAAAGACAGAAAGACAGAAAGACAGAAAGACAGAAAGACAGAAAGACAGAAAGACAGAAAGACAGAAAGACAGAAAGACAGAAAGACAGAAAGACAGAAAGACAGAAAGACAGAAAGACAGAAAGACAGAAAGACAGAAAGACAGAAAGACAGAAAGACAGAAAGACAGAAAGACAGAAAGACAGAAAGACAGAAAGACAGAAAGACAGAAAGACAGAAAGACAGAAAGACAGAAAGACAGAAAGACAGAAAGACAGAAAGACAGAAAGACAGAAAGACAGAAAGACAGAAAGACAGAAAGACAGAAAGACAGAAAGACAGAAAGACAGAAAGACAGAAAGACAGAAAGACAGAAAGACAGAAAGACAGAAAGACAGAAAGACAGAAAGACAGAAAGACAGAAAGACAGAAAGACAGAAAGACAGAAAGACAGAAAGACAGAAAGACAGAAAGACAGAAAGACAGAAAGACAGAAAGACAGAAAGACAGAAAGACAGAAAGACAGAAAGACAGAAAGACAGAAAGACAGAAAGACAGAAAGACAGAAAGACAGAAAGACAGAAAGACAGAAAGACAGAAAGACAGAAAGACAGAAAGACAGAAAGACAGAAAGACAGAAAGACAGAAAGACAGAAAGACAGAAAGACAGAAAGACAGAAAGACAGAAAGACAGAAAGACAGAAAGACAGAAAGACAGAAAGACAGAAAGACAGAAAGACAGAAAGACAGAAAGACAGAAAGACAGAAAGACAGAAAGACAGAAAGACAGAAAGACAGAAAGACAGAAAGACAGAAAGACAGAAAGACAGAAAGACAGAAAGACAGAAAGACAGAAAGACAGAAAGACAGAAAGACAGAAAGACAGAAAGACAGAAAGACAGAAACACAGAAAGACAGAAAGACAGAAAGACAGAAAGACAGAAACACAGAAAGACAGAAAGACAGAAAGACAGAAAGACAGAAAGACAGAAAGCCAGATAGACAGAAAGACAGATAGACAGAAAGACAGAAAGACAGAAAGACAGAAAGACAGAAAGACAGAAAGACAGAAAGACAGAAAGACAGAAAGACAGAAAGACAGAAAGACAGAAAGACAGAAAGACAGAAAGACAGAAAGACAGAAAGACAGAAAGACAGAAAGACAGAAAGACAGAAAGACAGAAAGACAGAAAGACAGAAAGACAGAAAGACAGAAAGACAGAAAGACAGAAAGACAGAAAGACAGAAAGACAGAAAGACAGAAAGACAGAAAGACAGAAAGACAGAAAGACAGAAAGACAGAAAGACAGAAAGACAGAAAGACAGAAAGACAGAAAGACAGAAAGACAGAAAGACAGAAAGACAGAAAGACAGAAAGACAGAAAGACAGAAAGACAGAAAGACAGAAAGACAGAAAGACAGAAAGACAGAAAGACAGAAAGACAGAAAGACAGAAAGACAGAAAGACAGAAAGACAGAAAGACAGAAAGACAGAAAGACAGAAAGACAGAAAGACAGAAAGACAGAAAGACAGAAAGACAGAAAGACAGAAAGACAGAAAGACAGAAAGACAGAAAGACAGAAAGACAGAAAGACAGAAAGACAGAAAGACAGAAAGACAGAAAGACAGAAAGACAGAAAGACAGAAAGACAGAAAGACAGAAAGACAGAAAGACAGAAAGACAGAAAGACAGAAAGACAGAAAGACAGAAAGACAGAAAGACAGAAAGACAGAAAGACAGAAAGACAAAAAGACAGAAAGACAGAAAGACAGAAAGACAGAAAGACAGAAAGACAGAAAGACAGAAAGACAGAAAGACAGAAAGACAGAAAGACAGAAAAACAGAAAGACAGAAAGACAGAAAGACAGAAAGACAGAAAGACAGAAAGACAGAAAGACAGAAAGACAGAAAAACAGAAAGACAGAAAGACAGAAAGACAGAAAGACAGAAAGACAGAAAGACAGAAAGACAGAAAGACAGAAAGACAGAAAGACAGAAAGACAGAAAGACAGAAAGACAGAAAGACAGAAAGACAGAAAGACAGAAAGACAGAAAGACAGAAAGACAGAAAGACAGAAAGACAGAAAGACAGAAAGACAGAAAGACAGAAAGACAGAAAGACAGAAAGACAGAAAGACAGAAAGACAGAAAGACAGAAAGACAGAAAGACAGAAAGACAGAAAGACAGAAAGACAGAAAGACAGAAAGACAGAAAGACAGAAAGACAGAAAGACAGAAAGACAGAAAGACAGAAAGACAGAAAGACAGAAAGACAGAAAGACAGAAAGACAGAAAGACAGAAAGACAGAAAGACAGAAAGACAGAAAGACAGAAAGACAGAAAGACAGAAAGACAGAAACACAGAAACACAGAAAGACAGAAAGACAGAAAGACAGAAAGACAGAAAGACAGAAAGCCAGATAGACAGAAAGACAGATAGACAGAAAGACAGAAAGACAGAAAGACAGAAAGACAGAAAGACAGAAAGACAGAAAGACAGAAAGACAGAAAGACAGAAAGACAGAAAGACAGAAAGACAGAAAGACAGAAAGACAGAAAGACAGAAAGACAGAAAGACAGAAAGACAGAAAGACAGAAAGACAGAAAGACAGAAAGACAGAAAGACAGAAAGACAGAAAGACAGAAAGACAGAAAGACAGAAAGACAGAAAGACAGAAAGACAGAAAGACAGAAAGACAGAAAGACAGAAAGACAGAAAGACAGAAAGACAGAAAGACAGAAAGACAGAAAGACAGAAAGACAGAAAGACAGAAAGACAGAAAGACAGAAAGACAGAAAGACAGAAAGACAGAAAGACAGAAAGACAGAAAGACAGAAAGACAGAAAGACAGAAAGACAGAAAGACAGAAAGACAGAAAGACAGAAAGACAGAAAGACAGAAAGACAGAAAGACAGAAAGACAGAAAGACAGAAAGACAGAAAGACAGAAAGACAGAAAGACAGAAAGACAGAAAGACAGAAAGACAGAAAGACAGAAAGACAGAAAGACAGAAAGACAGAAAGACAGAAAGACAGAAAGACAGAAACACAGAAACACAGAAAGACAGAAAGACAGAAAGACAGAAAGACAGAAAGACAGAAAGACAGATAGACAGAAAGACAGAAAGACAGAAAGACAGAAAGACAGAAAGACAGAAAGACAGAAAGACAGAAAGACAGAAAGACAGAAAGACAGAAAGACAGAAAGACAGAAAGACAGAAAGACAGAAAGACAGAAAGACAGAAAGACAGAAAGACAGAAAGACAGAAAGACAGAAAGACAGAAAGACAGAAAGACAGAAAGACAGAAAGACAGAAAGACAGAAAGACAGAAAGACAGAAAGACAGAAAGACAGAAAGACAGAAAGACAGAAAGACAGAAAGACAGAAAGACAGAAAGACAGAAAGACAGAAAGACAGAAAGACAGAAAGACAGAAAAACAGAAAGACAGAAAGACAGAAAGACAGAAAGACAGAAAGACAGAAAGACAGAAAGACAGAAAGACAGAAAGACAGAAAGACAGAAAGACAGAAAGACAGAAAGACAGAAAGACAGAAAGACAGAAAGACAGAAAGACAGAAAGACAGAAAGACAGAAAGACAGAAAGACAGAAAGACAGAAAGACAGAAAGACAGAAAGACAGAAAGACAGAAAGACAGAAAGACAGAAAGACAGAAAGACAGAAAGACAGAAAGACAGAAAGACAGAAAGACAGAAAGACAGAAAGACAGAAAGACAGAAAGACAGAAAGACAGAAAGACAGATAGACAGAAAGACAGAAAGACAGAAAGAAAAAAAAACAGACGCAATAAAAATAAACCTCACCAGAATCTGTGGTTACAACTTGATACTTAGATTGTTAAACAAAAAATATTAGTCATAAGCTCAAAGTAACAGAAGTCCAATCAATAAATCACCATCTCCAGCACAACATGAAATAATAAAAAATGTCCCCATGACATGCCCAACAATGCAATGCAAGCGACGACGACCTGTAGCGAGCGCATTAGTGAAATTTGTATTCACATGTAATTTCGATTCCAGGAAGAAACTAGGAATGCACTTGACGCCGAGGACAACAACGGCGACGACGGAACGGAAGGAACCGGGCGGAAAAATTAATGAAATCTGACGTGACAGAGGCAAATTTCGTCCGATTGTGTTGTGTGTTTGGCTGCTCTGCTGGTGCGGTGTGTCCTCCCTGTGTTCGGTGCTTTTTTAGACTGAGCAGTGTTGTCAGATTTGTGATTTTTAAATCATGTTCAACAGTGATAGAACTTAAGGTCTAGAAAGGCCCTAAGAAGGAAAACAGCAAACGTAATTGAAAATTTGCCATTTAAGTTTCTGAATATCTGTACCCAATGTTTACCACAAAAATTATGCTCATCGATTTTTTTTTGTCGCTTCCCTTTCCGGGTTGCATGACTCGGGCAAAAAAGTCGCCGATTGGAACGAACTGATAATTTTAGAATGGAACTGCATAAAAAATGGATGTCCTTTTGGTCTTTGCCTTTGGACCCGGTGGACGTGTGGATATTTGTCAAACGGAGAACATGTAATTCCGCGCCCCGGGCTGTCCATGCTCCTCCCCTAGCTGGACCTGGTCCTTTCCGTTCCGATCCGAGCGACACGATTTTTAAGCCACCTGTCTCGGTAACCAACACGAATCCTTTCCGAGCGCTTCCACATGCTGGCATCGAATCGATGTGGTTTTGTGCAGAGAGGATTTGTGACAATTCAGGTAAAAAAAATCCGTTTTTTATAAGTTCGTTACAGTTGCTTGTGACCAGTAATGTTACAGTGACATCAAGTTTTTTTTGTGAGTGAAACAAACTGTCTCCACCGTTGATCTCTCGGAATTTTAATAAGGCATGTGTCATGGATCCATCCTATCCACGGTGCTTGTAATTGTCGGATTTGGAACGGAATTCTTTTCAATTTTTCAATCCGCAACAAAGTAGGCGCTGCACGCTTTTCGAGAGCGCTAGAGGTTGATGTTGACAGATTTTGCTACTCACGCGGATAACAAAAAGCTGTCAATCGTCGTCAATGGCAACTTGATCAAATACCGTCCACCGTGTCGTCGCCGTAGTCAGGCAACTGTTGTTAGTCACACACGTGGTCCATGCCATACTTATCCTACCTCCCCAGGTGCAACCTTGTGATGGGGCGCCCTGCCATTTGTTTGCCCGTATCATCCGGCTCCATGTACGGTTTTATTTCATTATTTCCAAACATTTATCACCGCTCTCTGGTGGGTGCGCATGAGGCTTAGACCGACCGGACTTGCCTAGCTCGATCGATGGCTGATCTGGCAGGCGAATATTGATGGTAAACAAAAGTGTGTTGATGATGGACGAAGGAATGTTGCGCCAGCTGAGTAACGTTTACAGGGCCCCGGCAAATGGCTATTCTTGGCGAATCGGTTACATTGTGGTACTTTTTGTTCGAATTGGCGATGGGCATGGAGGGATTGATTTCAAAACATAGTTGTCAATCTAATTTCATCATGATTCTCTTTCAATATTGAGCACACTTAGCTACTCCATGTCTTTCTGTGTTTCTGTCTTTCTGAATTTCTGTCTTTCTGTCTTTCTGTCTTTCTGTCTTTCTGTCTTTCTGTCTTTCTGTCTTTCTGTCTTTCTGTCTTTCTGTCTTTCTGTCTTTCTGTCTTTCTGTCTTTCTGTCTTTCTGTCTTTCTGTCTTTCTGTCTTTCTGTCTTTCTGTCTTTCTGTCTTTCTGTCTTTCTGTCTTTCTGTCTTTCTGTCTTTCTGTCTTTCTGTCTTTCTGTCTTTCTGTCTTTCTGTCTTTCTGTCTTTCTGTCTTTCTGTCTTTCTGTCTTTCTGTCTTTCTGTCTTTCTGTCTTTCTGTCTTTCTGTCTTTCTGTCTTTCTGTCTTTCTGTCTTTCTGTCTTTCTGTCTTTCTGTCTTTCTGTCTTTCTGTCTTTCTGTCTTTCTGTCTTTCTGTCTTTCTGTCTTTCTGTCTTTCTGTCTTTCTGTCTTTCTGTCTTTCTGTCTTTCTGTCTTTCTGTCTTTCTGTCTTTCTGTCTTTCTGTCTTTCTGTCTTTCTGTCTTTCTGTCTTTCTGTCTTTCTGTCTTTCTGTCTTTCTGTCTTTCTGTCTTTCTGTCTTTCTGTCTTTCTGTCTTTCTGTCTTTCTGTCTTTCTGTCTTTCTGTCTTTCTGTCTTTCTGTCTTTCTGTCTTTCTGTCTTTCTGTCTTTCTGTCTTTCTGTCTTTCTGTCCTCTGTCTTTCTATCTTTCTGTCTTTCTGTCTCTCTGTCTTTTTGTCTTTTTGTTTTTCTTCAAAAAGGGCCCTGATATATCAAACAACTTTAAAAAATCACTAAACCTCTGAAATCAACTTCGAAAAAATCAGGTCGACAAATATGTGATCGCGAATTATGCCTTTGTAAACAGTATGCGATGAACTGAGTTCACTCGGACCGATAATTTGGACACTAGAGCGGGACCATTTCCAATCAGAATTGTTCGATTCTAGTGTCAAAATTCTTGGACTGAATGAATTCGGGTAATCGATGGATATGTCAATAGTGGTGCAATTTTCAATAAATTCGGTCAATTAGTTTGCTTCGCAACGGAAGATTGCTAGCTGACATAGAAGTTCTGTTTCCATTCCCGGTGTTCGTGAGTCAATGTTTTCCAATTATTTAATGGATACAAAACACTCCACTCTCATCAGCTCGATTATAGCATTCAGTGTACAATATGCACAGATTTAATGTCCATAATAATGAATGAAAGCCTATTCAAGCTACTGTGAATACAATGTATCGCAACCAACTGGTCGATTGCCCAAATGCATCTGCATCATCATAATCATTAGTCAAAAGTGCAGTCACTTCCTCATCTCCGTCAGTGCGTCTATTTATTTTTTTTTTTATTTTTAAAATTCAAAACTTTCCGCTTTCATAGAATTCATCTTGGCGCTCCAGTTGTGATGGCATGGAGAGTGAGGGTGCGTACGGTGCATCCAGTCCATCAGTGGTCATAATGCAAAATGGGTACAAGTCCGACGTGCTAGAACATCAACAACGGAGCTGCGCTATCAAATGTGTATCGCGGATGCGGGGGTAGATACGACTGACGAAACACACATGTGTATTAAAATGTGCTCAAACAGTTGTAACGAAAACGCATAAAAAAAGCTGCGAACGCACGGAAATTTATATTGAATTAATGCGTTGTCTTTTGGGCAGTGCTGAAAAATTCATTTCGTCATATCCAAATTCAATCACCTACAGCTCATTTTAGAAGCTGAACCTGAGAATATGGTATATGGAAAACTTGTGCGGCTAGACCAGTTCTGAAAGAAAGTCACGGAAAAATCGCTATTTTTCGAATATGTAATGTAAATGTCACGGACTACATTTGAAAAATGCCAAATGATATTCACCGTGAATATCATTCGCATTTTTCGAAGGTAGTCCGTGACATTTACATTATATATTCGAAAAATAGCGGTTTTTCCGTGACTTTCTTGCAGAACTGGTCTAGCCGCACAAGTTTTCCATATACCATATTCTCAGGAACAACTTCTAAAATGAGCTGTAGGTGATTGAATTTGGATATGACGAAATGAATTTTTCAGCACTGCTTTTGGGTGAGGTGTGCGTTCATTATGTTTTATTTTTTTAACTCTTGATGGAGATGGGTCTTTCAAGCCTTCTGGATCTTGCCGATATATTATAGTAACGTGGTATCAGTGTAAATACAATAGTCCGTTTTAATCGAGAAGGTAATTTATTTGAAGAAAATCTAACAAATACTTATAACTAGTGCGAAATTCGCAATCGATTTTCATTCTATTTTAGGTAAAGTTGCTTACATAATCTATCTTATGTGTGGGGTAAGTTTTGTTGCATGAATTGTCATTGATGACGATTTTTAACAGTATTTTTCTGCAAGTGCATCGTTTGACGCGAACACAACAAGAATCTATCGGTTACATCGGTTACCAACAATTTTTTATTTTATTTTTTTTTTTTCATTTCTTTTTGCCTTTCTCGTGCACCAAGGTGTACCGAAAGGCTATATGTTCACTCCAAAAACGAAAATTTGATAGAGCCTCCGGAGGGGTCAAGTCTTATATACCAATCGACTCAGCTCGACGAATTGAGGTGATGTCTGTGTGTGTGTGTATGTGTGTGTGTGTATGTGTGTATGTGTACAAAAAAAACTCACATCACTTTTTGGCAGTAAACCTCAACCGATTTTAATGACCGATGATTCATTCGACGCGGAATCTGGTCCCATTGTTTCCTATTGAAAATGGTTCAGATCGGTCCTGCCGTTCCGGAGTTATGGCCATTTAGGTGTTCCGGACTGGTACCCCTGGAAGGGGCCAGATATGAAAACGCTACAAAACCATGCATGCGGCACATCAAACTACGGCATTTTTGATAACTTGATGAATGGTAAACACCAAAATAGTCTCAGACCATATCTGAACCGGTAGTGAAGTGGCCAAACATCAAAGTGAACTAAACCCATGCATGCGACATATCAAACCGCAGCTTTTTCGATAACGTGATGAACAGTAAGCAGGAAAACATTTTCCGGCCACATCGGAACCGGTAGTGTTCCGGAACCGGTTGAAAATGTCCCGCCGGACGTAGCAAAGTATAAAAGTAAATTAAACCCATGCAAGCGGCATATCAAATAGTGCCTTTTTTGATATCCTGATGAACAGTTAGCAGGAAAATATTTTCAGAACACATCTGAATCGGTTCCGGGCGTCCCGCTGGAAATGGCCAAACAATTGAACCAAACCCATGCAAGCGACACATCAAATCGCGGATTTTTAGGCATCTTGATTTGGTAAAAAAAAGTTTCCGGCATTATTGGGGACAACCAGTAGTGTTCCGCAACTGATTACGGTTGCCCCATCGGAAGTGGTCAAATGAAAAGGAGAACCAAATCCATAAATTCGACACATTAAATGACTTTTTAGAGGTAAGCTGATAAACGGTTAACAAGAAAAATAAAATCATAGACCATACTTTGGAAAACCGAAACCGGTTCCAGGTGCCCCGACGGAAGTGGTCAAATGTAGAAAAGTACCAAACGCATACACGCAGCACATTAAATAACGGCTTCTTCGCTAACGCGAAGAATGGTCAGCTAGAAAATAGTATCAGGCCAGTAGTGTTCAGGAAACAGATTCGAGTGCCTTGCCGGAACTGGCGAAATGCACAAATGAACCAAACCCATACATGCATTACATCAATTTGCGACTTTTTAGGAAAGCTGATTAATAATTTGCATGAAACTAGTCTAAAACCACATCAGGGACAATCGGTAAGTGGTAAAATGTGAACCGAAAGTGGTAAATGTGAAATTGGACCAAACCCATACGTGTCGTACCATAAAACCACGCTAATTAGACAATGATGGCTGTCAAATTACCTGGGTAAACTTTTAATTCGATAAACTAACTATTTTAGTTTTGTTTAGATTGTATGATTTGTTTTTGAACATAAATCTTACAGACAGGCATGGAAAAAATCGTTCACGATTCATTCATTTCGAGCTCTCTCACAAACATTCTCGCGGAACGAAACACAATCCCAGCAATCCTGTACATAGTATGTTACGCACTCAGGCGAATGAAGGGGAAAAAGCAAATATACGAAAATTATGGCAGCGTTCATCGTTGTTCACGTTCACCCGTTGACTCATTCGGTACGGGACTGCAATCGCAAGGCGAATGTCTGGAAAGGATCACACGTGAATGCATTCCTTCAATCGCGGCGATTCTTTCGTTTCGTTCGTCGGACTGCTGCTGATGCTGATGGTGCTAGTTTTATCTATCCCGTTTGTTGGGGGTATTAAGCAATTGCGTGTTTTAACTAATTAGGAAATTAACTAGTATCGATGGTAAATATGAAAGGGTCTATAGATTTCCACGTAATTTGAAATCAGGCAATTTTACTAGTGCATGTGGATAACATCGCCAAACGTACATTATTTACAAAGATGGGCTAATTTCTGATTTAGGAAAACAATACATAACCGGAAAAGGGCAATAAATTATCATGTTTACATACTTGACAAAAAAAAAAGAAAATACTACCGCTATATTGTACCGTGTTTTAATAGATCAGTAGAATTATTACTCTGGTTTATTTATGTTTTTAATGTTAACCAAAGATTTCACTATTTCGCTAATTTTGACAGTTACATTTTGGCCAAGGAGTACAGGGCAAACAAAAATATTTGTCACTCTCAAAAAACAAATCAAAGAAAAAGCCGCAATGTATTTGTCAAAAGTGGTCAAATATATATCGTTCAGGCAAATCAGGCACAAATCGGCGAGTTTGATCCTCATCAATGTCCCGGCGGCGCGGTAGACATGCATGCATTCAAGTACGGTAGAAGTATGTAGAAATATTTTCTGATAGAAAGCTAGCACATCTCATCATACATGGTAAATAGTAGATATAGTTTACTGAATCAACTGTTTCCGCGCCGCACCATCTGCACAATGCCACCGCCAAGGTCAACGCATTTTCCCCCTTTGCCCTCGCACGACCAAGGAAATATAACACGAATAGACATGCTTTACATTCCCATCTAGCAATAAATTAAGAAAATGCTCTAAACCAAAATAACATTGTCATAACAATCACGCGAATGCAATCTTTCATTCACACTGAATCTAAAATTTGATTCGTGTGTGAACGTTCGCGTAAAGATTCATTGAATCACGGCCCAACCGAAGAACCACGATCGACATGATTCAATTGCTTCGGTGCCATTCTCTTTATGCAATCCCAGCCAACAAATTGATTCACTTAACTCTGCTACAACTGTGCTAAGTGAACTTCTATCCGTCCAAAACACATTGTAAAAGATGCACCAAATATGCTCTATTCGCACAAATTTGGAGGCCATATACGTACATTTTGAAAAAGCCACTTTGAGTTATACAATTTCAGGCAAATTCATTTGGCATGTAATATAACTTCTTTTTATAACTTTGCTTGGCAATATATACGATTTCATTTTCACATTGTAAAATATAAAAAAATAAGTTTACAAGCTTTGATTTTCCGACCTGCAGCTTATTAATCAGATACTCTACCACTGTGTCAACCAGTGAATGTTGTAGGACGTGAAATTTTAGCAAATATAAATAATTAGAAGGCTGATCCGAATGGCCACAAGTACCCTTGTTTGGAGAGAAAACTGTCCACTCAAACTCAGCCAACAAATTGGTTGTCATTACTCCATGTAGCTACTAAATTATGTGGATATTTATCCGTTCAAAAGGGATTGAATAAAATGCACATATTTTCTCTATCCATATAAGTTTTCTATGACTTAAACGTGCATATTGACAATATCATTTTGATATATATACAATTCTAGACGAATTGATTAGGCCGATTATATAACTTCATATATAACTTAGTATTATATGATTCCTTTTTCACAAACAACAAAACAATAACAAGTCGTGTCAGTCTCATTGTCAAAAGTGAGATTTTAAGCAAAAACGGTGGTGAAAATTGAAGCAAAGTGGAAAATAGATTTAGGTGGTTTCGTCAATCTATTTATTTATGGTAATATCAGACTGTGCAGGCTGTAAGTTGAATGCAGATGGGAGCGCGAGTGACATCTACTAAGAAGAGCGCAGCTGCTGATCCGCGATACGACTGGGTTGGTTCTTGAACACAGCTGCCCTTGGAGCTGCCAGTAGGACAATCAGGTATGTGAATGTAATAAAAAACGCCTGCATCTTTAATTGTTTGAATTAAACGATGCGCCTAGCGAAATATTTCCAAAAATAATTAATTTCTGTCATCCAATGGCTCTACAAGTAGATCCCCGCACCGTATAATTTTACTTTTACAAATATGACCCCATATGTAATCTCACATTTAAGATTAAAATGGAGTCGCAACAAGTGCATTTGAAGTTGTTGAAGAATGTCAACTTGAAATTGTATATTTGTAAACGCAAAGTTGAAATTACTTATGTTGCCAAATAAGATCGGATGAAATTGTGGGCTTGTTATACGATTCCACCTAATCTGTTATTGCATCTTATATAATTGTAACTAAATGTGTTCACTAATACAACTTTAGACTAACATCCTTATATGACTCCTGGTTTGCTGGGATCTTTCTTTCTGCAGTTCATTTGTATTGAGACTCAGTGGAGTTCATTGGAACGGTTTGATCCAACCGTGAGCGAACGATACAAAGCAATCAAAACAAAGAGCGCAGTTGGCAAGATGAATGTGAGTGAATGAATTTTCCCGTGCCTGCTTACAGATATTGCCGGTTTCCCCCCTTATCAAACGCGACGATTTGAATCCGTCGCGGATGAAACCGTCGCCAGAATCGTCGCAGCCAATCAGCAGGCGGGAGTCTGACGTTTCTCCGATCTCACTAACACAAACAGCAGCAGAGGTGGTGCTTGATTCGTTGCGATGATTCAGAAATGCGACTGGAAGTTGGTAGCGCGTTTTGTTATGAAAGCAACATACACGCTTAAAAATCCGTTCCGAAATACGTCTACAACTAGTCACGATTTCTGTAACAAGCAGAACTATCGCTTACGAATATACACCATGAATAAAACTCACGGACTCGTGAACTATGTTCTGCTACTTATTCGTAACGCATGAGTAACGGACACATGAAAGATCAAAAATCACGTAAATATGAACTGTGTTCTGCTATCGACAGTTCACTTCACAGAAGTGGGAACCAAGTTCACGGAAAATAGTATTTGGTTCACGGGAACTGGATCTTGAATCACGGGATGTGGAACTTAGTTCATGGTCTGCTATAGAAACAAATGCAAATACCATAAAACCGTGAACCTACGATTCTCTCTATAGAATCTGCATCATTCATCAATTTATGTTTCGAAACGATATAGATATAATCTGGCAACTACAACACAGTTTTCGTGGTCTAAATTTTGCAGAATATGAATATTTTTATCTCTTTTTCACAAACTTACGTGTTTTGAATGCCTCAACGGGGTCTTTTTTTTCGGGAAACAGCAGCATCCGGGGAACGACGAGCTAACGGCGACAGCCTCACCATGTCTTTTTGAGCTCACAAATCGCTAAAATCCGAAAAGCACTCACAAGCAGTCTTCACTTTAACAGTAAGAAGCACTTAATTAATTAATTGCCACTTGCCGAAATTGATTATTCTATTTTTCACACCATCAATCACAAATGATAGTTGATAAACCGACAAAAGAAATACATTTTGAAGAAAGTCTCACTCTCGCGGCACTTTTGATGAGTTTCGTGTCGATGACAGCGTGCGTGAACGGAGTTCTCGCATTCAGGAACAAAGTCTTAAAATTGATTTTAAGGTTTCTTGTATCGCGATTTATGTTCACAGTTTTCGATGCGTTACTAAACGAATATTGAAATTGAGCTGGCCGGAACTGAGTTCTTGAATTCACGATTGGTGTTCGTGTAATGTGGCTGTCGGAGTCACGTTTACGAGAACTAAATCACGATTGTGATCGTGTTGCACGTTCCTTCATTCGTGATATTTTGTTCAGGAATATCGGAACGGATTTTTTTGTGTAGGGTAGGTAATCATGAATTGAACCAAATTGCGGTTTTCTGAAGCAGCGGCACTTTTGATCAATTTTTTCATCCACATGGAAATAATTTACTACGGTAAGGTCTCACGTATATGAAAGCCACGGGTATTAGCTTTCCGTAAAGTGGCAAAAAGTTAACATTTGCACCAAATTTCATTGAGAAATTCAATTATTTGTCAATAGTGATTTTAATCTTAATTTGAACCATCGTAATCATAATTTGAACCAATTTTAATCTAGATTTGAACTAGTGGCGGCAGCAGCTCGAGCAATTCCCGCAACAGCCAATTTCATGCTAAACAACTAAAAATCACATGGATCTGCTAATTCTCATAACTCTTTTTCATTAGGCAGTGGAATTTCAGCTCAGAATGTTCGGAATCCTTCAGGAATTCGAAAACTAAATTTGGAATTTTCCATCGCCCAAGAGTAAACAAAGCAACCACTAGCGCAGTCTGCAGGCCAACACTGGAAGCTCGCCCCCATTCACTAGTTCAAATCTAGATTTCAAATAGTTCAATTCAAGATAAGATTTTCCAAGTTAGAATTACTTAAATTTGATAATTTTATGACAAACAATGCGAAATATTATTTGGTTGGTCGATTCTACGATAAATAAGCTTTCATTTGACGTGTTCACTTATTGCGTGTGATACAATGCATGAGCTGTACGAGTGCACCGAAAATGTGCTTTCTCTGGGGGGAAATGGATGAAATCACATTGATTTTTCAATTGCCTGTTTTCCATGACAAAAACGCATTTTCCAATGCTTTTAAAGTCCATGTTATCAGGTTATATTACGGAAAGCTGTTTACCATCTTTTTCGGGACAATATTTGCCTAAAAAATACGTCGTTTTAATGAATTTCGAAATGGTTCAAATTAAGATTACAATTTGACTAGTTCAAAGTTTGATTTCTTACCCTACAATATTGTGGTGGTACGAATTGATAGCTTGTTCATTTTACGATTGTTGGCTTCCGAGGTTCACTGCGGTTGATCACTAAACGGATCAGATGTCGGAAAGCACAAAATTAGAACTTTCGGAAGTATGTAGCAGCTACACGAGGAGCCGCTGCGGATGTGAGTAATATCACAATATCGTATCATTCCTATTTACAGTGTATTACACTGTGACATTTGATCATTTTTTAATTCAACAAATTTCGAATGAGTGGGGTCCAAATTAAAAAGTGTCGTATTAAAGAGTGATGAGTATGTTTAAATATGTGTAAGAGAACAAATCTTGACATATTAAACCCACATACAAACAAATATCTTGCTATACTCGCTACGTTCTTGTTTTCAATAAAATATAACCTAGAATGTGCAGAAAAATCTTTATCGAAGACCGCAAAGTGATCTGTGAATGTGTAAAAAATTATATCTTAGCTTGTTAGTATCGTCTTGATATTGATCAGCTCCCAGTGTTAGTGAAGGTATTCAAGCAGTCAACTGAGAAATCTGATATTATTCAGCTCTGCTTGTACGCTGAACACAACGTCGGACTATGTGTCATCAATAAGTTTTAAATTAATTCAATGATGGCTTTGATAAGATGCTTGCTTTTCCTAAGAATATCAGGATTCAGGAACACTTTGACTTACGTCAACGGAAAGATCGTGAGAACATATACGACGAGAAAGGCACTTTCACCTCTAGGTGGATTAATTTGTTTTTTTTTCTGTATTAACGAGATGGTTAGACCTAGGCTAGTTCATCTCGGGACCCACGCTTTACTTCCCTTCCGAAGGAAGAACTCACATTTTGCGAGTTTGTCGGGAGTGAGATTCGATCCGAGGTCCTCTGCGTGACAGTCACGTGCTTTAACCATCACACCAGGTCCGCTCCCTATCAACAAATTATTTACCTAGACCTTCATCTATTATCGTCCCTAACGCATACACCTGTCCATAATCTAAGCGATTTCTGTAGTTGTTCAAAGAACTCCTTGGCTACTTACCTAACGAGATTCACGTAATCAACTCCTTCCCTATCCTGGAAGCGGTGGCGTCGCGCTTAGAAAAGCATTGGATTGTCAGCATTAACACACTGAGGGTAAGAAGCGCTTAATCATGCTGATGCGCTAGCTCAATAGCAGGATATCTTCAGATGCCGTTGATAATTTATATAATAAATCATCAGAAATGCTTCCATTGATTCTTTTAAATTTCTTAGTTTTCTTAAGAATTCATCCCAAAGTTTTCTTAAGATTTGCCCAGAAATTAATCTAGGAAATTATGTTTTAAAACCTCCCTGGTTTCCTTCCGATATTGCTCCACGGACTCCATTAGAAAATCGTCCAAGAATTCCTTTTGGAAGGTCTTCCAAGGATTTCTTTGGAAAGTTCTTAACAACATCTTCCATCGATCGCTTCATTATTTCCACTAGAATTTCTTTCGGGTTTTTTTGTAAGAGGATACTCCAGGAATACCTCCAAACAATCCTATAGAAAAGCGTTCATGAGCTACTACTACTACTACTACTACTACTACTACTACTACTACTACTACTACTACTACTACTACTACTACTACTACTACTAAACATTCCCTAAGAAGTTTCTATGAATTTCTTCCAAAATGGATCCATGGATTCCATCAGCAATTAATCCAGCAATTCGGTCTTAAAATCTATCGAGGTTAGTTTCAGAAACTCCTCCGTCGATTTTTCTCTCAGAAATTCAATCAGGGGTTCGTCAAGAATTTTTTCCAGGGCTTCCTTCAGATATTTCCTCATGAATTTCTCTTTAAGTTTTTCCCATAATTTTCCTCCATGATTTTAAAGGATTTCTCCATAAATTTTCCTATAAATCCTTCAATAAGTTCTTTAGGAATTGCTCCAAGAGTTTCCCGAAAAGTTTCTCCAGGATTTTTTAAGAAATGCCTTCTGGGATTCCTTCAAGAATTTCGCAGGATTTTTTTTTTTATCAGAGATCCAGTCAAAAGTAGTTCCTAAGATGTCAGCAGGGATTCAACAGAAAATTCTTTCAGAAATTCCTTCTGAGATTCTTACTACAATTCTTTCGAGAAAATATTTTCATCTCCAATGATTTCTTCAAAATTTTAGGGATTTGTCTAGTTATTTCCGCAAAGGATTTCTTCAAAAGTGCATCCGGGGAGTTTTTTCATAAATTCTTCTAAAATGTCCATCACAAATCCTACATGAATTGCTTCAAAAATTCTTCCGAAGGTTACTCGAAGTATTATTTGTAAAATTCCTTCTATGATTCCGGCAGAAATTCCTACAAGAATTCTTTATAGAAATTGCTCTTGCGGTTCATTTAGAAATATCTGCTAGGATGGCTTCAAAGATCCCTGAATAATCTGTAAAGGAATTCCTCCAGATTTTGAAGACGTTCTTCCAGAAATTGTAGAAAAATTCCTGAAGATTTTTTTAAGGAATTTCTATAGGAATTTTTAAGAAACACTCTGGAGGATTGTTTCAAGAAATCCCTCAACTAGAAAACTTCTCTCGGAAATACCTTCGAGAAATTCGAGCAAAATCTATTCTTTTTTTAAAGGAATTCCTGGACGAAATTTTTGCTGAAATTTCTGAAGTAGTTGCTCCAATGTCAAGGATACACTGAAACCTCCATTTAGGTAGGATCCATTTAGGTATAATCTATTTAGGTCCCTCCATTTAGGTAACGTTACCTAAATAGAATTTGATTGTGATCAGAGCAGTTGGAGTACTCAGGATTACAAATAAAGTTGGTTTACGGGAAAAAAGCAGAATTAAGAGTTTTGGGACGTTTACGGAGTGTTTAAGGATTGAAGGAGTATCCGAAAACTCCCCGGAGTTAAGGCCATTTGATCTACAAGCGTAATCAGCGATCTTTTGTAGCATTATGAATAGAATTTATGTTCTATCAAGTGGTGGGTTCTATGAATGAATAGGAATATCTGAGAACTCCTTGGAGTTAAGGGCATCTAATCTACAAGTGTAATCAATGATCTATTGGAGCATTATAAATGAATTTATTGCTTACACTGCCTCATGTAGCGATATGCTATCAAGTGGTGAGTTCATTGTCAGCTTGAGGATCTCCAAGAACTTCCTTGAGTATAGGTCATCGGATCCACTAACGTATTTAGTAGTCTCTAAGAAATTGACGACTATGATTCTTACTCACGCAACCTCAGGTAACTATGATCTATCAAGTTTTGAGTTCGAAGAATCTTTAAGGGTCTCCAAGAATTCCCTTGAGTATAGGTCACCGAATCTACAAGGGCTACTTGTTGTATCTAAGAGCATTAAGTATGAGGTTTATACTCACACAGTCCCAGGCATCAATGTTCTATCAAGTGGTCGGTTCTATGATTGAATAGGAATATCCGAGAATTCCCTGAAGTTAAGACCATCCGATCTACAAGTTTAATCAGTGATCTATTGGAGCATTATGAATGAAATTCATGCTTACACAGCCTCTTGTAGCTATGTGCTCTGAACCTCCCTAAAACCCTTCTAAAACCTCCAGAAACGCCCTGAATCGCATTGAAAGCCCTTGAAACGTTTTGAAACGCTTTAAAACGCCTCTGAAACCCCTATGAAACCTACGTGAAATTCACCTGAGATCCTCTGAAGCCCCTATAACTCTTCCGAAACCTCCTGGGACGCCCTGAAACGCATTAAAACGCCCTGAAATGTTTTGAAACGCTTTGAAACGCGTTTAATCCCCTTTAAAACCTCCATGAAATTCACCTGAGAGCCTCTGAAGCCTTATAAAACCCCTGTGAAACCTCTTCAAACACCCTGAAACTTTCTGAAATGGCATGAAAAACCCTGAAACGCATTGAAACGCTTTGAAACGCCTCTGAAACCCCCATGATATTTCTGTGAAATTCACCTGCGACCCCCGAAGCCATCCTAAGCCTCCCTTTAACCTCCTGGAACGCCCTGAAACGCATTAAAACGCCCTGAAACGTCTTAAAACGCATTTAAACACTTTGAAACTCCACTAAAATCCCAATTAAATCTCCGTCTGGTTCACTTGCAACCCTCGGAGACACCCTTAAACCTCTTCAAACCTCCTGAAAGGCCATGAAACGCCCTGAAACGCATTGAAACACCTTGAAATGCTTTGGAACGCCTCTGAAACCCCCATGAAACCTCACCTGAGAATTCCTAAAGCCTGAAACTTCCTGAAACGCCTTGAAACACCTCTGAAACACAAATTGAATCCGTGTGAAACGTACCTGAAAGCCTCTAAGCCCCCTAAAATACCTCTGAAACTTCCTGATACGCCCTGAAACGCCTTGAAACGCCTCTGAAACTCCCGTGAAGTTCACCTGAGGGCATATGAAGTCCCCTAAAAGCTCTCTGAAACCTCCTGAAACGCCTCTGACCCCCCTCCCTAAAAACTCCCTTGAAAGCTCTCTGACCATCCCCCCTTACATCTGAAAGCTTTTACCAATCCACACCACCCCCTTCTTTTTGCATCTGAAAGCCACTTGCCCTTCTCAAACTTCTTTGCAACCTTGAAATCCATTTAGGTAATGAACTGAATCCATTTAGGTAAAATTCTATTAAGTCAGTCCCGATTCGTTACCTAAATGGAGGTTCGGGTGTAAGGAGAATACCCGAAGAAACACCTTTACATACCTTCTTACTTCTCTGAAAAAAAAAACTTCTGTAGGAAGTATTTCCAAGGAAAAAATGCTTGAGAAATTTCTGGAGGGATTCCTTAAAAGCGTAGAGAAGTTCCTGAAGGAATTTGTTCAAATAATGTCTGCAAAAATCGCAGATAAAGGAAATGGTCAAATTAAAAAAAATCCCTGTAGGATTTTCTGAAGGAATCCTTGGAAAGATTGCATGAGATACCTCTGAAGGAATTCTCAGAAGAATATCTTTTAAAATTTATGAAGGGATTTCCTGGAAGAAGTCTTTAGAGAACCACTGAAAAAAATATTTTTTTAAGGAATCTGTAAGAACTGGAAACCCCTTTTAATGTACTCATAGAAAATATTCTTGAAAAATTCTTGAAAATATGGTAAGGAATAGATTGTGGAGTAGTTTGTACAGGAATTGTTAAAAGAATATACGGTTAAAAATGCGAAAAACAAAATCCTTGAAGGAAACTCTGAATAAATTTAAAGCAACGCCTGGAGGAAAAGCTAAAGAAACTATTGCAGAAACCCATGGATGATTTTCCAGAAAAAATCACCAGAGAATTTCTAAAGGAATTTTCAAATAAATGGCTGAGATTAACATTGGATAGTTGGGGTAATACCTGAAGGAAACTCTAGTGAAATTCAAGCATTTCTGAAAGAAGCTGAAAAAACATTTGGAACAAGTTTTGATTTTTTAAAGAAAAACCTTAGAGGAATTGCTGAAAGAATTTCCGAATCTTTGTGAAAAAAAAAAGCTCCGGCATCTTTTGAAGAAACGAATCGAGAAATTCCTGGAGATATTCCGAGGAGAATTTTGGGAGAAATTACAATAAAACTATCCCAGGAGGAATTTCGGTAGAAGTTTCTGAGAAAATTCATGGACCACTTCATGATGATTCTTTTCAGGCATATCTTGAAAAATTCTGAAGCTGTCCCAAGGAAAATTCCTGGGAATTCCTAAAAGAATCTCTGGAGGTTTCCCTGGAGAATTACATCCATGGGTAGAGTTGTTTTCAGAAGGGATACTAAGAATCATAAAAGGAATTCCAGCTAAAATCGTTTCAAGGAATGTTGCCAGAATCTACTTTCTGTAAACTCCAGATTTTTTTTGATAAATCATCAAAGAATCTTCAACGAATTTTCAGGTGGTGTCCCTGGAGGTCATCCTACCGAATTATCTAGAAATTTTAAGAAGAATTGCTTGCTTAAATGATGAAAAGAGTTTCAGCAAAAATGCCCTTTTCCTGATAATTACAGAACAAAAAAATCGTGATATAAAAATGCATGAAGAGGTTTTTCATAATTAGGCGCAATAGTGGAACGCCTTGAGGGCGTTCCAGTATAGGAGCGCTGAAATTTGGAAACCCTAAAATTCTTTTCCTGGACACCATATTTGGTTTCGCGGTTGCGTTGATGGATATCTAGTTTTTTTGAAACAAAAAATGGAAACCTAACCTTCCTAAAGCATCACGTTGGGAGCAGCTTGCTGATTTTAATAAAACATTGGACAATTCAGTATTATTCAAAACAACAATAGATATAAATGTAAGTTGGTGAGCTAGTTCCACACTATTTAAAATAATAACAATGTTTTTATATTAATCGTCCACTTGTTGAAACTGCGCTGCACCTCACGGCTGCAAAGTTGAAAATCGCGTTATGTGCACGTCAGTAAAAATCGTTAAAACCGCTGTTTTCTAAAAGGACAATTCTTGAAACATAGGATTACTTATAGCAGATACTTTACTCCTGTAATACGATGAATCAAGAAAAGAACTGTTAATTGGACATACCGTAATCCGGGGTAACATTGGTCAGAATTTTCGATTTTTCTTGAATAATTTTCTTGTGAAAGCAATTGTTACATGTTTAATATTTTTAAAACAAGTACTGGCCCTCTGATTATGTGTTGAAGCTACTCGAAAAAGTATTGTAAAACTTTAAAACATGTTAAATAGGCTTTTTAATCCAATTTTTAATTTTGTTGATTTGTGGTAACATTGATCATGTCAGTGATCAATGTTCGTTTGTGTTGAAAATACCATTACATACTAAATTCGGGGTTCGCTGATTTCGAATATGTTGTCCAAATTCTTACAAGTTATGTACTATTTGAGTTATTTTAAGAATAAAAGCCTCCAAACCGCGAATAACATCTAAAGGTAGGCAATGACTTAAGGAATTGATAGCCTGCTTTTAATAAATCGTATATTTGATTGGAAAAGATCATTTTCATAAAAGTTTCGTTTATTTAATCTAACTCTACGATATCTTATTGAAGTAATACAGTGATTTTGAACCTCATGCTGTACCTAGTAATCATGCCATGCATGAATGTTTGACAATGTATCTCATTGCGTTACGAAACACAGTTATGGAAAAATCGATTTATTTTAAATAACATAAATAACATGCTCTCACTGTTGTTCGTAGGCACGCTCAGAGAGTGTTGGAAGTGGACATCTAAGGATCGAAGGAGATGGTAAATTGCGAGGAAAGAACGTGGGGTGAGGTGGGCGTTGGAATCAGGTTGGCTTTCTACTTCACAGAAATTGTTACTTGTTCTGTGGCGAAGTTGGTTAACGTGCCCTGTCTAGCGAGCTTGGGGAGACGTGGGTTCAAATCCAACCAGAACTACGTGGATTTTTTCGCAAGTTTTTCACTCAATTTGTCCATTTTTCAGCACATATTGTGCCTATGAACTTCAGGCATTACGTATGTCTTACATACCATTTCGGTTGGCTATCCGAAAAACAACAACATTCGTGTCGATTTATTTTAATGTTTATGAAATTCAAGTTCCAAGAATTACATTTTATTTAATGGATAAATAACAGCAGAGTTCGATATACCATTCGATATCAGAAACTGATTCAATGTGACATGCTTGTTTGAATTTCATGAGGTCGGTCAATCCGATTAATGATACCCCGTTTTACGGTACGTTTATTTGTGATACGAATGTAAGAAATCCTATACACGGTTGGTCTTTGAGAACGTGTTATTCCATCAAATGATGCCGCATGTTTTGTTTGCCTCAATTTTACATACAAAAACATATGAGTGAATTGTGAATTAATTTTTTGTCCCCAAACATCGTCTCACATGCACCAACAGAATCAAATAAGAGAGCACACATTCAAAATAAAATAAAATGACACACAAATACCGCACCCGTGCCAAGAGGCATACACCTCCCCTAAAGAACTATTTGTCACTTGTTGAGCCCCCGCCGTTGAGCTGAAGAAGTCATTCGGCGGGCGTTTTAATGAGGAATTTTCGCGCCACTAATTTGCATCCAATCCAAAGCGCGCTTGATTTGACATTGACTTCGCGCGCGCTGAGGTCGAGGAGCTGCATTTGCCGCGAGCTCACCACGACGACGAGCGAGCAGAGTAACCGAGTCGGTGACGAGTCGGGCCCTCAATTGCATACATTCAGGAGGTGTCGCCTGCTTAATGAGGATCCGTGCGTTGTTGTCGCGTCGTTGCCGCTACGATCCCCACCCGGATGTGACGAGGGAATCCTTTTTTCGAGCTCTAAGAGCAAGGATGACGAATAAGGGGGCTGAGAGGAGGCAACGCATGCAACAGTTACGCAATTACGGAATGATCTAGCGGCAACGGCATGGTGACTGTGGTGCAACTGCGAGTAAGGCCTATAGCACTTGGTAAGGATTTGTCTCGCAGAGACCTTTATGTTTTTTTCGTTTATTGCGTTGAGCACAAATCAATATCTCGCCATCATCATGGCGTTGCTCTCGAACGTATCAAGAGGTGCAGATGCTATTACAGATTGTAACTAGGTTATTCATGCAAGGGGGTTCATCTGCTAGAAGCATGATAATGGAATCTTTTTGTATGAAAATATATTTAAATTTCCTTTGAAACACTACAACACTACAGAGAACATGTATGTAATTACCCGGATATAACATGTGGGTATTCAGAGTAACCGTGCTGAGGTTAACGGGTTAAGTCCCGGTCGGTCCAAAAACGTTTCGTAAAGGAAACTTCCTTGGGCATATCGTATCTTAGTGCCCGCAACACGATATATGTACACATAAAAATGGTAACTGGCAGAGGAATCTCTCAGGTAATAACTGTGGAAGTCGGCTTTGTCCCAGTTGGGACGTTACGCCCATAAGAAGAAAAAGAAGAAGAATCCAAGCTGAGGTTTCTGGATCATTTTGAAAATGAATTAAAAAAAAAATAATAAAAATATATTTACACATGTTGTATTTAAGGCTGATGCAATTTTCATTTAGACTTTTGTCTCCCCCTTTTCAAACAAATTTGGCTGGATCTCGCATTTTGAGGGGGCAAATTAAATATGTTTATCAAAATATCCGATCTTGCTGAAAATTCTGAAATGTGAAATGAATATTTGTAACGGCCTAGGTCTGTTTATAATGTTTGTGAGTTTTCGGAAAAATCCACAAAAAAATTCTGCTCAAGTTTTTGAAAAAGGTATTTATATTGAGTTCTCAAAAAAGTTCTGCAAAAATCTTTGAAGATTTTTTCGAATTCCAGAAGAAATCTTGAGAAATTCCCGAAGTAACCCTTGGATAAAGTTCTGATGAAAACATTAGAGAGAGTGGTTGAAGGACTTTCTGAAGTCTGGAGCAACGCTAGGAAGAATTCCGGAATAAATATTTGGGGGAGTTTTTTAAGATGTCTTTGAAGGAATGTCGGAACATACTTACTTTCAGTCCTGAGCACCCATGGTGGTGCAGAGGGCCGTATTGAAAGATCTCCATCCTGGGCGATTGCCAACCATCGCCATGACCTGTAGTCAGCTCAAATTTCTGTCTACTTTATTTATTTTGTAAGTATTGGGTAAGTCAGTAGGGAGTACCACAGAGCAGGCCCGTGCTTGCCACAGAGACTCCCCAACTAAATGGCCTCGTAGCATTCATCTTAGTCCCACTAAGGCAACGTGAGACATAGTAGAGGAGTCGTTCCAAGGTTCTGAAGCAAACCTTGGAAATATTCCTGATTTTTTTTGTAGGAATTTTCAAAAAAAAAATCCTTGTAAAAATTTCAACAGATATCCCAGGAAGAATTTTTGAAAGAAGACTTGGCCTTATTTCTTTTAAAATAGACACGGACAACGTCTTCAGCTTTCGGCTGTACAGACTGTTATAAACTTAACATTAGACAACGGATAACGGAGCATGGACTAGTGGAAACGGGGAAGAAACTATTCTCACGAAAAGTTTAAACGCCCGAAGCGGGAATCGTACCCTCACCCCATAGCATGGTGCGATTATAAGCTTGGTGACCCTAACCGCACGGCTACGAGGCTCCACAACCCTGAAAAACCCTGAACGAATTACTAATGCAATCCTGTTGAAGGATTTTTTTTTTGATGACATACTGTTAGGGAATTGCTTGGGAAATCTGTGGAAAAGAATCCATGGGAATATTTCTCAAAAAATCCTTTTTGGGTTTTCTGAAGGAATACATGGAGTAATGATTGAAGAAATTGAAACTCTTTTTGAAGCAGTTCTTTGATAAATTCCTGAGGTGAAGGGCATCATTGGTGAAGTTCTGGTGATCATTGGTGAAGGAAAAGACTTATTAGATGAAACTGACTTCAGAAACCTGAATCTGTGGTAAAGAGCTATAGGCTCTCTTTACGCTTTATGCGTTATCACAGTGCCCTTCTCAGGGCGCTTTTTTAACCCATTGTGGTACGCTTCCCAAGCAGAAGGGCATACCTTACAAATACCGTACAAAGAGCAACCTGTGCTCTAATATCTCAAGTTGGTATTGCTATATTATTCTACGCAATGTTATGAGAACACCACAATTACAAATGGAGGTATTTGAGCAAAGTTAGGTCTTGATGTGGTATTGTTGATTCCAGTTGAGAAAATAACTGAATAACAAGATTTGATATTACATCATGGAGCTATCGGAAAATGTTCAATTTAATAGCAAGACATGTTATTATTTTATTATTCCATACCTTCGGGATATCAAACAGAGCACTTGAAATTTATGGTATGCATCCATTGTTAAAATAACAATACTTGTTATTTTTCAGGTGTTTTTTATACAAAATTATGGTATTCATTTTTGTTATTTTGCCTCTTATGTTTACCTAATGAAGAACATATCGAGGTATAATGTTATTTAAGATAAATACCTCGATAAATACCTACGATACCTACAAAATACCTACGATCCTATTCCCTTACCTGACCTTTTCCCTGTCCTATCCTTTTTCCATCCCTTCTCCGTCAGGTAAATGATGAATAGGCTCGTGTTCATTTCCTAAATGGAGGTGAACGTGCTTCTGGAGCCGACCCACTGATACCTGATACCTGAATCCTTGAACCTGTTCTTGAAAGTTTCTTGTGGGTAGTTCTTGGAGAATTAATTGAAGGGACTTCTGAAGGAACCCGTGCATTAATTTCTGTGGGTATTATCAGAGAAATTCTTGAATGAATTTTAGAGAACTATTTGTATTCGACGAATTTCCGTAAGAGATACTGAGAGGAGTTCAGTAAGAAAGATTCCTGATGGAATTCATGCTGGAATTGCTGTTTCTAAATAAATTCCGTATGAATCTTTCCAGGATGTTTTGCATACTTGGAGAAACAACTGATGGAATTCTTATAGGAAATCTTGAAGGAATTTCAATAAAATCTTTGGGAAAATTCATGAATCATTTATTGCTGGATTTTTTGCAGAAATACTCAGAGACATTATAAGGGAATCGTTGGAGAATTTCTGAAGGAATTTTAGGATAAATGCTTGATTGAATACATGAAGAAATGTTTCGAAGGACCCATAAAGTTGAAATTTTTCTCGATAAAACTGAGCGAGATTTCTGATATACATAGAGATACATATTCACAAATTTTGAATCTATAGATGAATTGTTAAGATTTCTTTGAAGGAATCTTTGGAGGTATTCTGAAGAGAGAATCTTCTGTTGAAGTTCTTGGATGATTCATTTGAAAAATTCCTGAAGGAAACCTTGCAATAATTTTTGAACAAATCCTTGCAAGTATTGGCGCCAACTTGTGACGTTTTGAGGGGGCGGCTTGCTTGCGAAGCTCTTCAAAATTGGGCAAAATTTAACTTGTTTAGCTTAATGCCCTTCACGCGATTGATTGATTTTGAGAGGCCTCGCTGACACAGCGCCACCCCTAAACTACGTCACAAGTTAACTAGATAAATAAATTCCTCCAAGAATATCTGGAAAATTCTAGAAAAAGATCGCGCAGGAATTTCTGAAGGAATTTTATGAGATATTTGGAAAGCAGAAAAAAATTCTTCCAGGGTTACCCGGAATAATTTTTGAAGGAAATTTTGAGAAATTTCTGATGAAATCTTTGAAGAAATTCCTGCAAAATAAAAAATGCTTCTTTCGGGCATTTTTTATTTTCGTAGGAGAAATTCCTGAGTTTTGAAGGAATTGCCGAAGAATTACTTGAAAAAAAAAATCCTGTAGGAATCATCGGAAGACTTCAGGAAGAAATTGCACATGCAT
This sequence comes from Aedes albopictus, assembly GCF_035046485.1. NCBI lineage: Eukaryota > Metazoa > Arthropoda > Insecta > Diptera > Culicidae > Aedes > Aedes albopictus. The sequence continues at coordinate 247,601,934 of NC_085136.1, forward strand.
ATCAGCAACCCGTACCAGCGGAAATACGAATAAAATTCTACACTATTAGCGAACTTTAAGGCTTTTGTATTTAACTGAGCATGAACTTACTGTGTAAATTACACACTAGCGCCATGTATATACAAGATGCTTCCGACTTCAAAATTTTAAAACGTTGGTTTGCCTACAAAGAAATTTGTGAACTTTTGAAATATAAAAGATAGTAAAAACAAATGTACCGGTTTAATACCAGTTTGATCCATAAAGAGCTTCAATCAATGGTTGATAGCAGTTACTCCACGAATTCTTCCAAAACTACCTTTAGGAGTTCTTTCCGAAGCTCAGTTGGGAATTCTTCAGGGATCTTTTCCAAAATTTACGTTGGTTTAATTTAGTTGCTTCGAAAATTCTGCCAGGAGTTCCTTCTGAGGTCTTTTCAGTGGGTTTATTCGAGAATTTTTCCTGATTTTCTCCGAGAACTCTTGTGGATGTAAAGCTATGTTCATTTAGAATCCGGAATGACAAAATCACGTATATCTTAGAGATGAAATAACAAACATAAAAGGTGAAGCCCTCAAAACAAAGGTTATTTATTGTGCTTTCATGGAAAAATATCATCGAAATTATTTATTTTTATTTTTCACACATTTTCTCACTTTTTCAGCGTTGACCTCTCTAAAAATCTGCACAACGGTGATAAATTTTAGCAACAACCCCTTCCGCACGTTTGTTCGACAATCAGGTCATCTATGCAGTGTCATGTGTGCCTTGACTAGTCTGACTAGGATTCCGAAGAAAAATTGCCAAACTTTTTTTTATTGCGAAATGAGGGGCAATTCAGTGAATTGGGAAAACGAGAAATTTGAGTGTTTTTTTCGTTGATAAACACTACACGCAAAACAAGAAAAGCTACCAAAAATTGAGATATGCCTTTTCTACCAATTTATGTATTAAAAACGTACAGAAAATGTGATAAATCATAATCCATTCGTTGTATTAAGATGCGCTACACGGTTCCATAGCTTCCATACCACTACACACAAACACCTCCATTGAAACCCGAGAAGTTGAACCGGGTTGCGTCTAAAAATAACTTTCGCTTCGCTGCTGAGCTTCGCGTCCTATTGTCTACATGGAATTTTCCACTTGCAAACAGCAACCTGCTGGATGCGGGCTTTTCAGTGCACAATGGGTCTAGAGTCGTATTTACGAAGACAAAAATGTTTCTGCGTAGTTCTGTCATTTCTTTTTTTTCATTATTGTGAAATGATTACGGTCAATCAAGTGTGGCTTATCCAAAAATCTGCTGATTAATTATTCTTTATACAATATCAGAATGTTTTACAAAGTTATAGCAAATTTACAAAAATAAAACATTCGATTGATTTGATTGATTTGTTTAATTTAATTTAATTCGGTTCGCTTAGTCCTAAGGTACAGTAATTTGATAAACGGAAGTCAAAAACTAGTTCTTCGTTTAATTGCTATATCTCTGGATCAAGTGAACCGAATGAAATGCGACATTGCACAATTATGACTAATACATAGCTCTTTGAAAAACCTTTGACTTGACTTAGACACGTCCAAAGAAAACAAACTTACAGCTTGTTGATTACTTCACGAAAAAATGTTAATCATTTGAATGATTTTGCAAATGTGTAACTAGCGCCGCCTAGTGGACCATTAACTGTAAGCCCTTGACTCACTTAACAACGTTGTCGAAGACACCAACTTTCTAAGTGGTGAGAGTCCTGAAATATATGAAATTTAGAATTTGCCGTTTATTGGTGGAATTTCTAATTAAACGATCCTTCACCATCCATCATGGCATCGCAAATAAAATTATTAGAAAGCAGATTTTTGAATCAGTTTAACCAGACGAACCACCCTAACATAACAATAATAGGGAATAGGGTCAACAATTGAAAATAAACTTTCTAAAACACAATATGTGTCTAAAAACTTAAGGCTGAAGCATAAACAGTTTTGTCTTCGCAAATACGGCTCTGGACCCATTGTGCAGTGTGGCGGCTGTATCACTTCCATCACCAAGCTACGTTTGTGTTGATCATGGTGGCTTTCAGCCTCTTGTCTATTCATGTGCAATTATAGCCGTGCTGGTTAGAGCGCAGGATACCGTGTATCACCATGATAGTGTCTCGGTTCGATTCCCGCCGCCGCTCGTATTTCTTTTTAAATATGTATTGTTATTTGATGCCGCCGCTGCTGCCATGATCAGTCTAAAAATAGAACAAATAATGAGAAACCAGTGCGACAGAGCACACGCACACATGCGCAATTTTCATTTTCCAGATTCTAGGAAGCCAATACAATTTTTGGTATACTGCCACCTACCAATTTTTGTATTTGCAAGGCCCTAATACAATATTTGTATATGTTTCATACCCAATTGTATTAGAATCTGCCAATCTCAGGTTGCGTGTACCCATCTGTGACGATACCACTGAACGTCTCCGGCTGTCATGGCAGCTCATCAAAATAGGTAAAACCTCTACATATCCCTTGTGTGCGTTTTTGAAAAGCAGCACGCGATTCTTGAGGCTGTCATCCTTGTATGAATTGGTTCTCATCATCTTGTTGCGAAAAAACTATGCCCAGAGTTCGAACTTCTTGCCAAATCTTCAAATTCAAAGCAGATTTATCAATGAACCCAAGCTTTTTTCTTCCGAAGACACTTCCTTATGCCATGGTTAACAACATCTGTGCACATAACACATATTGGTTTTGACGTTATTAACATTTTTCGCGACTGTCGTACCTGACCACGCTAAATTTTCAACGTGTTTGTGCAAGATTTTTTTCCTCCTCTTGTCTTTAGTCTGAAATAACTTTTCACTCGTTGCAAGAAAATCGATGAAATTTTCACCATTTAAAGAGGATTAGTGTATGATCAGAGTGCTGCAAAAGAATGATGATTATGTTCATTAAGAGCGCCACTAGAAAATGTGACATGATTTCGGATTCTAAGTGAACATAGCTTTATCTCCGAAAGTTCTTCCAACAGTTTCTCTTGAATTTCTTCCGAAAGGTTTCCGGGAATTCTTCCAGATATAGGGAAACTTACGTATTTTCGGCAGTTTTGTTCTCTTCGTCATGGAAGGTTTTTTGAAACCCGTTGAACTCAGAGTTGGACTCAAATCCTTCCTAACCAAGCTGAGTTATATGCCCAAATTTCAGGCAATTTGGCCCACAAAAAACCCCGTGACGAACAGAATAAACCTGCCGATAATAGCCTTCGATACCTTACCACAGAAATTTCTTCCAAATGTTTCGAATTTTTTCGGAAGTTCCTCTAGATATTCTATCGGAATATCTCTGATAATTATTCCAGAATCGAGAAGTTCCTTCAAGAATTCTACCAGAAGTTGCGCAATCTATATCATAAGTTCCTTTGGGAGTTTTCCAGGGGGTTCTTCAAGAATTCTCCAACAAGTTTATCCGGAAACTTATCCAAAGGTTCCAGGAATTCCACACAAAAATCTTCCAAAAGTTCCCTGGCGATTCTTTTGAAAACTCCTGCGAGCATTCCTTTGTGTTGAGTATAGTTCCTTTAGAAGTTTTTCACAGAAGATCTTCTTGGAATTCTCCCAGCGGTTCCTTCGATAACTCTTCCAGAATTTTTTTTTTTTGGAAACTAATCCAAGAATTCCCCCGAAAGTTGTTCCAGAAGTTCCCGCGGAAATGCTTGCATGGTTTTTTATTTTATAATTGTATGTTTCTTCAGGAAGTTCCTTTGAGTTGTGTTTGGGATGACCTTTCCGAAGCTCTTGCAAAACGTACTCCAGCGATTCTCTTTCAAAAGTTTTTTCGGGGATTGTTCCGCGAAGTTTCTTTGGAAACTGATGCGTGAATTCCAGATTTGTTCAGATTTGTTTTGGAAATTTCTCCGAGAAATCTTCCGGATGATCCTCCGGGGATTCTTTCAAAAGTTCCTCCAGGAATAGTTCCAATAAATCCACTCAGAAATCTTTCGTATGTTCTTCCGAGAATACTTTCTGTGATCTCTTCCAAAGGTTTAGTCTTCTGGAAATTCTTCTGGGAGCTCTTCCGGAAGCTCTTCTAGGATTTTTTCTAGATCCATTTCCGGAAATTCTCTTCCCAAAGTCTCTACAAAAACCAACACACTCTGTTTTTCCGGAACCTTTGAAAAAGTTTCTTCGGAAACTAATCCACAAATTCCTTCAAGGAATATTCTAGAATTTCCTCCGGAGATCAGTGCTATCATGAAAAAATCAGAACTGAGTCCAAATTTCTAAATTTAAGTGTTCCCCATACCCGAGCAGGAACGAATAACTGACACATAACTGAAGCATACCAAAGTCAGGTATCATACCAGGACAAGGTATTGGTCGGTTATCCAGGTATTGAAAATAGCTTATTTTGGTATTTTGTAGGTATTGATAAAATACCTCAACGAGGTATTGGTTTGGTGTTGAGGACTGCTTGAGGTATTATTCAATTATGGAAAAATAGCTGTTTATATGAAAAAATCGCCGATTATTATTTAGGTATTGCCATACCTGAAGTAATTATTCACGCGTTATGCACAGAATACACAACAGTTATTATTTTAGGTATTTTACCTCTTATGCAGGGCTACTTGATACCTCATTCAGGTTGTAGGTATTCGGTTTTCCATACCTGAGTTAGGTATTCTTCAGCTATTTTCTCCTGCTTGGGTACGGGTACGCTCCAAGGAAACGACTTCACTATTGCGCCTGTTTGAAAAATATTGTAGGAATCTTTCATGTTTCATTATTGCATGAAATATTTCTGTAACTATCGTGAAAGGGATTTTTTGCTGGAAATCCTTTTATGACTTTCACAGGAATTCTTCTTGAAATTAAAAAAAAAACACATCGATGATTATTTTCAGGGACACCGCCAGAAATTAATTTGAGGCTTCCTTGAGGATATTTAAAAAATAATCTGAAATGTTTACAGAAAGAAGATTCTCGCAGGATTTTTTTCAGATTTCTTTTAGCACCCAATCAAAATGCGTCCCTGTAATGGAAAACTTCTTCAGGGATTCTCCCAGGTATTTTTTTCAAAAATTCCCAAAGGAATTTTCCTTGCCACTTCTTCTGGAGTTCCTCAAGTTGTTTATCGAAAGAAATCTTGAAACTGGTTCACAGGTTTCCTCAGAAATTTCTTAAAAAATTCCACCTGGGATTTTTAGGGCAGCCTGTCTCAAACTGCTATACCGAAGCGTGTATTTCTTATGGAGCTAGTGGGTCGCGACCCATTATTTGAGAAGGTATTATATTGGAAACTCATATAAGGAATGCTTGTATTCCTTCATGTATTTTTTCAAACATTTCTGAAGGTATTGCTCCAGATATATAGTTTTTCTATGGAACTTCTTCAAAATTTCTTAGGAAATTCTTATAGGAATTTCGCAAGAGGTTTTTGCAGGAATGTCTCCACACGTTTCTTTCTTCCTCTAGAGCTTTCCTTGAGAAATTCAGATATTTATTCAAAAACATTTTCAGAAATTATTGTTTGAATTTACCTAGAGATTCTTTTAGGTTTTATTCTATTTATTCAGTGATCATCTCGGGTATTTATTTGAAAATTCCTCTAGTTAATTAGTTACAGATTCTTTGGAAGTTCCTCTTAGGGTTTCTCATATAGTTCCTGCAGGTATTCATTCAAGCATTGCTTTGGATTTTTTTCAGCCATTCTTTCGGAGATTCACTCAGAATGTTGTTCCAAAGATTCTCTCAACAATTCCCGACGAAATTACTTCAAAATCTATTCCTTAGCATTTTCCAAGGGATTTTTCAAGATTTTATTCAATGGAAACTTGCAGAGGGTTCTTTAGTTCTTCCAGGAATCATTTCAAATATTACTTCAAACATTCATGGATTATGTCTTAAGTAATTCTCCAAAGAATTTCTAAATGGTTCCTCCTGAATTTTTTCTATTGTTTCTGCAGGATTTCCTTCAGAAATTTCTCCAAGAAGTATTTTAGTCATTTTGTTGTACACATTGCTTCAGAAATCGTACTAGATATTCCTTCAGAGTTATCATCAGGAGTTCTTCCAAAAATTCTTTCAGGAAATCCTCCAGGGATTTGTCAGAAATTTAGTGAAGGATTTGTTCCAGAATATTACCAGATCCATTGTCTGCGATTTCCATAGACATTTTTTTCAGGAATCCCTTCAGAGGTTTCTTCAGCATTTTTTGCTCGGAATTACTTGCAGAAATCCTGAATAAGTCTCTAATGGTTTCTTTTTAGAGAATAAAGGGGGTTTTAAGGCGCTTCCTCAGGTGCCCTGCTATGTATTATCTTAGACATTCAGCCAGGGATGGCATTAGAAATTGCTTTTCTAATTGCTTAAGAACTTTTTCAGCTAATTCCTCCAAAAAAAAAAGAATGTATTCCAGGAATTCCAAAGGCATCTCCTGGAGTTTTCAAGGTGTTTTTTGGGACAATGCTCCAATGATTTTATAGGAATTCTTTCATGGATTCTTTGAAGAATTCTTCAGTAATGTTTAAGAATTCCTGAACGAACTTCTGAAAATCCCTGGAGAAATGTCTGAACAAATTCCGCAGGGATCTCAAAAGTCATCGATATTTCTGTTGGAAGCACACAGGAAATTTCTAGAAAAAATATTGTGGGAATTTCTGCGTAAATCATTGTCGGAATTTCTCAAATAATTTTTGGAGTAAGTTTGGAAAGTTTTACCGAAGCAACCCCTACCTTGATACCTTGTTGGCTACAGAGTAACTTTACTCCAATGCCGAGCGTATAGTAGAGCACCATCTTTGTCGGTCTTGGGCGATGTTCCTCCAGTTTCCCCGAACGTGTAGGGATCGTAGATCTTCTTCAACCGCGTGCAGCCAGCGAGTTCGCGGCCGCCCACGAAGTCGCCTACCTCTACCGGGTTCTCTGCTGAATATTGTTTTCGCTATTCTTTCTTCCGACATTCGCACTACGTGTCCAGCCCACTGAAGTCTGCCGTATTTTATACGTTTCACAATATTCGCCTCTTCGTACACTTGGTACAACTCGTGATTCATGCGTCTGCGCCACACTCCATTTTTTTGTTTCCCACCGAGAATTGTCCGCAGCACTTTGCGCTCAAAAACTCCAAAAGCTTTTCGGTCTACCTCCTTTAACGTCCACGCTTCGTGACCGTAGAGGGCAACCGGAAGAATCAGCGTCTTATACAGAGCGAATTTTGTTTGCGTTTGCAAGTTACGGGACCTAAGCTGGCTACGCAATCCGTAAAAGGCCCTATTCGCAGCTGCAATACGCCTTTTCACTTCACGGGAAACGTCAGCAACCCCCATAAGATTATTTATTATTATTATTTTTATTTATTTTTTTCAGAAAGAAAACTCCTTGGGAGAAGTTTTGAAAAAAAAAACACTTGCACAAAGTTTCTGAAGAAATCCTCAAAATTCAGAAGAAGTCTCTGGAGATAAAAATATCTACTAGAGGAATTTCAGAAAGAATCTCAGCAGGAATTTTAAAAGCAACCATGACGAGTGTCGTGATCAAGAAGGCGGACACTCCCCTGAAGTTACATGAACTTTTGAGTACACTTCAGCAAAACCTTACATTTGGGCGCAATGAATTTTCGTAGTGAAGAAATCTTCAGTAAAATCTCTTCAAAAATATTCAAAGTTCTTTTTAATGAATCTCTGGAGTAATATCTGAAGTAATGCCGGGGAAACTATTACAGGAATCCGAGAAGAAATGTTTTAAGAACTTCCTGGAGAAACTTCTCGGTTAATCTTCGACGGAATTTCTTGGAAGAAAAAATAATTTTTTTGAAAAATTTCTTAGAAGAAATAAATTAATCGTGAAATATCTGGAGGCAATCTTGAAGGAATCTCTATTTAAACTCCTGCCTGGAGGAATGTCTGCAGGATTTTCCAAATGAATCCCTACAGACATTACAGGACAATTTCAGGTGGAAGGTATCAGTGGAATGCTCAGAACAAATTCTGAAAAAAAGGTCTGTCAGAATTCCTGACAAAAGGATATCTGAAAACAAATCTGAAAAAAAAAACCATTGGAAAATGTATTAAAGAATCTTTTGAATATTTTTATATAAATCCCTGAATAAAACTCTAAAGTAATTCTTGCGGAAATTTCCGATGATTTTCTAAGCGAAGCCCTAGAAAAATTTCTAAAGAGATTCCTAACTTCTAAGTTAGTTCTGAAGAAATCAATGGATTAATTTTGGAAGAAATCCAGAGAAGTTTTTCTTAGACTTGGAAGGAATCTCCAAAATGTCCAAACGAATCTCTGGAATTAATCTTGGAGTAATCTTTCTTAGAATTTTTGAAAGGGTCCGTGGAAGATTTTCTACAGAAATCCTTGGAGAAATTTCTGGAGGAACCTTTGATTTTCTTAAAGAATCGCGGAATGCATTTTTGATAGAATCCGTGGATGATTTTTTGAGAGAATTCTTGTACGAATTGCTAAGAAAATTTAAGGAATATTTTTTAAGAAAACCCATGGAATTTTTTTAGAAGGTATTTCTGAAGAAATTTCTGGATGATCATCTAACGAAAATTCCGGTGAAAATTCTAGAGGAAATTCTGGAACGATACATGGAAGATGCTCTAAAACACTTTCAAACAAAATATCCTTGGAAGACTCTCCGAATTCTATGGATCAATAGCGAAAAGAATGCAGGGAAGGTTTTATTATGAAACTATTATAAAAAAAATCCAAATGAATTTCTGGGGTATTCTCTAGAAAACTTTGGAGAAAATTGTACAGAAAACTAAGAGTTTGCTAAAGGAATCAATGTAAGAATTCCTGAAAGATTTCTCAGAGAAATCTCCAAAGGCATTCATGGTAGCATTTCTTAATAATTTCCTGAAACATTTTCTTAAAAGTCGCTGGGGGAATTCCTTAAGTTCAATTTCAATTCAATTCAATCGATAACATTGTTTCCTTCCATCCACGGAATCGCATCTACAAATTTTCCGGTCATCTATGCTAGCTCATATTCATTCTTGTAAATTACAATTTCCATCGTTGAACCCTTGCTACGTTTACGACTTGGGCGGAGGTCACTGACATCGCAGCTAGATCGTTACGTTTTCCGCAATTTAGCAAGAATGGTGCATTTTTACGCAACTTCTATCAGAGGCAGTAATTCGCATGTATGCGCTTGTATGTGTGTGCGTTCCCGTTCACATCGATGTGCGTTGCACGGGAAGTTAAAGTAATGAATAGCCTCCTCGCAGCGGAACGCACTCTGCATATGAACTGCGTGCCGCACAGGAAGTCCGTGCAATGGCTCCTAGGTCGGTACCTACCTACGTGTGGAAGGGGTGGTGTGTGTATTCCTGTGCGAAAAAAAAAACAGTATTGCGTAGCTATATCTTCCCCCATTAGCGATAAGTGCACCTTGCTAGTGGTCCCCTATTGATGGCAGAAACGAAGTGGACCTGGGATCGATTCTAACGACGACGACGACGACGACGAGCGAGGACGAATGCGTGCGAGTGGTTGTTTGATGTAACGAGCGCAAGGACCACTGGCACTGCTGGCTGCAACCCTTAGCCTTATAACAAGCTTCCTTACCCAGATTGCCTCAAGGTTCACTAATGAAAGTATTAAAGCGGCAGTAGTGGCTGCCAGAGCCAGGTCGGCAAAAGGGTGTCGCTTAATAAAGGTTAATGTCATCTAGAGGAGCTCTAGGCTATCCGAAGACGAAGAGAGCAGCAACGTTTGGTTCTGTATCGTCGTCACCAAGAAACGTATTGTTCCTGGTCAGGACGTCGGTTGTCAGGTTTGACGATTTTGAAACTTCTTCCAGGAGGGTGACAAACTTTATAATTGCCCTAACTGAATTTCCACGTCGGCCATCGCAGTGGTCCCCTTTCATCGTTTTATCGCAAGGACCCAAAGCATTAGCAGTTTCCTAAATTAATTTCATGTGTACTTTAATTTCATTATTACGCCCAGCTCGCATACCTTGATGACTAACCACCACCGTGTGTCAGCATGTCGTTGTTTTGTCATCATGTCCGGATGTTTCCGCCTCTTCAAGTTTCAAAATGGGAACATATGCTGCCACTCGAGGGTGAGCTCCTGTTGACAGGAGAATTATCCGTTCCATTCAAGTTCAGAGACGGGATGGATGCCTTATCTTATCTGGGAGCTCCTTCCGAATCCTGAGACAGTTTGAAGGGGCGTTGTTTGAATCGACTGTGGGAAAACAGTCCTGATCCATCCGATTTCTGACCTGATTTTGAATTATATTGTTTGCAATGATCTACATATTACACATCGAAACAAAACCGAGCTTTTCGTCTGTCTCTGATAGCAGATGAGTCACTGAATCCGAATGCAGGTTTAGTTTTTTCTAAAGCACGACACAGTTATAGGATATAGCTGACGCGAGGTGACTCACAACTGTGGTGTACTGCAACAATTACTTTACAGTTCCCCAAAGATACCCAAAATGTCCTGCAGTTTTGGAGAAGTCTTCAAGAATACGTAACAAACAAATATTTAGTTTTTTCACAGGATTAAAACATTTGAAGATCCGAATGAACAAGGAAGAGGAAAACATAGGCTAATGATGTTGTGGACTGCATGATACCGTCATTCATTTCATTTATTTAGTATTAGGTACATAAAATTCAAGATAAAACTGAATCAACAATATTTATCCATAATAGGTACACGATTCGTGGCTGCCGTTCTCCACCCTCGGTCACGCCCGATGCTCACCAAGTCATGCTGCACCTGGTCCGTCCATCGTGCTCTCTGCGCTTCACGCCTTCTAGTGCCAAACGGATCTGTCACGAACACCAATTTTGCAGTGTTGTTAGTCGGCATTATTGCAACATGCCCTGTCCATCGTAACCTTCCGGCTTTGGCCACCTTCTGGATGCTGGATTTGCTTTAAAGTGCAGCGAGTTCGTGGTTCATTATTTTCCGCCACACACCGTTCTCCTGACCGAAGATCGTCTCTTTTGGACTCTTACCAACGGAACAGGCGGTCCGTAGTGTTATTCTTAGCCAATTGAGACAATCGCTACCGACACTACACGGCTATCTAGGCTGATCGAGAAAAGAAGTTAATACTGATGATCAACTTCATACGGGCCCGAACAGCCGCGCTGCTTCCACCTTTCGATCACCTCACGTCCGTCCGTCAAGAGGCCTCTGTTCTTATCCCTGCATATTTCGGCTCGCGGCACGAAGCCGTTGCGGTATGCGTTGAGCTTGAACTTCTGGTAGAACTTCCGTGTTTCTTGGAAATGGCAAAGCAGTTCCATTTCTTCGCACTCCGCTTCTTCCAGGCGGCGCTTTTTATTCCGAAAAAGGCGGGTCTACTGTTTCCGCTTCTGTTTGTAACGTTCCACGTTCTGTCGTGTTCCTTGCTGCAGCATTACCGCCCACTTCGCACTCTTCGTTGAACCATTCGGTCCGTCAATACCGGTTCACGTACCCGATGGTGCTCCCGGCTGCGTCGTCAATGGCTACATTCACTGTACTCCAGCAGTCCTCTAGAGGGGCCTAATCGAGTTCGCCATCGTCTGGCAACGCGGCCTCGAGATTTTGCGCGTATGCGGTGGCGTCATCCGGTTGCTTGAGTCGCTCTGGATCGCATTGGGGCGACCGTCGGTACTGTATATAGTTGATAACAGAGAGTTTTGGGCGCAGTTTAACCATCATGAGGTAGTGATCGGAGCCGATGTTAGCGCCACCATAGATCCTGACGTCGATAATGTCGAAGAAGTGCCGTCCTTCAATCAGAACGTGATCGATTTGCGATTCCGTTTGCTATGTAACGATAAGGGAGGCTGTCCTAAGCCTAGGAAAAGGTGCTACGAATGGCCATGGTTTTGGAGACTGTGAAATCAGCTGTAAAGTCAGCTGGTGAGCGCTGAACTGCCCCATCGTCGGTCTGAATTCCTCCTCCTGGTCTACCTGAGCGTTTAGGTCTCCTATGATAATCTTGAAGTCGTGTTTTGGGCAGCTCGCGTTTGAGCTGCGCGTAAAATGCGTCTTTGTCATCATCAGAGCTTTCGGAGTGAGGGTTTTACACGTTTATTATGCTGAAGTTGAAGAATCGGCCCTTGTTAGTCAACCTGCACAATCTTTCGTCGATCGGCCACCAATTTATCAGGCGCCTCAACATGACGATTCTTCTTCTTCTTTATGACTCTACGTCCCCACTGGGACTTGGCCTGCCTCGCTTCAACTTAGTGTTCTTTGAGCACTTCCACAATTATTAATTGAAGGGCTTTCTTTGCCTGCCATTGCATTAATTTGAACAATGTGAGGCAAGTACAATGATACACTATGCCCAGGGAGTCGAAAAATTTTTTTCGACCGGAACGGGATTCGAACCCGCCGTCTCCGGATTGGCGATCCATAGCCTATCTAGGCTAACTGGAGACCCAGATCTAAACGCTATTCATTGTAAAAATTCAAAAGTTTGTTGAAACCAACAGTGGCGCTTACGTCAACTATGCGATTATGGGCAGTATGGTGATCCATGTTTCTGTATTTCCTTCCAATTGTCATGATATTTTGAAGAACAGTCGAATTCTCTAAGAATTGACTTCTTTTTCCAAATTCGCATTTGCACAAAGGTTTTTTTTTTAAATTATTTCTGCATTATTTATCACTATATATCAAATTTTACTCACCTTTTTGTCATTTTCGCTTTCTTAACAAGTTGTCCAAGAAATGCCTTCACCAAAACCTGGGAAAAGTCTATAAATACATTTGCACAACATTATTGCTGACATTAACTTTCGTATTTTTTAAGATTTTCTGCCGAAAATAAGAACTGATGTTTTGTGGCTTCTCAGTCTTGTCATATTCAAAACGCTGTTATTTTATTTTGTCCCACGTTTCGGGACATGAAAAAACTACAGACACCCCAACAAGCAGGCCACACAACCAGAGATGCAGCGATCGTGGACATAATGGAGACAACCGCTCTGGTGAATCATGCAGCCAGGGAGAAACACACGTTCAAGCTAGATGAGACGAAAATACTGGACACAACAAACAAGGCGAGAAATCTACCGATACTTGAGAGCTACCACATCAACAACACACCGAACACGATAAACAAACGAACAGACATGGACAACCTTCACGTCGCGTATGCGGGGGTTCTGCACTTGCTCCGTTGCTGTTTACAGCAGAGAGCGAGAGACAGAAATGAATGATCCAAACAAACGAACGAAACAAATTGTAAACACACAGTATACACGCAGAACTCGATGTACACAGCGCAACGAGTAACTTTCACGCAGCGACCGAAAAGACAAAAGAATTTTCACGCAGATTTGTGTAACACCGGATCAACACAAAAAATGTGCTGATCCGGTGTTACACAAATCTGCGTGAAAATTCTTTTGTCTTTTTGCTCGCTGCGTGAAAGTTACTCGTGCGCTGTGTTGTTTCATTTAAGGGTGTAGTTTTAGTCACTCACACCCCTAAACACCGTACGAGAGCGAATAAGGCACGTTACAGCAGCCGCGGAACAACCAGAACTCAGTCTTCCGGATGACACGCGAAAGTTCGACGAGAAGCTGAACCGCTCGCGCAGAGACTTTGTGCCACAAGCCGAGATAATCACGGGAATATTCTCACGAGCGAGCGTGTGGTGGCGGCAGCATTACGATGAGCACCTCAATAGCGGTTGCAAGCCCCGAAGGTGGCGTGGTAACAGATCTAGGAGTACGTGCTCAGGACGAAAGATTTCCATCATCTAACCTCCAAGAGATTGAGAAGGAGGTTAGCCGGTTGAAAAACAACTAAGCCGCTGGGGCAGATCAACTACCAAGCAAGTTACTAATATATGGTGAAGAAGCACTGGTGAGAGCACCACACTAGGTCAACACCAACATTTGGAAGGACAAAAGGGCGACAAGTTCGATTGCGGGAACTATCGCGCGATCACACTACTGAGCGCTGCCTACAAGGTACTCTCTCAAAGTTTATGCCGCCGTCCATAACCGATTGCAAGAGAGCTCGTGGGGCAATATCAGGCTGGATTCATGGGTGAATGCGCTACAACGGACCAGATGTTCGCCATCCGCCAGGTGTTGCAGAAATGCCGCGAATACAACGTGCCCACACATCACTTGTTCATCGATTTCAAATCGGCGTATGAAACAATCGATCGAGAGCAGCTATGGCAGATTATGCACGAATACGGATTCCCGGATAAACTGATACGATTGATCAAGGCTACGATGGATTGAGTGATATGCGTAGTTCGAGTATCAGGGACACTCTCGAGTCCCTTCGAATCTCGCAGAAGGGTTACGGCAAGGTGGTGGTCTTTCGTGCTTGCTGTTCAACATTGAGTTAGAAGGTGTAATAAGCAGAGCGGGGATAACACGAGTGGGACGATTTTCACGAAGTCCGTTCAGCTGCTTGGTTTCGCTGGTGATATTGATGTTATAGCTCGTAAGTTTGAGACGATGGCAGAAACGTACATCCGACTAAAGAGTGAAGCCTGGCGAACCAGATTAGTCTTT